>NW_026294514.1:56552373-56937373 GCF_007827085.1 Peromyscus californicus insignis | reverse complement strand
AGAACTCTCAGCTCCTTCTCCAGCACCAGGTCTGCCCACACACCATCATGTCCCACCTTGATGATAATGGACTAAACCTCTGAACTGCAAGCCAGCCCCAATTAAATGTTGTTCTCTATAAAAGTTGCCGTGGTCATGGTGTCTCTTCAGAGCAATAGAAACCCTACCTAAAACAACTTCTTTCCTGCCTTTGAATTCCTTATTGGCAGAGGAAACGCACCAGCTCCTGCACCTCTGCAGGCATCTGTGGAGAGCACCTTTGCCAGCTCAGCTGTCGCGGGCCCCACTCTCACATTTCCAGCTGCAGTCAGACAGCTGGAGCACGCATCTTCTGTGGCTCTCATACACGGCAGGGATTCATCCTGGGGAACAGTTCCTGCTTCGTGACACTAGCGTTAGGATTTCACGCCAGCACCCAGAGAGGGAGCGAGGAAGAGAGAGGAGGACGAGCCGGGTGAGGCTGTGTCTGTGCTGACCAGATGGGACAGAGTGTTGGTAAAGTTCTCTCTGGGCTCTTGCTTTAAGAGCGTGTTGTGGCCACATCGAACGTAGAGATGTCCAGTGCAGCCGTCCTGGGAAACGTCAACTGTTCTGGCATCCATTTTTCATGTGGGCATCCAGCACTCCTGGCCTGTGCTTTCCCCTACGCTACTTTGTACACCATTTTGAGACATGGTGCTCTGTCCCACTGTCCTATTACTCTAACTGGAGTAGGTCACATTGTCTTAATTGTTACAGAAAGTAAACCTGTATAAGTACAGTTGGCCCATATATCAAGTGCCCGCTTCATGACTGTTTTCAGTGTTTGTTCCTGGGATGTAGATGTGCAATTGATCTTTATACACACATTTTGTGAGTACTAAGTTTGTTAAATTCTTATCAATTCTAATCACTTCTTGTTAGCTTCTCTTGGTGCTTTTAAGCACACTGTCAGAACGCAGGTGACCGCTTTGTCTCCTCTCTCTGATTGTCACCTTCTTTTTCACTCCTTGCTTGGCTGCACTGGTGACGACCCCTCCCCCCCACCCCCTGAGGGCGGGATGAGGAGAGAGGCGTCTTTGCCTCCCTGCTTTCAAGAAGTGTCATAGTCAGTGTTCTATTGCTGTGAAGAGACACCATGACCATGGCAACTCTTATAAAGGAAAGCATTTAATTGGGTCTAGCTTACAATTTCAGAGGTTCAGTCCATTATCATCATGCAGGAAGCATGGCGGTGTGCAGGAAGACATGGTGCTGGAGAAGTAGCTGAGAGTTCTACATAAGGATCCATGGCAGCAGGAAGAGAGAGATACTGGGCCTGGCTTGAGCATTTGAAACCCCCAAACCCACCACCAGAGACACACTTCCTCCAACAAGGCCGCACCTGCTTTGGCAAAGCCACGCCTCCTCATCCCTATCAAGTAGCATCACTCCCCAATGACCAGCCATTCAAATATATGAGCCTGCGGGGACCATTCCTATTCAAACCACCATATTCTGCTCCTTGGTCCCCATAGGATTGTAACCATCAATTGTGCTGGCTAGTCTTTTCTCAACTTGACACAAGAGAGAGTTATCTGAAAGGAGGGACCTCAGTTGAGAAAATGCCTCCAAAAGATCCAGCTCTAAGACATTTTCTTAATTAGTGATCAGTGGGGGAGGGCCCAGCCCATGGTGCGTGGAGCCATCCCTAGGCTGGGAGGTCCTGAATTCTATAAGAAAGCAGGCTGAGCAAGCAGTGGAGAGTAAGCCAGTCAGCAGCACCCCTCCATGATCTCTACATCAGCTCCTGCCTCCAGGATCCTGCCCTGTCTGAGTTCCTGTCCTGACTTCCTTTAGTGACGAACAGCAATGCTGAAGTGTAAGCCAAATAAACCCTTTCCTCCCTGACTTGCCTTTTGGTCATGGTGTTTCATCACAGCAATAGAAACCTTAACTAAGACAGAGTAAGCTTTCCTTTCTCACCACTAACCATGTTGCCCTGTTAAATCATATTCCCTTCTGATCCTAGTTAAGAGTGGTCACATCTGTCTATTAGTTTAGAGTCCCATCACACTGTCCCTTTAATGTGATAATTAATATTTATATATATTAAACCAACTGTTATCTTGAGAAAAGCACAATGTGGAAGATCACTTCCCACCTCTGAGCTACAATCTGGGAGGGGTTAGTGAGAGAGCAGGATGCTCAGCAATACCCAGAAGTGCGCTGTCAGCCCTTCCTATGGCAAGATAAATCCATTCCAAAGGGAACTTGCCCTTTCTCTAAATCCCTGTGACAAGTCAGGAAGATGTTTGCATGTAAAGATGGCGTCACATTTGGGGTCGTGAGTTTCTAAGGCTGAGCTTATGCGTTTACTACCTCAGCTTCAACTCTGTCCTTTCACAGCAGAAGGAAGCAAAGATGGTGTTCTCACATCATCTCTCCTGGCTCAGTGTCCTTCTAAGGAGCAGTAGAGGCCAGTGGATTCAAGAGACCTCAAAGAACAGACTCTCTGAGTCCAGACACCTCACAGGACTGGGGACGAGGCAGCTCTCCATGATCTGAGACCCTGTTGTGGGCAGGAACATGGGTTTGTGGACTTGGCTGAGTTAACCAGGAAAGACCAGTGTAGCATGGCGCATGAAGAACAGGGATCTTCTGTGGAAGACGAAGCCCCCCAACCCTGTGGCCTGAGTTAGGGTGCTCCAGTGAGAGGTGCACCTGTCCCAAGGGTGCCTCCGGGAGAGGCAGGAGAGCCCAATAATGTGTATGCTCTAAAGTAAGCCACCTGCACTGAGCACCCCACAAAGACGTTGCCACTCTGTCAACTGTGGGGTTTTTTTGCTGTTGTTTCATATTTTAGAGAGGGTCTCACTATGAAGCCCTGGCTGTTTTGGAACTCACTATGTAGACCTGACTAGCCTCAAGCTCAGAAATCCACCTGCCTCTGCCTCCTAAGAACTGGAGTTAGAAGCATGTGCCACCCCGTCTCAGCAGCTCAACCACGAATGTTGTAATTCAGTCCTCTCCTCTGCCACTCCTGTGTCAGAATGGGTTCCTGCAGTGCTACAGCCAGCATCTTTATCTCTGTCCAGCTGAGTGCAGACCTCACAGGGCAGACTTGTACCACACTCCTCGCTGCTAGCCTCTCCCTCCCAGGAGAGCTTGCTAAAACATAGCCAGCCGCAAGAAGGACCTCACCCTCTGCACGGTGAGCCCCACTACTGGTGACCCTTCAGCCTGGTATGATGGCGGCTGGAGTCAGTGTTTGCTTCAGACCCCTCAAGAATTCTAGCTGTAGGAGAAGGAAAAGGCTACCTACTGCAGACCGCATCAGACCCCATCCTGGTGAATACATGAGGAATGGGTGTGTGGCTTGCTCTAGGACCCTGGGTGTTGGCTCTGTAGGCTTGCACGTGATGGCTGGAAACACTGGTCCCTCCCTGTCCTCTGCTATCCAAGCTCCCCTCTCTACCTCCTGTTTCTTCCAAGAGCCTTACCTTGCTTTCCATTAGGAACTTCAGACATCTCGTGATGTCCCTCCAAGGCCGTCCCCTGCCGTGCAGCCTGACTCTGTACAGGCTCCAGCTGTCTCTCTCTCGCCTTGGACAAAGTCACACCTACCTCCCCTCCAACCAAAAAGCAAGGTGAGGCCTGTAGGGAGGATGAGGTCATTGTGAACTTAGCATATGTGGATATGTGGACCTGTGTGTCACTGCTGGACTCCAATGTGGCCCTGGCTCCCCAGAACAGACTACCTTTGCCTTGGTGCAAAGACCCATGCTGTTTGTCTGACACCCGACCCTGAAGGCAAGTTCACTTGTGTCCAGCTCCTCACCCACCACTTACCAAAGAACCCCAAATAAGAAGTTACTGGAGGGCCACGCTCACCCTTCCTGCATGGAGGCTGCCATACTGTCAGGACAGATGGATAGTGAGGCCCAGAGTCGGGCAAAGCAGGGTCAAGGCAGCCAGACACAAGAGGGCCAGGTCAAGACCAGCACAGGCAGAGTCTTGGAGGTGGAGAGTGGACTCTAGGCTCCTAGACCTACAGTGTCCCAGTCCCTGGGTGGGATCCTCTCTGAACACCCTTGAGACACATGCACCAGAGTCACAGAATTGGTTCCCAGAGGTGAGCAGTGGCTTGTACTTTATGGTTAAAAACAGGGCTTTCTGCTCTCTGAGGCCCCAAGCTCTCTGCCCTCCATGTTCTGTGCTCCTCACATTTTTCTGCTCCCCATACTCTGGGTCCAACATCCTCTGTGCACCCCACATTCTGTGCCACAAAAGCCCCTGGCCAACAGAAATGAATGCCACTTTGAGAAACACTCTTGTCCCTTCCTCCTGTGGTGTCACATGACCTGCCTGGGCATCTCTGTCGTTGTCCAAATGGCCCCAGGAGGGCTACTGAAGGGAGCAGAGAGGCAAGGCCACCTTGTGATGCCTTAAGGGTTAAAGCTGCAGGTGAAGGCCCCTGATGGAACTGGAGATGCAGAAGGGCTGGGGCTGCCTGGAGGCTCTGCCCTGCTCCTGCCCCCCCCCCCCCCCCCCCCCGCCAGCCCTCACCTGTTTGGAGGAGGAGGTTAGAGCATAGCCTGGCCACACAGCAACTCTCCGAGGTGCCTCAAGCCCCCAACCAAGTACAGGGACACGAAGGTCTCCGTCACCCCAGTGCCGGCCCCAGCCAGAGTGTCTGTGGGTAAGGGGAAGGCCGAGCACACTGTTAAACCACGATTTGAACACAGAAAAGCCACGTGAGGCTGAGTTCTCGACGTGGTGAGTGGATAGAAACAAAACTACGGAGGAAGTGGCTTCGCAGTGCCTAACGAAGGACTAATTAGAGACCTCTCTGGAGCCCCGAGGAGGAATTATTTACAGTTCTTCAGAGGGGAATGATTATAATAATAAGGTTACGGTGCCCCAATTAAGCTTATTACGATCTTTTCCTCTGCTCCAGGAATCCTCTGAGGTCTGTCATCAACAAGAGGCAAGAAGAGGTGAGCGGGCCTTCCGCCTGTGGGCAGCCCCCATGGGGTGGCCTGTGGCCCTCACTCCTCTCAGAGGTCTCGGGGTCAGCCTGGGCAGACAGACAGCAGGCTGTGTGGCCAACAGTGTGGTCCCTGTAAAGGGCCAAGACACTTCCTTTCTCTCTGATGACCTAAGGTACCCTGCTATCTAAATCACAACTAGGCAAGGTACAGGACTCATCACTGCTGATGAAACCATGCTGCCAAAGACAAACCCACAATGAGGCGAGGGCAGCAGCCGCTAGGAAAGGATGCCAAACATAGAGGGGTTCTGCTGTCTGCTCACCCTGAATTACAGATGCTCTCCTTTAAATGCCACGTTCCCTAGGCCTATGGACTGCAGGTACTGGGTCCCACAGATTAGCTGTGGGGATGTGGTGGCTGTCTCCCCAAAAGGGCCCCCAATGCTTCTGTAGCTGAAGGAGCCTCCTCGGGCTCTCTTGGGTTCTACAAGACTGTCCTTGCATTTTGGTACCCTTCCCTGACATGGGTACTAAATTGAGGTACCCTAACCTCAGCTCCCCCAAGTACAGCATTGAGAAAGGCGGTGGCCTCTTTGCAGGTCATCAGGAACCTTGGTGACCAAGGCTAGTCATCGGACTCAAGTGTGCATACCAACTCCACATCCACCTGCAGGAGCTTAATGATAGCCTCCTAAAAGATAAGTCAACATCCCAGGCCTTGTCACTGTGACCTTCGCAGACATGACCAAGGATCTTTAGATGATGCTCCAGATGAGAGCGACAGGTCCAGGGTCGCTTGGAGGCCCACCAAACCAGAAGAGGAAGGGAGGAGCCACCTGAGGCTCTGCAGGGAGTGCTCCCATGTCCACACTTGATCTTGGACTCCAGAGCTAACGGCCCCCAGGTCCTGGTCTCTGCTCTTCTCCTGTCTGCCACACCCCCTCCTGCCTCTGAAGCTGGCAATGGATGGCCACGCCCTGTCCCACACCACCTACACAGGGTCCTTGCTGGAGGGTCACCGTGGCTGCAAGCAAGGGGCACGTCCCACTCTCTGCCAGCTTCAGGCAGCGTTTACAGACTCAGATGCCACAGAGGGCAGGGAGCAGCGGCTGACAGTGAAGCGCTGTGAGGGCCCTGCTTTAAGGAGGCGGCCTACATCCCCTCCTGAGGCAACTGGATGAGGCAGTGTTGATGGCCACTGCGTACTGAGCTCCTGATGCCAGATGGTAAGACAGAAACAAAGACACCATCTCAGGGACCCTCGGGTCAGCTGCTGAGTGTGTTCTCCTTGGGGTCAGGCCCACATCCATGCCCCTATACTCGAGTGTCTTTTCTCCATTTCCCTTCAGAGTGGCCACCACAGCCTCGCCCTTACCATCCGAATCCCGTTCTCCCCCTGCTGGCCTCCGTCAGCCTTCCTCAGGTTGGATTTAACCATTTCTCTCTCCTGCCCACTCTGCTTGCAGTCCTCCTCGGCAGCGAATGTTCTAGGACTTTGGGGCTGGATCAGTTACTTTCGTTGTTACTGTGACCAAATATCTGACAGAAAGGGTTTAGAAGAAAGGTTTCTTTGGGCTTGCCAGGTTTAGGGCCGCCGTCCTGGGCTGCCTCATGCTAGGCCCTGGGGAGGCAGAAAGTCAAGGCACCAGCAGCGGAGTTGCTGGGAAGAGGTCATCACATCGCACTGGACAGGAAGCAATGAGTTATGGGGGGTGGACACCTATAATTCTTCCAACTAGGCTCCACCTTCTAGCATTTCCAGAACCTCCTAAATGAGTGCCAGCAGCTGTGGAACTATGTTTTAACACACCAGCTTATGGGGAAATTTTCACATTCAAATCATATCGGGAAATCATATTTCTCTGTCCCCCATCATTCTCCACTATGCCATGTCTCCTTAGGTTGCCCTAGCATCCTAAGAGGGAGGACACATATCCCTTCTCACCCTCTCACCGCCTCTGAGCTGTTCTTCCTAGACCTAACCTGTCTTCGCGTTTTCTCTTTGGTATGGTGTCTCCTTGGGGCAGCTGCGCTGTGACTCAGGACCCTGGGGCTCCATGCCTAGTTTGCAGATGCCATAGGAGATGACTGAGAGTTTGCAACTGTAAAGAGTGGGAAGCAAGTTGGGTAACGAGTATGAGCACATGCAGTGGGCAAAGACTGTGACCATGTGCAAGCAGTGGATAAAAACTGTGGGCATGTCCAGACAGTGGCTAATGACTGTGGGCATGTCCAGACAGTGGGTAATGACTGTGGGCATGTCCAGACAGTGGGTAATGTCTGTGGGCATGTCCAGACAGTGGGTAATGTCTGTGGGCATGTCCAGACAGTGGGTAATGTCTGTGGGCATGTCCAGACAGTGGGTAATAACTGTGGGCATGTCCAGACAGTGGGTAATGATTGTGGGCATGTCCAGACAGTGGGTAATGACTGTGGGTATGTCCAGACAGTGGGTAATGATTGTGGGTATGTCCAGACAGTGGGTAATGTCTGTGGGCATGTCCAGACAGTGGGTAATGTCTTTGGGCATGTGCAGACAGTGGGTAATGTCTGTGGGCATGTCCAGATAATGGGCAAAGACTGTGGCCATTTTCAGACAGTGGGCAAAGACTGTGGGCATGTCTAGACAGTGGATAATGTCTGTGGGCATACCAAGACAGTAGGTAATGTCTGTGGGCATGTTCAGACAGTGGGTAATGACTGTGGCCATGTCCAGACAGTGGGTAAGTCCAGGCAGGGGATAATGACTGTGGGCATGTCCAGACAGTGGGTAATGACTGTGGGCATGTCCAGACAGTGGATAATGTCTGTGGGAATGTACAGACAGTGGGTAATGTCTGTGTGCATGTCCAGACAGTGGGTAATGACTGTGGGAATGTCCAGACAGTGGGTAATGATTGTGGGTATGTCCAGACAGTGGGTAATGATTGTGGGCATGTCCAGACAGTGGGTAATGACTGTGGGAATGTCCAGACAGTGGGTAACGACTGTGGGCATGTCCAGACAGTGGGTAATGTCTGTGGGAA
The DNA here is from genome assembly GCF_007827085.1 of Peromyscus californicus insignis. Taxonomy (NCBI): domain Eukaryota; kingdom Metazoa; phylum Chordata; class Mammalia; order Rodentia; family Cricetidae; genus Peromyscus; species Peromyscus californicus. The sequence continues at coordinate 56,929,396 of NW_026294514.1, read as the reverse complement.
TGTACAGACAGTGGGTAATGACTGTGGGTATGTCCAGACAGTGGGTAATGTCTGTGGGAATGTACAGACAGTGGGTAATGACTGTGGGTATGTCCAGACAGTGGCTAACGACTGTGGCCGTATCCAGACAGTGGCTAACGACTGTGGCCGTGTCCAGACAGTAGACTGAAACTGAGAGAAACGGTGTGGCGTGATCAAGAAGCAAGCATGGGAGCATGCGATGGAGACATACATCTGCGGGTCCAGCACTCTGAAGGCAGAGGAAGGAGGGTTGAGGGCTTGAGGACAACCAGAGGCACCCAGTGAGTCCTGCTTCAAACAAAGAAGGGGAGGAGGAAGAGGCAGAAAAAGAGGAAGAGGAGGGGGAAGTGGACAAAGAAGAGGAAGAACAAGAGGGAAGAAGAGAGGGAAAGGAGGAAGGGGGGGTGACACTAAGTTTGAGGATGGTGAGGTTCCAGAACCTTTTGCAGTGGAGTTGTGTTCTGAGGAGTGGTCACACTACTTTGGAGCACATGCCTGTGAGGCATCTTGGCAGCATTCTAACGGCTCTGGTCAGTCTTCATTATGACTGGATCTGGAGTCACGGGGAGACACATCATGGGTGTCTCTGTGAGTGCATTTCCAGAGAGGTTTAACCGAGGAGGGAAAACCCACCCCGAATGTGGGCAGCACTGTTCTTAGGGGAGGGGCCATGGTCCAAAGTAAACAAAGGAGGGAACAGGAGAGGGCGGGTTAAGCACCCGCATCGCCTCTGCTTCCTGCTGTGGACCCATGTGAGCGTGCCCCACACCGTGTGAGCGTGCCCCACACCGTGTGAGCGTGCCCCACACCGTGTGAGCGTGCCCCACACTGTGTGAGCGTGCCCCACACTGTGTGAGCGTGCCCCACACCATGTGAGCGTGCCCCACACCGCAGCGGCTGCCATAGTTCTTGCCTCGCTCACCGTCACGAGTTCTCCACCATGATGGCCTACACCCTCAAACTGTGAGCCGCAGTAGATGTTCAGGGGATACAGTTCATCGGGGTGGGATGGCATGGTGGGGGGGCTGGCTCCTGTCTGTCAGGGGCCGCAGCTTGCTCACACCTTGGCGAACCAGGAGACAGAGGGGCGCTAGCGGCTCAGCTCTTTTCTTCTGTTCCCCTTTTAGGATCTCAGTGCCACGGAATGGTCTGCCACACTCAGGGGGAGCCCTCTCCTTTTCTCCCTTTCCGATCAGCCTCTCTGAAAACAGTCTTGCCAACACACACAAGAGCGTGCCTCAGAAGTGCCTTAGGCATTCCTTAATCCTTTCGAATTCACAACTGAAATTAATCTTTGTCGCTTTCCTGCAGTGAGAAGAGGTTTTTCCTGGTCCCTGGGCATCCCAGGGTGGGATAGGAGTCCCTAAGCATTCTATCCCAGGAGAGATAGGAAAGGGGGAATGAAACCAGTGGGGAATGAAAATGAAATCATTCATTCTAAATAATGAAATTAGAAGAAACACAGGTGGTCTCTTTTCTGACGGTGAGTGGGGAAAGGCCAGCTGGATGTGACTGAAAAGCCAGCCACTGAACAGAATGAAAAGTCCAGAAGACCATTGGCAAACTGCAGGAAATGTTCGCAGCACCCAGCATGGGCGGCGTACTGATTTTGCGGGGTCTAAAACATTCCTGGTAGTCCGAGGGGGCGCATCCACAAACAGGTGAGCAAAGTGAAGAGGTGCAGACCGTACAAAGCGAGACGATCGTCCCCAAACCACATGAAACGAAGTCCATCTTCACTCACAAAGAACCATCACCCATCGCATGGGCAAAAAAGCTGAAGTGACCAGGCTGATGAGTCACATGACTGGGAGGCTGCTGGTGGCACTTGGTGACCCATCCCTGCACAGAAGAGCCAGCGCTTTGCAATACAACCCATCACACCCCGTCTCCCCAACCATCCCACTACACAAAAATAAACTCAAGTATTCCAACATAAAGTCATTTTTTTTAGATTTATGGTTGTGGGGATTTATCAGAGGTGACTGCTGGGACATGGGTTTAAGCCAATAGAAAGTTTTTATTAGTCAGCTGGTGACTACGCTGGGTGTTCGAGATCCCAGAATAGCCCCAAGCCTTCTCAGGGTGAGCTTTTAAGCACAAGAACCATGCCCTGGGTTGACGTATTTCAGCTAACAAGAACAGTTAGCCAGAAGCAGAACTACAGAAGCCAAAAAGCAAGGTTAGTACATTTAGAGACTTTCCCAGAACTATGTGGACTTCGATGGATTAGGTCTTTGTTTTAGTTTTGGCAAGTGGCGCTGTCTACGTGTTGAGTTTTACAGCCTGAGTGGTACTTCCACCATGGAGTCAGTTGTGCTAAGGTCTGGGGGCCTACTGGGATCTGGGGCTCCGTTACATTTACAAAATATTGAAAATAACCTGAATAACCCCCACTGCATGGTGCGTGTTGAACTGGTGATGAATATGGAGAATTATGCCATTTCAAAATGAATAAGAGCAGCTTGCAAGTAAAAGGAAACATATAAAGTATATGAAATACCATATAACAGAGAAAGAAGTACAGGATACCTTTCTTCAAAGGGAGCCCAAGACAAACCAGAAACTAACGAGGTGAATTTGCTCATAGGGTAGGAACATGGAGGGTGTCATGAGGAAGAACAAACCACATCCCTGTTTCGTAGATTTTGGTGTTTAGACCCAAGTTCAAATTTTATATGTTCAAAAATGTGAATGAACCAAAAGGAAAGAAGAACCCTGGAAACTATATATGCAGCTGGACTAAACCCACCAGCTGTGTATCCAGGGTGGGCATTCGATTGTAGCAGGGTGTACTTTGCAAATGCATGAAGACTTTACCCCTGTCTCCACCCACACAGTCTGTTTCCCCATCCCTCCAAGGTGACTGTGACTGCTTAGGGAAATAGAACATGTCAGAGGTGATGCTGGGCCAGAATAACACTCCTCCTCATTGGACCAGCAGACTCCACTCCCCTCTTGTAGCCAGAACTCCATATAAGAAGTCCAAATTCTTCTGCTAGGGACAGGGCCAAAGCAAGGGGCACTGGGTATGAGACGAGAGACAGGAGACTGGCCCCTGGTCATCCAGCCAGTGTGACTTAGCCTCAGGCAAAACTTGATGGATACCTGTGTTCTTCCTCAGAGAGTCCAGCCTAAGTATGCTCACTGCTCTGCTGGAGAGAAGCCAGCAGAGGGTGCATGATAGCAAAGGTGCCATCTTGGACAGCGGGCTGAGGTGTGACGGCCCACTGTGATCCACAGGAGCCGCTGAAGCAGGAAGCCCCCAGCTGAGCATGGTCCACCCTCAGCACTTAGGGACTAACATGTTCCTACCTCTCTAGATTTGTGGTGATCTGTCATACAGTAACAGATAACACCACAGAAACAAACTAACAATGATTTCAGGGGTTTTGTTTGTTTGTTTAAGAAAACCCCAGTTGGGGCTGGAGAGATGGCTCAGAGGTTAAGACACTGGCTGTTCTTCCAGAGGTCCTGAGTTCAATTCCCCGCAACCACATGGTGGTTCACAACCATCTGTAATGAGATCTGGCTTCCTCTTCTGGCCTGTAGGGATACATGCAAACAGAACACTGTATACATAATAAATAGATAAATCTTTAAAACAAAAAAAAAGAAAGAAAAGAAAACCCCAGTCTACTGAGACAATGTCCCCATTGATAACCTTGACCTTCCTTCATATGTCTGCTTTGAGTTATTTTGTGTATGGTCTGTGTATATCACAGACGGCGAAGAGAACTTCCACAGAGGAAGCTTCTGATCGCTTTCCCTAAGCCTTCTAGTCTTTCACATGCCAGACTGGCATAAGAAGGGTCAAGACGGAACACCAGTGTGTGAGCATGCCTGTGCTCGTAGATGCTGAGGCTTGGTCCACCAGAAAGACTGAGGCAGTCTTACTCATCAACATCAGACCCTGATAACTAGATGTGGCCCCTGAATCACCTTTTCCAATGGAAGGATCAAGAGTGCAGAGGAAGGGTCTGGACATGGCTGAAGCACCGAGGGCTGGGGCAGGGCGACACTGTCTGAAGCCCAGACTCTCTTGTTATGTCACGAAGTGGAAACATTCCCAGGAGCCAGTGTGGTGGTTTGGTGGGTAAAGGTGCCTGCTGGTAAGCCTGAGAACCTGAGGGCCTCCCCAAGATCCTATAGTGGAAGAAGATACTAGAAATAAAATCTGATGGTTCATTTTCAAAGTGGCCTTGAGCCAACTTAGTCCAGGGACAAACAGAAAACACTAGTGTAGCCGGACACTTTTCTCTGTCCCACCCCCGTCCCGTGGTCCCACAGCCGCTTTTAAAATAATCCCTCAGAGGCTTAATATTAATTACAAACTCTTTGGTCTATGGCCCAGGCTCATTGCTAGCTAGCTCTTACATCTAAAATTAACCCATTTCTATTAACCTATATTTTGCCACGTGGCTGTGGCATTACCGGTCTGCTGGCATGTTGCTCCTTGGGCGGCTGGATGGCGTCTGCCCTGACTCTGCCCTTCTTCTCTCTGTAACTCTGTTTGGATTTCCCACCTGGCTCTTATCCTGCCTTGCCATAGGCCAAAGTAGCTTTATTTATCAACCAATGGGAGCAACACATATTCACAGCATATAGAAAGACATCCCCCAGCACACTAGAGCCCACTAATGCCTCCCAGCCTAGCTGTTCTACCTACCCAAACTAGAAGTTTGGAGTGAAAAATTATTTTGCCTGCCTGCAAAGTCATATGCCTAAGAGGCTTTAAAATAAATGGGTTGTAAAATATGGAGATGCATCTATGCACAACTTTTGTTGAGAAAAAAAGAGACACAAGCAAGCCACAGAGGGAAGACCCAGGTGACAGGTGAGATCATACCTTCCTGATCATGTGATTATGTAAATGATGGGGGAAGGACCCTGGGTCATAACCTGCTCTGACCTTGCAGGATCTAAAAAAAGAAAAAAATAAAACTGCTTCACTTTTCACTACCCTGAGTCTCCAGTGTTCTTCTGAAGTGGGGTGTTTGTTTCTCACATGCTAAATGAACAAACGTATTGCTGAAAGGCAGAACGAATTGAAGCAGGGAAAAGAGGGATAAGTGGGAGGCGGGTACCTGCTAAGAGCTCCCACTGTGTCCCAGCTTCTGCAGTGTCCTGTCACCTGAGCTGTGGCTTAGTCTTGGCAGTTCTGCGCTGCCACACAAAGGCCATCAGCTGAGCTATGGGGTGTGCTCAAGCTCCGGGTAAGTTTGTTGAGTAAGCTGCAAATGTCAATGTCTCAGTCGCTGCCGAGGGCCCGGTGTGTCTGTCTAGACTCTAGACTCAGTCTAGAGCATCACAGCCTGGATCGCTGAAGAGCCTGGCAGGCCAGGGAGGAGTGTGACCACTGAGCAGCCATTCAGAGGAGTGTGGATCCCCAGTGGAATCCTGAAACAGCTGGGGATGGAGCTGTTCCTGAGCCCATGCCCGAGACCCAGAGGCCAACCTCCTACGTTCTGCCAAGGGAAGGAGGTAGCATTCATGCGGAGACCCAGACTCTGGCAAAAAGAGGCTGGCTCCCATGATTCTGTGCCAACCCATCCAGTCAATAGCTGGCAGCCAGTGAGTGGATCCTGTCTCTGAGACTGCCACACATCAGGAGAGTCTTCATTTACTCTGGGACTGCTTGTACCTCTTTGGCCTCTTGGGGACAGCTCAGCTGTGGTGTAAGCAGTGCTATGTGATGGTGGCAGGCAGCTCCCTCCCTCACCCTGAGCTGGCAGTGATTTCATACACCTCACCAGAAAGGCTAGTTTCTGGAGCCAGAGCTGTGTTCCTCAGAGGATGAGAAGGGGTTCAGGGTGGTGCTGCCCTCAGCTCTGGCCAAGTTCACAGGGTCTGAGGAAGGCTAGCCAAAAGAGCCTAAAGTCAGGGAGATCACGGAGGCGTGGTCCTCAAATCTCACCACTATGGTTGGCTCTAAGCAAGTCTCTTTATGTTTCTGGAAAGAGCTGCACTGACCTTTCTATCACCTCAGAATGCTCAAAGCTACTTAGAATGCCACTTTTCTCCTCAGTCCTGGAAATGTTTGCAGGTCTCTCTGCCAAGGATGGATAACACCTAAGCATGTCGGGGCCAGCATTCTGGGAGGGGTCGCTGTAGGTCAGCACTGAATGGTGGTACTCAAGTCAGCAACATGCACACTCTTAACATTCCCAAGAATGGTGGAGAGATGCCAACTGCCCATCCTAGCCTGGTCCCAAACTGCTGCTCTTGGCTCCAATGAGAGCAATTAATACAAGCCAGAGATTCAGGAAAATGACTGCCAATTGGCAGGGCTAAGAGGACCCTTCGCATGAACCCCAGGCACCCACCTGCTGGCTCTGGCAGAAAGCTGTGTGCACGACCACACCTCCCGAGATGTCTGCAATGTCTCTGGAGCCAACAGTGAGCAAGCAGCCTTCCCTAAGCCAGAGTCATCAGACTGTACAATGTATGGAGGCAGGACCCCAGGAGAGAAGGTGGGTCAGTAAGCCTGAGGGGAAGAGAAAGGAGCCAGGGGTCTGCACACAGGAGATACAGCTGGAGGCCTGGCTTGCCTGTGTTCTGATTTCACAGAACTATTCACAGGAAATGGCTCAGCCACTGCAGGTGATCTCACACTCCAGCCACCCTGGCAATGTGTCCCACAAGAAGGACTGGCCCCTGTCCCACATGTCTCCAGCCAAGAGAGGCATGACCCTGTTTAAAATCCCTTCCAGACCCACTCACACACAGGATTTGAATAGTCACATGGGTGTTTCAACATATAAGATGGCTCAAAGATTGTCTTGGGTGGGGTTCCTATTGCTGTGATGAAGCACCATGATCAAAAAAACAAATTGGAGAGGAATGGGTTTATTTTGCTTACACTTCCATATTGTGTATTGTTCATACCGAACACAATCCATACTGTTCATTATGGAAGGAAGTCAGGACAGGAACTCAAACAGGGCAGGAACCTAGAGGCAGGAGCTGATACAGAGGCTGTGGAGGGATGCTGCTTACTGACTTGCTCCCCAATGGCTTGTTCAGCCTGCTTTCTTATAGAACCCAGGGCTACCAGCCCAGGGTGGCACCATCCACAATGGGCTGGGCTCTCCCCCACCCATCACTAATTAAGAAAATGCCTTACATTTGGAGTGAGAGACAAGCCAAACAGGAGGAGGCCGGTGGCAGTGTGGTGGCCTCAAACGGGGTGGACAGCTGGACCTGGACCGGTCTCCATCAGAGAGTCAACCTTTGGGGACCTACGTTTACTGGGTGCTGCCTGCCCGGGAGCAGCATTCCCACACTGATAAATCTGGCTTAAAGTTCCGCGCTAAATGTAAGCTGACGCTCGAGCCATGTGGCTCCCAGTCTGGTTCTTCTTCCCATCCTGGGGATGGAAAATGGAAGTTAAAGGCCTCTGTACAGCAGCGGCTGCGGGAAGGGCTCCGTCCTGAGATCCCAGAGTCCTGTCAGATGTCCTAAAAGACACCAAGCTGGACAACCTAGCTTGTCAGATCTGCCTCGCTTCAAGGAGCAGAGTGAAGGAGGGCGAACCCTGGAGACCAGAAGTCAAAGAAGTGAAACAAGGACATCTCAGAGCAGCTCTGGGAAACTCCCCCAGGACACCCGTTTGCTGCCTCCCTCGGCCATTAGTCCCTCCCTGACTCCTCAGGAACTCTCCTCCCAGGCCCTGGCCTACTCAGCGGACCTCCTTCCACCTGCTGGGTCTCAGCATGGCCTTCATGCTGGCGTACATGTGTCTGCTTATGTGGGACACTGTGGGAAGAGGGTCACCCCTCGACAAGAACCTGTACCTCAATCCAGCCAGGAGACCCTGGGCAGTGGTGTGGGGCGTCTTCCTCTGAGGAGCGGGAGGTATCAGGTGGCCTGATTACCAGGACTTCAGATCCAGGCTGCTCCTTCAGCTTGCCCCTGATTCCAGTGATTATGACATGTGCCTGTGGCACGCAGGGTGAGTGTAGTTATAAACCCTGAGAGCTGGAGCTGACTGGTCACCCCAACATCACTGTCCAGGGAGCCTGTGAGCATAGCTGCCTTAAATCTGTCTTGCTTGTCCTGATACACAACCTCCTTTTGCTCCTGTGTAAATAAATAAAGCAACCTTAAATAAAGCAGCCTCCTTGTCTCGGTCCTTTGTTCTGTGTCCTCGTACTTAGGAGAGAGTGGTGGGTCCCACGATGTCAGCTTTTGTACAGAAATCTAAAACCCGTTCACAGTGACGGCGAGTGCTAAATTAATGGAAACCATCTCCTCCCTTACGTGATCTTTCATTCAACGTGGCTTTCCTTTCCTTGCTTTCTATCTTTGTGACTTTTCCAGACATGCTGCTGTTATTTAGACGCTCTTTCCCTAAAACGCAGCCCCCAAACAGCTGTACCCCCTTCCCAAATCAGGAAAGGCGTTCTGTGTAGCTTACCTCGCGTTTCCACAGTCAAGTGCAGATTCCAGGGAGATGCTTCACATGCTCTGTGCGGAACTGGAGGTGCCTTGCTTATTCAGTGGGGCGTGGGCCCTCTGTCTGCAGCCCATGTTACTCCAGTTTGGAGACAACGGAGCCCCATTTTCCTCCTTCTCTCTACGGGAGTCCTGGAGGGGGTGTGAGTAGTCAGTCCACCCCAGAGATCTCTGTCATGCTTCGGCGGCTTCCATGTTGGCTCACACTGGATCTTGGGAGTCCGTCCCCCCCCCCCCCGCCCCCGTGCCCGCCTTCCCCAGTACCTCCCCATGTGTGGTCGAAAACAGTGGATCTCAACCTTCCTAATGCCACAACCCTTTAATACAGTTCCTCCTGTTGTGGTGACCCCCAACCATAACATTATTTTCTTGGTATTCATAACTGTAATTTTGCTACTGTTATGAATCGTAATGTAAACATCTGTGTTTTCCGATGGTCTTGGGTGACCCTGTGAAAGGATCCTTCAGACCCTCAAAGGTTCATGACCCACAGGTGTTTTACCATCACTGGTTTTCCTGTTCCTGTGAGTGTATGTTTTATGACCAGGATTTCTGATTGGCTGTGTGCTGTGTCAGTCACTCCTGAACTTGGCGTTTCTGCCATTTCCTCTCACCCCGCTGCTCTTTTTAGGCCGTTTCTTGCTTTTCTCTTCCAGATGCTGAAAGCCTCACTTTGGGCTACTCTGGACTCTTCTTCTGCCTTCTTCGTCTTTACCCATCCTCCTTTCTTCCCCTCCAGAGGCCCCGCCGCCGCGCACACACACAGGTTCCCATCCAGCTGCCCGGACTCCTCTCTGCACAGGGCTGTGTCCCTCAGAGTGTGGGGTGGCTCAGAGTCATCCCTGAGACGGTGGTGCTCCCACCACATGGGTCTGCATCACAGAGGTGAGGTTGAGCTGCAGGGAACACTTGCCTGGACTTTCCTTCCACTCCCCTTTGGGGATCCATGTGGGGCAACTTGGGTCTGCACCTGACCTTGGGACTCTCTCAGCTTAGTCCTCTTCATCTTCTTCCAAGGTCCTTGCCTTGTTGGTGGGGCATGGCTCAGACTCCAAACTACGTCGGTCTTTTCCTGCTGTACATTTCAGTAGAGATGGGGTCTCATAGTGTACACTTTCAAGCCAGAGGGCCCCCATTGTTTTCTTAAACCAATTGAGACCCCACACTGAGTCCTGCCTGTGCAGCGGACAGCAACACACCCCACACTGCGGCGAAGACCCGGCACTGTCTTAGAGGGCCCTGCTCACCGGCAGGCAAGAACCTGGGCACAGTGTGCCAGGCCTCAGGTGGGCAGGACACCCAGCCCTCCCCTCCCCTCACTCCCCCGGGCTTTCTGTTTATAAAACAGGGTTAGCCGGGCGGTGGTGGCGCACGCCTTTAATCCCAGCACTCGGGAGGCAGAGCCAGGCGGATCTCTATGAGTTCGAGGCCAGCCTGGACTACCAAGTGAGTTCCAGGAAAGGCGCAAAGCTACACAGAGAAACCCTGTCTCGAAAAACCAAAAAAAAAGAACAAAAACAAAAACAAAACAAAACCAGGGTTAGAGTTTTCACAAAAGACAGAAAGGGCCTTTGGCTTCCAGTTGCTCTGGCTTTGTGCCTGGAAACAAACAAACAAACAGACAGACAGACAGACAGACAAATGACTAAACTCCCCAAGGCAAAAACATCACAAAGAGCCTGGTGATCTGCTTGAAATTGGACAAGAGAGAAAAACTAAAGCTTGACTTCCAGAATGTCCCACATGACATCCAGCAGAGGGGCAGGAGTCTGTGAGCCACCCTCAGAGAACAACACATCTTCACTGACTCCAGGCCCAGAGTCCGGGAAGGTGGGGACATTCAGTGCAGGCCACAGTATGCTCAGGTCCATCCGGAAGCGTGGGCCACAGCCCCATGTGGAGCATGGCCACTCTGTTACTCTGATATTTAACTGTGTTTAGTGTGGGCTGGAGAAGGTTATGTTTCTATGTTGACAACTTGTAACTTAGGCGTGGTTCCTGTGACTGTCTCTCAAAAAGAGACAAGCTTTAATTACTGAACCTCTCGGGGACACCATGGGCTACAGCAGTCTTGACTCAGCAGAATGCTGCCCTCTGTCCCTGTGAGAGGATTCGCAAAATGACTGGGTCCTTGTCACACATGGTCCCCACTAGCTCACCAGCCCTCCTATGCAGGGGCCTCTCGTTTCGTTGCTGGCTGTGTCTGCCTGGGACGGTGATATAAACACAAGTGTGGGTTCGATAAAGTCTGTGTGCGAGCCTAATAGTTGACGGGGCCTTAACTTAACATTAAGTTAGACATTCTGGCTTAGGGTATGGTGAGATTCTGAATCCCATGACACTGTCCTTATGAGACAGGGAAAGGCCACCTGAGGTTGCAGGTAAGCACTGGTGTATCTTCTCTACAAACCACGCCAGGCCGGGGACAGCAGCCACCCGAGGATGAACCGAGGCCTGGCACGGACCCCCTTTCAACCTCAGAAAGAACCAACCTAGCCACCATGATTTGGGACATTTTTGCCTCCGCACCCGGAAGAAGTTACCACTATTAAGCCACCAAGCTCTTGGCTTTTTACAGCAGCCTTGGGAGGCTCAGGCGGGAGCTGAAACTGAGGTATGATAAAACATAGTGACCAGTCGCAACTTGGGGAAGAAAGGGTCTATTTTACCTTACAGCTTACAGAAGGGTGGTTTGAGCAGGAACTCAAGGCTGGAACCTGGAGGCAGAAACGGAAGCAGAGGCCGCAGAAGGGTGTTGTTTACTGTCTTGCTCAGCCCTCTTTTTTATATACCATCCAAGATCACTTGCCCAGGGGTTGCATTGCCCACAGTGGGCTGGGCCCTCCCACATCAATCATGGGTTGAGAAAATGCTCCACAGACTTGTCTACAGTCCAATCCGAAGAATGCAGTTCCTCAACTGACATACCCTCTTTCCCAGTAAGAGGGATGGCTTCGGGATGTGAGGGTACAGTCCAGGCAAAGAGGCAAGTCACTCATGAGGCCAGAGAAGCAGCGCCACACTGGTGAAATTGTCCCCGTTTGGGATGCATTAATGTTTCTATAGGTTCAGGTGAAGCCCGCAGGCTCTTCCTGCTGGGATTCAGTTTCCCTGCTGGAAAGGCTGTTGCTTTATGAGCAGGGTAAGCTCAGGCCCCTCTCTCTGAAAACCGGGAGGCTCCACTGAGGGTCTGAAGCACATCACCCCCCACCTCCCGGGCTAGCTAACCTTACTAATACACACCTCCATCCTCAGAAAGTGGAGCTCTGTAAACAGGAGTCTGTACTTCTACAGAGCCATTGTGTCACCTGGGGATGGGAACACAGGAACAAAACCAGGTGGTTCCTGGGCAGGACATGTCCAGACTAAACCTACTAATCCAAGCTCCAACTCAGGGACCAGTCGGTCACCAAGAACTGCAGGCTGATGGAGCTTTCATTGCCCAGACTGATGATTATATCTCCATCTCAGTCATTTCTTCTCTACTTTTGATCAATTACATCCTTTTTTCCCATAAGCCTTATCCATCTTCCCCTGAGAGGAGCTTCCAGCTCATCGGATAAGGTTAGCTGGGAGTGCGTTAAATTTTACTATGTGTACATGTGCAAATACATATGTATGTGCCTTTTGAGACAGGGTTTCTCTGTGTAGTTTTGGTGCCTGTCCTGGATCTCGCTCTGTAGACTAGGCTGGCCTCGAACTCATGGAGATCCACTTGGCTCTGCCTTCCAAGTGCTGGGATTAAAGGCGTGTGCCACCGCCACCGCCGCCGCCGCCACCACCACCACCACCACCACCAGACAAATATGTGCTTTTTAAGTCTTTGAGATCAGGCACTTTGAGCTTCCAAGGGTTGGGGTGGACTGCAGGAGCCCTGGCTAAGTCTCACCCTGTGCCAAGTGCTGACATCCCTGTGGCTCCTGAAAACTGGGATCTTGCCCTGAACCCTGCTTTGTGTCTTTGGCCCATGGATCCCAGGGCTTCTCTGATCCTCCATGGCCAATCCACCCTACCCACCAGGTCCTTGACTTGTGCCCAGCTTTGGCCTCCCTCCAGACCAACCTAGGGTTCCCTGACCCACTTTGACACTCCCCCAGGAATTCCTGCTTTATTTAGTGAACACATCCTGATACTGGTTCTGCATCAGCTGTGAGTTAGGGTCACAGATGTGGACACTTCTGCCCCCACCCCAGGTTCTGTACTTCTGGTGGGCGTGGGGCAGGTTCTCCACAAACAAATATGCAGACACGTGTCATTTCTAGTGTCGCTGACCAATGAGGTGAACTCTCTGAGCGAGAAAGAGAGGACCTGTTGATTTAGACTGGGGTGGGGTGAGGAAGGATCCCCGAAGCCAGGACATTGAATGTGAGACGTAAGGGTGTTGGGCTAAGGACGTCATTGAGTGAGTTTGGGGCAGTGTTTGATGATGTCCTGAACCTTGTTTTACCTTCCTTCTTCATTTCCTCCCTTTTTGTTTTCTTTTGAGTCATCTCTGTAGCTCAAACTGACCTTGAATCTACAATCCCTCCCTCTCAGTGTCCTGAATGCTGGGATTGCAGACACATCCCGCCTTACCTGGTGATTCTTCAGGCCATGGGGCTTGGGCAGTACTCCTAGGAACCAGCCCCAGCTGTGGTCAGTGCTGGGCAGCGATGAGCAGAGTGTCCGGGGAGACCAGAAGGGTGACCGGTGACCCGTCTGGACAGTTACGTGGCAAAGTGCAGTTTCCTTAGGGTGGGGAGAAGGCCCAGTGGGTTCTGCAGAACCCGCCGGCTTTACTTATTTACTTGTTTTTGGAGCTTCCACTTCAGTTCTGACAAACGAAAGCTTGTAGAGCTCAGGGGCTAGTGAAGAAGATTAAAAACAAGCCATTAGAGCCACCAAGCACACACTCGGTGACCTTTCTTCCCACTGACTCCTGCAGCTCAGGCCCTGGGAAGAGACCCATGGCAGGACTGCAGCTCCCGACCCTCAAAGGCTCATTATTCATGGTGGTGCCGCTCCTTTGCCTCGTCCTCATCTCCAGGTCTCTGCTCTGCTAGGCTGTTTTGTCAAGGCCATGTCCCCAGCATCTTCCTTGATGATGTACTCAGAGAGAAAACTCAATCCATTCCTGTATAGCGTGTGTGTGTGTGTGTGTGCGCGCGCGCGCACATATGGTACATGCATGAGCATGAGCGTGTGAGACCAGGGGACAACCTCAGCATCTCTCACTGACCTGGCACAAAGTCGGGGTTCAGTCTGACGGGGAAGGCAGGAGTATGGGTAGGTGGCACTCCTCTGGAGATCCCGAGACTTCCTCATGCTGAGGGGTCCCCAAGCGTGCTAGGCTGACTGCCAGTGAGTCCTAGGGATTCACCTGTCTCGGCTTTCCAGGTGCTGAGATTGCAGGCCAGCACCCACTCTCCACCAGCTTGTTTTTACATAGGTTCTGGGTGAGCGCTTTATTGTGTGAGGTATCCTCCAGCTCCCAAGTGTCCACAGTGTTTTGTCAGACCTAGTGATCCACACCTGTAATCCCAGCACCAGGGAGGCTGAGGCTGGGGAGCAGCTTGGAGTACATAGAGAGACACTGTCAAAAAAAAAGTCATCTTCCACTCTGCTAGCTAGCACCCCCGCTGGATCTGGCCTCTTGGCTGTAGTCACTCACCGGTGTCAGCAGGGGAGAGCCCGCTGCCTGGCTTCACACACTGGAGCTGTCGCGTGGTTTCAGGTACCGCGTTCTTTGTGATTGGAAAACACCTGGGTGTTCTTTTCTCACAGAGAAACTGTCCTTTTCCGTTCCCTTTTGTTTGATGAAGTTGGGATATAACAGAATGGACTGTCCTGATGGCCAGCACCAATGAGTTCTGACCGAGACATCCTTTCTAGCACCATAGATCGGATTTGTTGTTTGCAGAATGTTCTGTCAGTGTAGCAGCATCGTGTGTACACAGAGCCTGGTGCATCATATTGAGATCCCTGTCTCATGGTTGGAACTGGAATTCTGCTAGTCCCCTGTGCAGACTGCCTGCCACTCTTGGGAGTGTTCACCCCGCTGTCTTTCTGGCTTTGGAGAGCCTGTACTTCGGGTTAGAGCCCCAGGGTCCGTCTCAAGCCTCATGTCTCTTGTGCTGTGTCTGTCTCTCTGTCACACTGATTTCTGGCTTCAGGGACACTACCAGCCTGGACTCTGTGATTGAAGATGCTTTAAATGTGCCATTGAGTTCCCAGGCTTCTGGAATTCTCTCCTGCTAGGACGTGGGTCTGCTTTCATGCCTTAGCACATAAGTCAGGAGTCAAGGCAACCTGAACCCTGCTGTAGCCCTGCTCCATTGGCTCCATGGAAGGCCACTATGACATCCCTTACTCCCATGTCCCTCCCACCTCGCCCTCTCCCCCTTCCCACCAATGACCACCCCTGGCTCCTTGACTGATAACAGCTCAGGCCTGTTGTTAGATTATCCTTAAAGTCCTACCGGGCAGAAAAAGCAAAATCATGTCCCAGCCCGAGGGCCTGGGGAGCTCTGCTCTCTCTCACTTCTCAGACAGAGAAAATGCTGCCTGCCCACCAACACTCCCTGGACAGCACTAGGCTCTCTCTCTTCCCGGACCAGCCTGGCTCAGCCTTGGGCTCTGCCCTGGGCCCTTGCCTCTGTGTGGCAATCACCTTCCCCTCAGGATGAGTGAATCGTGTGTGACCCAAGGCTGCTCTGCACCTGGCGCCCAGTCACAGCTGTCACAGGCCTAAAGCAGGAATGTAGGGAGAAGTCCTCCATGCTCCAAGTACCCTAGCCTGGCCTCCTCTTCAAGGATGGGTGCCTGGCTTTTGCTTTTATGAGACAAGCATTTGCCACCCCTGACCCTGACCAGTGGCCAGCCATTGACAACTCTTTGCAGGGATTTCAGAAGTCTGGACATGGAGGCAAAGCCAAAATTTTAGTAGGAGAACAGAAAGAAAGAATAGTTTTTTGGGGTTTTTTTTTGGTTTTCATTTCCCCCTTTTGGAGGCAGGGTGTAAGAAAATGAATCTGTGGAAACTGTGCTTTGAAAATTGATGTTTGTGGAAAAACTCCACTGTCATGTAATTTTGTGGCTTTAAGTATATTTGTTTTTCATCTCCAAACTTCTAAGATTTCTGTTTCTAACTTAAGGACAGAATTTTCTCTGACTTCATTGAAAGTCTCCCGGATGAAGAGCTCTCGTGAAAGATAAACCCGAGTGTTAAAGAATTACAAACTAACCCGTCTCCTCTCAATTAATTTGCGACAACAAACCCCAGTTATCAGGGGAAATGAATGCAGACAAAATGCTGGGGAAAAAAACAAACTCACAAAGCCAGCGAGTGATGTTTAAAGATTAATGCATAATTACGGCACTCTACCCCCATATTTAGATGTCTATGACTTCGGAAAGAATCTTCTCTCCGCCAATCATAGCCACTAAAACCAAGTTAGAAAATGCAGGGTACTTCTTTAGACGTAGGCCTTGGGGTCACTGTGTTAGAAGCCATCGAGCCAGGCAGCTGGGTCTGGACTCACATTAAGAACAAATGTTGCTCGATTCCTGGGTGCTTAGTGTGACGGCGCAGTGTCTTATAGGTAACAGCAAACACAAGCACGTGTCCTGTTGTAGAGTTCTGACCTTCACCCTAGGCTGCCCCTGCTCCCGGAGTCCCACCTCAGGGTCCTCTGCTGCTGGCACAGTCAGGGGCACTGCCAGGAGAAGGTGCCAGGATGGCTCAGGCCAGTAAAAGGAGGGAGGGGCTGCTTGGGCCCCAGTGTCCTTCCTGGACACAGGTAGCAGGCTGAGGACAGCCGTGTGCTCTCTCCTGAGTTTAATGGTACCCATGGGTAACTTCCTAGTGGGTCCTCCAGGGACAGAGAGCAGCTCCCTGGAGGTGTGGGGGATATCCAAGAAGTCATATAACCAGTAGCACTGCAGGGCACTGGTGGCTGCCCAACCTGTGGTGCCTGTGTTTGGGGAGCCCCCTGTCACCAGGTGAATGTCCTTTTGTCATACTGCAGCAGGGATCCTGGATTGATCATGTGGCTATAATACCCAGTGGTTTTGCAGGGGTGAAGGTTGGCCTGGTGCTGTGGGCTGTTCCATATGAGTTTCTCTTGCCTCAATGTGTGGCTTGCTTAGCTGGGTACTGTGGGTATAAACATACTTCCAGTAGTCATTTTTTTTTTAAACGCACGAAGTGATTTCATAGGCCCCACCCTAAGGGTGCATAGCTGAACCCCAGCAAACATGGCCCATCTACCCTGTCTAGGCCCCAATATCTGGATGCCACGACTCCCCAAGGTGATGCATCTGAGCAGTAAACCTAGACCTCTGTTCTCTAGGCCAGGCCCATGGACCTATCAGGGAGCTGCTGGTGGATGTCTCCCCAAAGTGACAGGCTAGGGTTCCAGTGGAGGTTCAGGGGATGCTTTGAACTGTATGCCTAGGGCTCACCAGGCTCATTCCAGGGCTGCATTTTCCAAACCTATTTGAACACAGAACCCTCCTCTGTTTTGTTTTGTCTTTGAAAAAATAATGAACAACCCTGCAGACTAGTGTTCCGTGGAACCCAAGTTTGAGAAACTCAGGTGCCTACTTGTGGAGAGATGTAGGTTTTCCGGTGCAGTTCAGAAGCCCAGACAGCTGTAGTGATGACTGAATCCAGACTCTGGGACAGGCTTGCTGTCAGTACCTC
The DNA here is from genome assembly GCF_007827085.1 of Peromyscus californicus insignis. Lineage (NCBI taxonomy): Eukaryota > Metazoa > Chordata > Mammalia > Rodentia > Cricetidae > Peromyscus > Peromyscus californicus. The sequence goes on along the minus strand of NW_026294514.1, from coordinate 56,912,235 downwards.
ATCCCACAGCTGTGTGTGCTGTATTGCTGTAACACAGACCCTCTGTCTGAGTTTGGGTTTTATTGCTGTGAAGAGACACCATGACCATGGCAACTCTTACAAAGAAAACATTTAGTTGAGGGTGCTCCCTTACAGTTTCAGAGGTTCAGTCTATTATCATCATGACAGGCAGGGAGCATGTTGGCCTGCAGGCAGACTTGGTGCTGGAGCTGAGAATCCTCCATCTTAACCAGAAGGCAGCAGGAAGTCAACTAACTGTCACACTGAGGGAAGCTTGAGAAAAGAGACCTCAAAACCTGCCCCCACGCTGACGCACTTCCTCCAACAAGGTCACACCTCCTAATAGTGCCACTCCCTTTTGGGGGGCTATTTCCTTTCAGACCACCACATCCTCTAAGGATGATTTCACTGATACAGGAGAGCCATGAGCAGGGCAATGGGCGGGCTAATGGTGGGGACATGACACCTGTCTAGACAGAGACCTTACTGCCCATGCAGGGTTTTCACAACATTTTAAACATCCCATCATCTCTTTCTCCTCCGTGGATTAAGAATCTGATAGGACATGGTGATGATCAAATAGCTCTGCTCCCTGGATGTATCCAGGGCTCTGTGGCCTGCCTAAGCCAAGCCTATCCTTCAGCTGACCATCCTGCAGGGATGTCTTGCTGATGAGGTACAGGGTGTGAGCTGGACATGTTTTGCAGGGAGGTAGGCTACGCCTGAGGGGAGACAGCAGGTATTGTTGGAGGCCAGGGCCCAGTCAGGATGACTTTTGGATGGAGTGTCTGTTGGAGCTGGGGGAGGGACTACCTGCTCTAGCTTCACCGTGGCACCTGTGCTGACTCTTGAGTGACCAGAAGCCGGGTCCCTTCTCCATCCGGGTGCACGGTTTCCTCAGTGACACAGACCAGGAACCACAGGTGTGATGTGTGTGGCTGAGCCAGCTTGGGAGTTGGGTTCTCACAAAGGTGGGGCTGGGCCATGTTCCTCTGTGGAAGAAGCCTGTGGCTGCCTTGCTGCCAGCCAGGGCTTTACCTCAGAGGCATTGCTTGGCTAGGGACAGACTTTGAAGTTGACAGTGGCTAATCAAAGCACTCCTTTGGAGAATTCTCCTTCCTGCAGACGGACGGCTTCTCTCTTATCCTCCTATGAGGAAGTTCCAGCAGACACCGTGTGTAGCCCCCACCAGGCCTCCCTGCCTGCTCTGGTAGTGGGAGGCTCAGCTGCCTCTGGGTTCAGAAATGACCCTTATTCCCACTTCCTTGTGGGAGTGCTCATCCTGGCCAACGCGCATCAGTTATCTTGAATCATTTTAATCAGCTCAGTGGAGCATTTCCACCTGTGGGATTTGGATGATTCATAAACGAGACAGAACTCTCGGCTGCATGAAGGAGAGCTATGCATTTGGAATTTGACTTATGGAGGCAAACCCAAACATGCATAATTTTTCTGCTAAAATTGGGGATGAGGGAGGATTACACGTGACCTCGGGTCTGCTTCATTTTCCTTCTCAAAAAACAGACATTTATATGGCCGATTTTAAAGTCCCTCTTAGAAAATTGAAAACTTGCATGTATGTACATGTAGTTTCAAGGAAAAGGAGGAGACAGGGGAACAAGCTGAGTTTTCCGTGTTCAAGGGATAGTCGTCCAACTATGGTATATCTACACAAACAAATATTATGCAGCTGTGAAAAGTGGTAAGCACATCTACATGAGCCAGACACAGGTACCATGATGTGTAGTCAGTCATACCAGCACGTGATCTGTGGCAGGAACACACAACTTGGTTATGCTCTGGGCACACTGGCATGGGTCCTGCTCAGCCACCTCCAGCTGCCAACCACAGGCTGCTTGGTTTAGATGGTGAGGTTCTGAGTAAAACTTATTTTTAAATGCCTTAAAATTGATTCAGTGCCAAATGAGCGGATGGGGGGGGCGTCTTTTAAAAATATTGGGTAAGTAGATAACTGTTGCCAAATCTCTACTGCTTCTGAGTTCACAACAACGGTCTTGCTGTTTTTCCCCAGGCCATTTCCCTCAGCATCCTCCACTGGATGTAAGGATGTAGGTGAGCTCCTGCATTACAGGGTGCTGTGTTGGCTGTGAGTCAGCCCAGCTGCGGTGCCCTGGGGGTGGGAGTCAACAGAATGACTTACTTCCCATTCCAGCTGAGAAGTGGCTGCCTGTTCCATAGCCTGGGGCCTTCACTCAGGTTCTTTGAGCCCAAGAGGTTCAAGGTCTGCCTCAGTACTGACAGCCCTGTGGGAAAGGATGACATGCGGCATGGTGGCCTATCTCTGGCCATTGCACTTTTGGCCAAGGCTCCTTTCAAAGAAATATTTCCACCACGGGGGAGAGTGATTTTCGAGACCTGATGGATGGGTGTAGAACCAACTGGAGTTCCACCCCTGCTGGATCAGCTGGAACAGTGACTTCGGTTGGGACACTGTGGCTTGCCAGTCTTCTCAAGGCAGAGAAGGGAGGTGGGTGCTGCCTTCGGAGGCTTGAGGGGGAGAGTGCTGTGGAATTTGGGCTGGAGTGGTGTGGAGAAGTTGGGCAGGGGCGGTGTTTTAGACAGGAACAGCAAAATGCAAGGATGCCAGTTCTGTGGGTGTATCAAGGGCAACACTAGAAGAACGGACCGGAAGTAACTCCTTACAGCTTAGTCTACAGCAAGAACGGACCGGAAGTAACCCCTTACAGCTTAGTCTACAGCAAGAACGGACCGGAAGGAACCCCTTACAGCTTAGTCTACAGCAAGAACAGACCGGAAGGAACCCCTTACAGCTTAGTCTACAGCAAGAACGGACCGGAAGGAACCCCTTACAGCTTAGTCTACAGCGAGCACCTGCTAACGCCTGAGGGAAGGATGGATGCTGGACAGAACTGGAGATGGGGTGTGGGTAAGGAAGAAGAGGTTCCTTCCTCCAGTCCTCCAGCTCTGCCCCTTGGCCTCAGGCCTGTGTTACCATGACAACCAGGGAAACAAGTGTTTGAGGAAGTGACCACCCAAGACTCAGGGCTGAGCAGGGTGTGTGCCATTGTTGGGTGACATCAGTGAGAGGTCTTCTTTTCCTCAAAGAAAAACAAACCCAGCAAGGAAGGAAGGGCAGAGCTAAGAGCACAGCTGCCCGGAGGCCGGGAGTGCAGCCTCCTTTCTCCTCCTCGACCGGCCCCCGAGAGGCCCTGCTTGTCCTCCATCCTTGGCACGCAAGTTGCTGCATGCTCTCAAGTTGACATAGATTTTCTTAAAAGTCATGTTAAATTTCTTTACAGCCACTTCCTCCCCTCCCCACGCCCCGCGCGCCGCGGGCGCGCCCCCCCCCCCATCCCCCCTGCTCTGGCCATCCCTTCTTCCACCAAGAGCCCAGCGCACACACACTCTACATTTGCTCCACCACATCTGGTCTCTGGTGCCCTCCCTCACATATCCCCCATCCCCGGTCTCCAAGGAGGAAATTTGGCCTACATCTCCATAGTTGCTTTTCACAAGGATGTCAGAAATCTGGCTGGAGGTCCCAGAAGCCTCCCCCGCCCCGCCCCTGCCTACACTAGCATTCCATTGCATCCCAAACATCTGGCTGCATCTGCAGGGCTGAGCGACTTGCGGCAGCTCACATTGCATGTGGGCACCGGGACCTTCAGTCCTAATGCTCAGACAGAGGCAGGCTCTGGCCACCGGCTTGTGGCTTGGATCTGAGGTTGGAAGGCACCGTTGCCTCACAAACTCCTCTGTCCACAATCTCACGAGATTCCTGCCTGATCAGAGTGAACCTCCAGAGCAGTGGAAGGGGCCCTGGGACCCGCCAGCCCTGCCAGGTCACCACTTGGAGGCCTTTTCCTCCACCTCTGATCCAAGGCTTGGCCCTATGGACTCTTCAGGGCAACACAGGTACCTGGGGAAGGGCTTTAAAAATGTGTAAAGGGCTCGGTAGACGGCTCCGTTTGTAAAGCGCTTGCCTCACACACATGAAGACCTGAGTTCCATCCCGGAGGTCACGTAGCGGCACTTGTAACCCCCACATCTGGGAGGCTGAGCGAAGCAGATCCCGGGTACTTGCTGGTCAACCTAGCCTAATAGGAGAGTTCCAGACCCATGAGCCACCGGAATGACACTCGAGGGTGACCTCTGACCTCCACACACACATACACAAGTGGACATGTGCAGGTGAAATGGGGGAGGGGGGTGAGAGAGAGGGGGGTTATAAAGCAACCCTGAGTGATGAGGCCACCTCTGAAGAACAGGGGCAGGGGTGGGGTAGGATCCTGACAGGACTGAGCCTGGAGTCACTTGTCCCCTCCTAGCAAGCTCTTGAAATACTGAAGTCATAGGGGTCCCCAGAGCTCAGGTGTCCCAGGTCTTTCTTGTCCCCTGTTAGGACTTTTCATGGCTGGTTCCCAGCCGCACTAGCCATGCTGCCTGCTTATTTCACTCAGGACTTCTTGCATAGTCCAGAGCTCATTGCTTATCACACTTCCCTGATTCAACTCTTGACCAGTGGTGGGGGGCTTGTCTTCACAGCTGTATCACACTGCTGTGGGATGGATGGTGGGGACCTCCAGGGGGTGCCACACCACACCACGGGGTTAATTTTCCTAGCAGTCTTCCCAGTCCCTTGGCAGAGTCTCCTGGAAAGGGCAATGGTGCTGACCCCAGAGATGGGTCAGTTTGCATTCACAGGGTTAACCATAGAGACTCACCTCTCCAGGAGAGAGAGCATGCTGGGGAGGAAGAGAGCCATAAAGCCATCGAGCCGAAGAGCCATAGCCCTTTGGTGTGGGTGGAGGCCTTGGGGAGCCCCTCTCTGAGGGTATGGGAAAATCTTGTCTTTCCCTGGTTACCCACTCCATGTCCTACCCCCATCCCAAGTTGTAAGAACTTTAAAGCATACGAATCAGTTTCTGCAGGAGAACACAGGATACCCCACCCATGGATGTACATACACACCTGTATGCCCGTGGACACACACACACACACACACACACACACACACACAACCACACACACACATTCTGTTCACATCCCTCCCACTCCCTTAAGCAGACCTCCTCTGCCAGAGCCCTGGCTGGCCCACCCTGTCCTCCCACCCTGTCCCCCACCTTGCTGCCTGCTCCCAGGTTGATTTACCGCCCCAGAGAGTGAAGAAGCCCAGACTCCCGTGCTGCTTATGGACCGCACTTCCTTGCCAGCAGAGTTCAAGGTGGGGTCAGTTCTCTTCAACGCTGCCTTTCCAGCTCCCTGCCAAGCTGGGCCACAATGTCCCTTTTGGGGGAAGGAGACCTCCCAAGCAGAGGGTCCAGAGAGCTGAGGAGGCATGAGGAGCGTGGAGACTCAAACCGGAGTGCAGAGAGCTCAGGGGTGCTGTCCCCCTGCATTGTGAGCACCCTTCCAGATCCAGCCTCTCTCATGTGGTGTGTCTGTGCAGGGAGGGTAGGGCTCGGTCAGAGGAGTATTTCTATGTCCCTCCATTCCTATGTGCCAAGATGGATGTGATTCGTGGCCCAGAGGGCTTTGGTTCCTGCAGACAGTAATATCCTAGCTAGGCCAGCCTGGCTGAAATTTGGGTTGCAGATCCCTGCCTGCACTTGGTTGCATCTCCTTGGGTAGGGACCACATCACCTCTGCCTGGATGCTGTGGATGCCCGGGGCCTCAGAATTTCTGAGAAACTTTTCAAGGAACATTCCAGAGGAGTGGAACTCTGAGAGCCATCATCGGCACAAATATCATTGCAGGGGATGTTGGACTGGTCCAAGCCAGCCAGTACCTTTCCTTTACACATACTCCTTCCTGTTTTAATGAACAAACTTTGTTTTCCCCTGTTACAAAGCAGTACGTCTTTTCTTGTTGAAAATTTAGGAGACATATTTTTTTTTTATTTTTTACAGTTACCCCTCCCTCCTTTCCTCCTCTCCTCCCAGTCCTTCCCATCCCAACCCCCCCTCTGCCACCACCCCACATGCTCTCCTCCATTTCTATTCACAAAAGGGCAGACCTCCCGTGGATATCAACAAAACCTGGCATATCAAGACTAAGCACCTCTCCCTGTATTAGGCTGGGCAAAGCAATCCAGTATGAGGAGTAGGGTCCCAAAAGCCAGCAAGAGTCAGAGGCAGCCCCTGTTCCCACTCTTAGGAGTCCCACAAAAAGACCAAGCTACACAACTGTCACATATATGCAGAGGACCTAGGTCAGTCTCATGCAGGCTCCCTGGTTGCCGATTCAGTGTTAGTGAGCTCCTGTGAGCCCAGCTTAGTTGATTCTGTGGGCTTTCTTGTGATGTCCTTGACCCCTCTGGCTCCTACAATCCTTCCTCCCTCTCTTCAGCAGGATTCCCCGAGCTAAGCTGTGCGTCTCTGCATCTGTTTCCAGCAGTTGCTGGGTGAAACCTCTCTGATGACTACTGGGCTAGGCACCAATCTATGAGTATAGCAGTATCTCGTTGGGCATCATTACATGGACATCTTTTTCCCTCTAGTCATATTTGGTTCTATCCTATGTCTCTGGGCCATCCAACCTCTGGGTCCTAGAGAGAAGACACACTCTTGAATAACCAAAATGACAACATTTAGCACACAGCCTCATGACACAGCTAAGTGAGAGCCTAGATGACATTTTCAACTCCAGACCTCCGCTCCCTGCTCTTTCGTCTCCCAAACCACAATGTTCTTGCTGTGGCACTGGACTTGCAGCCTTCCTTCATGCTTTCCTGTCAGAAGCAAGGGCTAGTAAACACCCTGAAAGTGTGGAGCTGTCTTTACCTCCTTGAATAGTTTTTAGGGTGCAGGAGCTACTGAGACCCCTACCTCCTCCTCTCATGCAAATTCAGACGGAGAAGGACCCAGGAGCGGCGGGTGTAGCCCTGAGTGGCATGGAGCTTGCGGTGTAGAGCAAATTGGTTTCGAACATACAGAGCTCTACCTACCTCTGTCTGCCTCTAGAATGCTGGGATTAGAGGTGCACGGCACCATAGCTGGCCTTCCTCAATTCCTTCTTTCTCAAAGTCCTGAGGTTCAGCATTTCCAGGTCCTGGAGAGCCCATATTCAGGATGAGAGAACCATGTCCCCAAGGGGAAAGAGAAGACCATTCCTTCAAAATGGAGGCTGGGTCCACGAGCTGTAATCTCCCTTTTCCCAAAACCTACTGAACCATAGGGAAATGATGAAAAGAGCCAGCCTGTGACTGCCCCAGAAACAGGTGCTTTGTTACCCAAGGAGCATGAGTTGCCACTGGGCAGGAACACGGACAGGACCCTGCTGAGAGAGAATCGATGAAGGTTGACAGCATGCCGTGCACAGGTGCATGTGAGCCCAACAGTCTCCAGGAGGATGTGCTGGGAGATGGGAGCAGCGGGACTCTGGTGAACACAGGACACCTTCCTACAGGTCAGAATGTGTCCTTGAGTGAGAAGAGCTGTTGATGGAGTCAGTGTTTCCCTCTTAGGAAGAGGCTAGATCTGGAAGGGAGGGGAGTCAATCCCAAGGGACCCAAGGCTCAGAGCATAAGAAGGAGCCAGGCCCACCCTGAGCTGGCTGCTCGCCTTCCATGGGTCTGTCTTAAGCTGCTTGTCCTTCCCACCCTCTCCCAGCTAGTCAGCTAGACTTCTCTTCCAACCCTTCCTTCTCCGTCTTTTACAAGGTTATAAAAGTTTCCTAGAATTGTTGGGAAAACAAAGGAGTGTGGAAAACACTTGGGCTGGGACCATGACATGTGGGCGTGGGGAGCCAGCATGGCTCCCTCACCGGCCAAGTGACTCACGCAGGCCAGCACCCGACCACCCAGAAGCCAGGTCTCTGTCTCCAAGGGACAGTTCCTGCTTGTCATAGGCCTCTGGGATGGCTCAGGAGGGGCCCAATTTTGAAGGTAGAATCCAGGGAAGCTGGGCATTCACGTCAGTGCTGCCCTGGGTTCTGGGGTGTACTCTGCTACCATCGTCCCTCACATGCCCTTGAAAGGCAAGTGTTCTACATGTGTGTATGTCATGGATTTTGACAGGTGTCAGTGTTGAGAAGAGAGCATGGCTGCTGTTCAGTGGCCTCATCACAGACTCTGGCATAGGTGGGGTATGGGAACTACCCTATCTATCCAAGACATCACTGTAAGAAGTTCTGTACACCTGGGGTCTTGATGGAAGGTGACAGGCCTATGGATAACGGCCCCTGTCCCATAGTGGGGCCTTGTTGGTTATATTTTTACCCAGACGCCTGTTCATGTAGACTGAACATTCCCAAAAGCTGGTCCTTCCTTCATCACAAACAGTGTGACCTGTGCTTCATTACTGAGCCTGAGAAGCAGTACAGAAGATTAAGGTCAACTGCAGGCATGATCAAGGTCATGCCCCGTGACCTTTTGTGTCCCCTCACCCCTCTGACGGGCTCAGTGGGTTCCAGGCTACATTGCAGAAACCTCAGGAAGACTAGCCCTTCACTCTTAGTTTTTGCCATCAGACAAATTAGACACTCTGTTTTCGTTGTTTGTTTGGTGTTTATAACACTCCAGAGAGAGCTCTGCACTCTCCCACCCGGGTTTCTGTAGGCCTCTGCCAGCTCTCCCCCCGAGTCCTGGGAGGTGAGCCAGCCCCTGCTTCCACGGTGAGGTGGCTGTGGCAGTCTGTCAGTGAGCATGGAGCGCTTGAGTTTACAGTCAATTGGTCATTGGACAGTTAATCCATCCGTGGACCGGATGAGTGAACTTCACGGCAAAGTGACCCAGACCTTACACAGAGCTATCAGGAGCCTGGATCTAGCAGGGTGGCCAGGCAGCCCTTGCCCTGAGGGGGAAGGTCAGCAGAGGGTGACGTGACCACCAGGTGGGGCTGCTCTTTATATTTAGAGGGGGCACAGAAGGGGGCAAAGGGCCCCAGGCACTGTTTGGTGGAGGATTGAGGGCAGAGTAGAGGCGGGACCAGCTGGGAGTCCCGCACCACAGCTGACAGGCAGTACTGCCTTGGTGAGGGCCTGAAGGAAGGGGGGAGAAACACTTCCAGAAACAGCTGTGAATCACTCTCCGTTCCCCCCCCCCACTCCCACCCCAGCTGTGTTATGGTCCCGAGGAACAAAATAATCTCCAGGGGCTGCCCTGTGCTTAGATGTCTATCTTGTTTCCAAGGTAAAGGGTGGGGAGGGGGTTTTTCTCGTCCCTGTTCATTTCAAACTCTTAACCAAAAAGCACGAAGCCAAGATCCTGTGGCCTCCAGGATTGTCCTGGGTGCTTCTGGGAAGCAGGGTAAAAGCATTTATTGTCATCTTAAGGTCAGGTTGCTTTCCCTCTTTGCACTGACTGCCAGGAAGCTCGCGGCTTGATTTCTAACCCACTCCGAGCAGCTGTACAGAACCACGTGGTACACTGTGTGACTCCTGTGAGTCTTGGCTTTACCACAATGTCAATCCAGTGCCCATCCTGTGGGCTGCCCTGTAGGCTGTCCTAGGTCTCTCCTCCAAGGAAGTAGCCTCCCTCTTGCCAAGCTTCATACTAGGGTCCAGGTCCTCAATGTCCAAGATGGCCATGTGGTCGCTGATGAAAAGCAGGTAGAAAGCAGGAAGTCCACCCTTTTCTCGACTTCAGCAGCCCTGGGGCAGTAGTGGGGCCCCCGGGAGCAGCCCTGCTCCTGGAATGGTTGGAGGGTTCAGTCTCTGTGGTGCTGGTTCTCTGACAGTGGGGTCTGAAGCTGAAGCTGGGCCTCTCTGAGGGCCATCAGCTCCCACTCCCAACTGGGAGGAGCGGGGTAATGTGGCAGGCTCCGTATTGTGGGTGATGTGGCCCTGCCTCCCCAGAGCACCTCCTCATCTACTTCCGGTGGGTAGGATCAGGCCTCATGGACGTGACTGGAGTCCCCAGGAGGATGGCTAGAGATATAGCCTTCGACATGGCTATGAACTCACCCATCAGCTCCATACTCCAGCAGAGCTCAGAGACCCATGATGGCCATGCTTCCTGAGGCTTCAGGACCTTTACTCTCCAGACTCTGACTGTCCACAAGACACCTGGGCAAGAAAGGATATGCATTGCCAGCCCGTGACTCAGGCCTTCCCAACTACAGATCCTGCATGTCCCAGCCAGAGCGCAGGGTTTGGTGGACCAGGGTTTTGCATGTGACATGAGCTGAGAACATACAGTTCTGTGGCACTGAGGCACAGGTGAGCATGTTGTCTTTGTGCTGCATTGAGGCTCAGGTGCTCATGGCTTCTGAGCATGGACCTTCTTACTGCGCTATTTGGAAATGGGTGTTCTCTAGCTCCAAACCAAGGCTGTGTAAATGCCGGAGTATTTTGGGCTACCTCCCATTCAAGACGTGTGTGTGTGTGTGTGTGTGTGTGTGTGTGTGTGTGTGTGTGTCTGGAGTCTCTGTTGCTACAAACACACATTACTGTGGTCCACACCAGGCTTCAATGGCCCACTGCCCAGGAGGGAATAAATGTGCCCTCAGCTTGGGTGTGGACCTAGACCCTTTCTAAGGCACTTCTGTCCCAAAGACTCCACTTAACCTGGTCTTGCGAGAATAATTATCCCGGATAAAGAGAGTAGGTTTGGTCCAAGTGAACAGACTGTTTCCATGAGAAACATGGAAACTGAGCCTTTGGGTGCTAGACAGTGAGGCTAGGAGCAATGACATTATGAGTGAAGATGTTTGGAGACATTGACCAGAAAAGACTTAGAGTCAGCTGTGGAGACAGTGGGAGTGGGCTGCAGCATTCAGAATCCCTGGCAGCTACATTCTAGATGCTTCACTGGTCTACCTTGCCAGTCTGGCCGTTTAACAACCCTGGCAGCAGAGCTGAGGTCCTAGACCTAGCTTGGAGGGGGCTGCCTAGGAGTCCCTTGTTCACCCCCCCCCCCGGGGGGAGGTTGTCCAGGCGAAGGCCCTCACCTGCTAACGTCTGTGGCCTTGATTCCACCATGCCTGGTGGGTGTGATCAAGGGCTGAGGCCAGGGCTGAGGCCTTTCCTGATCCTCTGGCTTTGCCGAGGGAGGAAGGGACATCAGATTCCACAGCCAGCTCCCTCAGGACACCTGCCCAACCTCCCCCGGCCTGCTCAGGCCTTACCAGCTGCTTCAATGCCCCAGGGCCTGTGGGGGTTTCCAAGCTTGTCCTCAGAGACTAGAGGAACAGGGCTAGGCCCGGCAGGCTCCCCCCTCTGCTTCCTGCGCTTTCCATTAAAGATGAAGCCGACTCCCTCCCCATCTGTTTCTTCTTCAGATAAAATCTATTTTCGGACAGAAGTATGTGCTCTGCTTTGCCACATGCCTCCCCAGCGCTGGGATGCAGCCTCCTCTGTGGGTGGCTGCAGCTGTGGCCCAGCGCATCCCTGGAGCATCTCAGAGCTGGGCTGGGGGTCAGGCCTGTGATCTACTCCTGCTCCAGGGGCCTGAGGGAATTCCTATGTAAAAGCTGTGAGTCCTGTTGGTGGCCTGTTCAGACCCCAGGGCCCCCCCACCTGGTCATCCACCAGCCCTGGGACCCTGTGGGCTCTCAGGGCCCTGCAGCCTGATAGAGAGGTCTTAGCTGCCTGGTCCATGAGTTACCTCACTGGGCTCTCCCCAAGGCAGTGTTCAGACTCCTGAGAATTAGCCCAAATCCTTAAGGACTCCTCTTGCCTTACTTCCTGTCTGGGCACTTTCTGCTTCTCCATATTTCCACCTCAGCAGGAAGCTGAGGGGAATCCCATCCTTAGTGACTTGGGTGTGACTTTAGCTGAAGATAACTTTGCCTTAAGGTCTGGTTGGGGGAGGCCTCAGATCTATGCCTGTCAGAGGCCGGAGACCACAGGAAGCAGGACTTTGGGACAAGTTCATTCACAGCTAGGAGGGTGCTGTGCACGTGCACTTTCCGTGTCAGATGAATGCTTTTACTAAGTATACAGCAGGCACAAGTGAAAGAATAGACAGTAAGCAGCAGATAGAAGCAGCTGCTAGATCACAAAACCCCATCCAACTGGAGCAGCCGCAGCATCCAGATGACTGGCGAAGCCATGCTGGAGTGAGCACGCTCAAATTCTCAGTCAAGAATCCAGACAGCGGGGCAGTTTTTCCTCGACTGAGCTTCCCACTGAAAGAGCCGAGAACAGAGGAGAGATAACATCATCCAGCAGAAACGACAAGGAGGCTGAGACAGTCAGCAGGGCTTCCCGGGTGAGTTCCCCTCCTGCGGAACTTTTGGCACTTCAGGCACTTTTGTGTCACGTGATAAACAGTAGTAACCTCTGTTGGAAATGGTTTTCCTTCTGGTTGTTCTCCAGAACACAGTGTTTCTATTTTTAGGCCGTTTCCCGTCTCAGGTTGAGCTGGAAGACACTTGACACAACCATGCTCTGGTCTGAAGTAGGGAGGGCCCAACCCAGCATCTCAGTGAACTCAAAGCGCACATAACAATTTACCAATATAACCTTGTTTACCGGGTGTCATAGAACAGGACCTTGGCATATGTGGTCAGAGGGTCACTTGCTTTTGTCCACACAGCCACTCCTCCAGGTAATGCCATTCTCATCCCATGAGCAGTAGCCAAACAGCATCGGTACTCCTAGACCCCACTCAGCCCTCTGAGCAGCCTGGCCTCAGGCAGCTTTGCTGAGTCAAATGGCTGAAGGCACGTGTCAGTTTGGACTTGGTTGTAGAAAGAGAAAACACAGGGCTACAGCTATGATACAAGACGAAAACATCCATGCTGAGCTAAGCTCATGTCCCCTCAGCGTGTTACACTTCCCCTGGGGGTGTGTCCCTGCAGGTCCACCAGTCCAAGGGGCCTCAGGCGCGGAAGCAGAAAGGCTCCATCGGTGCAGAGTCCCCAGCACACTCACCGGCAGCTGTTTGCTCACATCTGTCTCCCTGACAGTGGCTCCCAGCCACGGTGCATCAAAGGGTGGGATCAGTGAAGACACTAACAGACGTGGAACCAGCAGGGTGTAGACTTTAGAGTCTAAAGTTTAGACCAGGAAACAGACCCAGAGGAGAGAATGTTCCGAGCACCTCAGAATAGAGATATAGGGCAGCTCTGTGGAAGGAGCTATGCTAGGCTCTTTAGGCCCCTGTGGGAGGATTGGGCCCTCTTCCCACGCGAACACTAAGGGACTTACATGGGAACTGTGATACTTGAGAATTCTGAAGAGAAGAGGACACTCCCCCTGACTAGTGGAACCAAAGGTACCAGAGATGAGTTCACACCTGTCCCCAGCCCCGGGCCACCAGAGGTCATGCCAGCACTGCTCCCTAGCCATGGCCAGCCTGTCCATCCTCTACTTCTCGGCTGATGGCACATGGCCTCCAACAATGGCCAGTGCACCAGATGAGGCTGGGCTAAACAGAATCTGCCAGACCCATGGACCCCACTGCATGCCTGTGGAGGATGCCAGAACTCTGGGCCCTTCCTCTCACCACCCAGAATACTTTCTCACTCTGGATGACAAGGATCAGAAACAGATGTTTCCCCCACACAGAAGGCTGAGGCCTGCCCTATATACAGTGCCGCCCAGCTGAGGACCCCGATGCTGGCCCCACCCTCAGACTCCCCTGGGCATGATGGCTCTTCCTCTGTCCTCTCATCCTGCTAGGTGCCCTGGGAGCTGCCTGCTCCAAGTGGGCCTCTACATCTCTAGTCCTAGCTTTCCCAGGGATTGGTTTGGCTTACTTTGCAGGCCAGCCCTCCTCCAAGAGCCAAGCTGTGGGCCAGGAGTCAGTGCTGCCGGCTTGCTCATCCAAAGGCTGTTTTGGTAACAAAATAAATGACTTTCCCTGGGATGGCAGTAGGCATGGGAAAGCTAACCCTCCTGGTCTGGGCTTGCACCCTGTGCTCACCACAGCCTTCTCCAGCTGCCTATGGTCACCTCTGCAGGCTTTGGTACACGGCACTTTAGATACACAGCAGCTTCCAACCCACCGAGTCAGCCTTCAGGTAGCACGAGGAGAAGGAGCTACATGTGTCCCCACGCGCACATGGGCCTGGGAGGCCACTTTTCAATGGAAAAATTTTTCAATGAAAAAAACAAAACAAAACACACAAAAATACAAAAATCAAAAGGCAGAAAGACTAGCAGTTGCCACCTCAAGCCTGTCACAGACACTGGCACTCCCAACGGACCCTCTGGAGGTGCAAATGTCAGCTGTGGCAGAGAGGAGCCACGTGTGACCATGGATCCCTTGATGTGCCTAGACCAACAGGCTTGGACTTTTACTCCATTTCACATCATCCCATTTGGATTTCAGTTGAATAGCCCCGTGGGCCAGCAGTGGCCGTCTGGGACGGAGCAGGCCCAGGAAACCCGAAGAGCTCACTGAGTGGGGGATGGTGGAGTCTCTGAGGTTAGAGGGAGACCTCTGTGAACATGGGGCTGGGAAAGATGCACAAAGTGAGTTCAATGCCTTTGGAGCACGGCAGTGGTGTCAACACAGTCTTATCAGAGTGGCAATGAGGTTGTACCCTACCAACAGTGTTTACATTTTAATATACTGCCAATTGAGTTTCAACAGTCAATACACTACCAGTATTGTCAACACACTGTCAACAGTGGCACAGTGGCATCCACAGTCTATCAACAACGTCGATGGCATCCATGTTCAATCAGCGGAGTGCTGATGGCATCTGTAGACACCATCTGTACTCTATCCACGTACTATCGATGACGTCCATGTCCCATCAACATCAACACACTATCGGTCGTGTCCATACTCTGTCAACAGAGTACTGGTGGTGTCCCACACACTATCAGAGCATCTGTGGCATGAACCGATGGTTGATGTCATCCTTATCCTGTTACTAGAGTACTGTTGGCTTCCACACTCTGCCAGCACACTCTCAGGGCAATATTAACAACATAAAACATTGTCAATAGGGCATCCTGGCATGGTTGCGGTACTGATGGTGCCAGTACACTTGACCTCTGATTCATCTTATTACATTTCAGTTCAGTGTTGTGAGACAAGGTCTCACGTGATTCAGGCTGGCCCTTACCTCATGATCCTCCTGCCCTAGCCTGTTGAGACCTGGGATTATGCCTCCACACTTGGCTTGAATCTGGCTACTTAATTTTGGATCATCAATTGATAGTGTATAGAAATATATTTAATTTTTATATGTTGATTTTTTTCTTTTGAGATAGAATATCACTATGTAGTCCAAGCTCACCTTGAACTTGGATCTTCTTGCCTTGGCTTCCTGGGTGCATATTGTCATTACCCAAGTGGCCTCATGCCTATTTTACTTTCTGATTTCATATCCTGTAACCTTGCTCAGACCATCTGTTAGATAACATATTGTTAGATATTAATATTCAAGTGTTAAACTAAGTTTGCATTGTTGGTTAAAGCCCACCTCACCATGGGATGGTTCTATATTTCTGTATCTTGATGGATTCAATGCACTAGTATCTTGTTCAAGGTCTAATGGTGTGTTGTGGTTTGAATGTGAAATACCCCCCACACACACACACAGCTGTTCGAACACTTGTTTCCCAGCAGGTAGCGTTGTTTTGGAAAGTTGTGGAGCCTTTAAGAGGCAAGGTCTTGCTAGAGAAAGTAGGTCAGTGGGGGAAAGGTGGGCTTTGAGGGTTAGTTTTGGCTGTTTCCAGACAGATCTGTTTCCTCATCCACTGAGATGTGAACAAGCAGCCTTACATGTCCGCTGCCACAGACCCAGTCAATCCAGCCACCATGCCTTCCCTTCTATGGAGGACTGTACCCTCTCATACAGTGAGCCAGAAAGAGTCCTGCTACCCTTACATAGCTTCTTGGTGACTAGGGAAGTGCCCAGCACAGTGCATGCATGACAGTGGCCTATGGTGTCAGCTGGCTTTCTGCTCCTGAGTGTGAGGGTAGAAGTCTGCATGAAGTGTCTGAGTCTGGACTTTTTTTTTTTCCCCGAAACAGGGTTTCTCTGTGTAGCTTTGAAGCCTGTCCTGAACCTCACTCTGTAGCCCAGGCTGGCCTCGAACTCACAGAGATCCACCTGCCTCTGCCTCCCGAGCGCTGGGATTAAAGGCGTGCGCCACCACTGCCCAGTGAGCCTGGGTTTTTGAGTGGGGGAAGACCTATAATTTCCAATTCCAATGGCTGTACTTGTTAGTCATTTGTTTTGTGTGAGTCCATCTTACTCCTCTTCTCTGTTAATTTCTTTTAATGTGGTGATATTGGTGGTATTTGTTTTTTTTTTTTAATAGGTTCTAAGCACGTAAGTAAATAAATAGAAAATGCTACTTTCTGAAGCTGAGGATTTTTAAACTGTCAATACTCAGTTTTGTTTCTAACATCCTAAAATATTTTTAAAATTATTTTTAATAATGTGTACTCATGTGTGTCTCTGTGAAGGTATGCACACATCCAGTACCTGAGACCAACAGAAGGTGTCAGGGGTTGGATCTCATGGAGCTGGAGTTATAGGTAGTTTCCAGCCATCTGACGTGGGTACTAGGAACTGGGCTTGGGTCCTCTGCAAGAGCAGTGTGTGCTCTTAACCACAGAGTCCTCTCTCTAGACCCCTATGATGTTGTTAGGAAAGAAAAAGGTGGGAAAGAAAATGCTATTTGTTACACGGAGATGATGTTCAATGGAAAAAGATAAAAATAGAATGTGAGCAGAATGGCACAGGGACAGGCATGGAGGCCATGTGGAGGGGTCTGTGAAACAATGCCCCCATCTATCATTGGGCAGTAGTTGGGCAAGGGCACGTCTCTCCCAGCAGGGCTCACGGTGGCTGTAGTGGGGGAGATACTAGAGTGGGACCAGAAGTCGGTTCATAGCCAGGTCCTGCCAACAGCACACTGCGAGTACTGTTACCTGGAGCTACCTCCAGTGCTTAGCCTTGCTTCTGGGAACATCCATCTCTTCCTGTATGAAGAGTAATGTCTGCCTGCCTCTGCTGGTGGCCCTGCCAGTTCAGTGACATCGCTGGAGCTTTGTGCATCCAGTCATCAGTTGGAAATTTCAGAGCTGTGGGTTCCTGGCAAGTGAGAGCCTGCTTCCTTCTGGGGTGGGAGTGGTTCCCGGTGCTGTGCCTAGTAGGGTATCTACATCCAGGTGTTAGGATGGATGGAGAAGGGTATGTTCAGGTATGCGCTGCAGGTTCACTCTCCTGGCCGTAGGAGAGAGACTTCCCTGCTCCCGACCTCCCCATCTGCGCTTTAGCCGTGGACGGCTATCTTCCTAGGACCTGCTGCCCTAGAGTCCCACAAGCTGCGCTTCCCTTACATCGCGGCCTGCCCCTCCTGCATCTCCTCAGCTAGCCCCTCTGAGGATGTAGCACCTTCTCTCAGCTTGCCACTCACTGCTCCACCCTATCACCCACCCAGCTTCATGGCCACGACGGACACCTAGCCTGAGACACTGATGTGCATTTCTAGTCAAGTTCTGCCCCTCTGTCTCTAGACTCCTGTGTCCAAGTATCTGCTACCATCTCCAGTTGGAGAGACGGTGGCCATTGCAGCCCAGTCAGAGGCTCCACAGCTGGCACTGTGAGCCTCACCAGACTGGCCCCCAGGAAGCCCTGTCAGCCTTAGCCACTTAGTCCTTTCTCATACTGCAGCTGGCTAGCACCCTGAATTCCACCCCTTCTCTCACTTCCGCTCAGTCTGTCAGAAGACCAATCCAGGTGTCTCCTGCAGGCTGTCCCCTGCTGGGCAACTGCAGCTGTGCTTAGATGCTTTACAGCTTCCAGATGGAAGGGCCCCAAGTCCATAGGCAGCTCTCTAGGGTCTGTGGGTGCTGGGTCCCTTCAGAGGATGAATTGCAGTCATAGTCAGCTCATCTGCAGGGTCCCCACTCCCAACCATGCCCACTGCTTGGATGGCTCTTCTTGCTGTCCATTCCATGCTCCTTGCCCTCTCTCCACCTGCCCCTACCTGTCTCCCCTGTGAACTCAAGCCATTTTCCCTCTCAGCATCCTGGTGAAGTTACTGGCTCGGGGTGTTGTGTGTCTGCATTCTGCTCCCTCGACTGTGGGCCTAGGAGGCAGGTCTATGGACAGGACCTGACAGTACACAGCTAGCCAGCGAGAAGAGAGAAGAGGGTAAGTATATGTGGGGGCCAGTGCTGGGGCCAGGGGCCAGGACTCTGGCTCAGAAAGACCACAGCTGCCCTATAGGACAGATTAAGAGATTAACCCAAGGGAACCCAGAGAGGAGTCTCAGGATTCTGGGGAATGGCTTGAGTATCTGACATTCAAGTGGCATAACCTCAAATTATTTTCTTCCTGGGGTCAGGGCTTGGGGACTCAGGGGTGGTAGCCAACAGGGTAAGGATGTGATTCTAGGAACCACCACCAGGTGGTGCTGGAATAGCATTGGTGTGTACACACACACACACATACACACACACACACACACACACACACACACACACACACACACACACACACACACACACACAACTGCACCCTGCTTCTACTGTGGTACTCAATAGAGCAAGTGTCCTCAGACCTCAGCTTGACCTGACTTCAGCGGTCAGGCCTCTCTCAGCAGCCCTCCTATTCTGGTTCGGGGCCCTCCTCACACATTGGGATGTGGCTATGATGGAAACCCATGGGATCAAGGCTTTACCATGAATTCCCTGTCTGACCTGCTTCCTGATCTGCGGGGGAAATCCAACTTTAAGCAATCTTGTCTCTGCTTTACTTTGTCCAGTGTCTCACTTCCAACTCCCACACAATTGGACACTATTGGACTCCTTCTGTCCTGGAAAGAAGATTCACACCTACCTGGCACTGCTTCCCCAGCTGGGTGTGGTGTGGCTGTCTTGGGTTCCAGGCAGCCACTCACTCTGATGTTGGCGTGAGCTCCAGAACCCCAGGACGAGTCACGGTGCTGCAGGACAGGCTAGGCCTCTACCCACTGTCTGGTCATGACTGGGAACACATTTCTTAATACTAGGGAACTCCTTCCATCCCCCACCACACCCCACCCAAGCAGGTCACCAACCTTGGGTTTATTTTGTTCAGTCTACACATGAACAAAATGGACATGCCCTAAGCACTCACCCCTCCCTCTAATCCTCCTTAGCTGTTTGGACTAGGGTCCTGGGTGAATGGCGGTAATAACAGCAGAGCACATGTTGGGAGGCCGGCACTTTCCTAAGTGGACAGTTTAGCAAGAGCTTTCAGTAGGCCTAAGCTTTGCTGCCTGCAAGGCTGGGGCTAACAGTTCTTGGAACTATGGAAGCAACCCTTCCCGCTCCGTGACTTCACCATGCTTCCCAGCACGGCTTGGATGTGGCTTGGGCCTGACTGAGGGAGGCTTTACAGTGACTTTATAGTGAATGGTTCTGAACACTCTCCAAGTTTCTCCTTATCCAATCACAGACAAAGTCTTCTCAGAATGGCTAGCTGGCACGCATTTGACTTTTAGTCAAAATGAATTAGAAGACCAGGAGATATTTGAAACCTGTAAGGACCACTCCCCCAAACTTTTGCCCAGGGAATGCCCTCTCCCAGGTTGCTTGCTGTGGGTGGCCATGCTAGGCTGTTGAGTCTGGAAAGGAGGTCTGCCAACCCTAGGAGTGTATGGTAGGACAACTCTTTCCAGGCTTCAGGGAAGGCTGTCACACAGTCTTAGGAGACCTGGAGCCAGGGGCATCTGGACCGTGTTTTGTTTCACAGCATGGACAGTAGACACACTATGGCATGTAAACTGAAATTATGGCAAAGACATACATTTTAGATGGCTGGCTGATGCGAGCATGGTAGTAGACAATTCTCCTCTGGAAACCAAACTCTACATGTAAGAGTGGGGATGGCTCAGTCACCATGCAAAGGGACCTCTTGTGTGTCCCAGGAGGGGGATGGGGTACTCAGCTCCATGTTGTTAGTGGTGGGAACTGGCAGTTTGCATACTGGCTCTAAGTCTCAGAGTAAGCAGTGGAATGCAGCCCTGGTCCCCGTCCCTGGGCCTCATTCACTGCTGAGGTTGGTTCTAACCCAGTTCATCACTGACAGCAAACAACGTCAGGGGAGACAACAGCAAAATGCTTTAAATGACTGGGAACTAAAAATGAGACCACAATGGATTCTACTTGTAGGCAAAGCATGAGAGGATGGCATCTGTGGCCTGCAAGATGCAGGACTCTCAGCTCCAGCACCACGTCTGCCTGCATACCACCATGCTCCCTGTCATGATGATAATGGACTGAACCTCTGAAACTGTAAGCGAGCCACCTCAATTAAATGTTTTCATTTATAAGAGTTGCCATGGTCATGGTGTCTCTTTACAGTAATAAAAACCCTAAGAAAGAAGTTGGTATCAGGAGCGGGGTATTGCTGTGATAGGCTCCTGACCATGTTTGTTTGGAGGAATTTGAACTTTGGTACTTTGGGTTATGAAAGCAGTGGAATACTTTAAGCACTGCTTAATGACTCACACTAGTAGGAGCATGGAAGACAGAGGTGCTAAGAGTTATTTGACCTGTTGGGGGCTCACTCAAGAGGTTTCAGAGTAGTATGTTGCCTCGAGATCGTTCTGGTGATACTTTGGTGAGGGAAATGGCTACCTTTTGCTCATGTCCAGAGTCTGCCTGAGGCTAAAGTGAAGTTTTAGATTAATTCTGTTGGCAGAAGAAATCTCAAAACAGCCTAGACTCTGTCATGTGGATATTAGTGGTAACTCTAATGAAGATTTATAAGGAAAAGGCTCAAGCTGAGCAGGTTGTTACAAAGTGAAAATTTTGAGGAGAAAAAAGAGCACCAGGAAGTGGAATAGAGCTAAATTCTATGTTCAAGGAGATAAATGGATTAAGAAATGGAATAAAGGGAGTGGTGACCTCAGGGCAAGGTCATACCCAGTTAAATTTCTAACTTGTGGAAAGAAATGAAAGAAAAGCTTAGAGCCAGGTGTGGTGGGGCACACCTTTAATCCCAGCACTGGGAAGGCAGAAGCTAGTGGATCTGAGTCTGAGGGCAGCTTCGTCTACAGAGCAAGTTCAAGGACAGCCAAGCTTAGGCAGTGAAGTAAAATAGAAAGCTGGTGAAGATGTAATTAAACAAGGGGGCCATGTTCCAGCCCCAGCAAGCAGCAGAACTTAAGGTTAAACGTTAAGGTTAGAAGAAAGGAGTTATGGAATAAAGCTATGGCCAGGCATGTGTCAGGGTTGTCCCTGAATGGAGGCACAGCAGAGAGGCCATTGCATGAAACTGAAGTTGAAGTCCAGATTGCTTTGGAGAACCCAAGATGTTAGAGATGCCAGAGTCATGGGATACCTGCCTAAGAGAGCTGCTAACAGGGAGTGAAACTAGCCCAAGAGAAAGAAGTGTATTGTGGTCAATAAAGCTGAAAAAGAGTGGGAGATCTGAGGAACATTTTGACATCAGATATGGAGATGCAGAGTTTTGAGTTTCCCCAGCGGGTTTACAGTCTTGCTTTTGTCCAGTATTTCCTCGCTACGCTCCTTTCCTTGCATTTTGGAATGGTAATGTATATCCTGTGACATTGTATGTTGAAAGTATGTGATCTGCTTTTTGATTTTGATTTTTTACAGGTTATTACAGTTAAGAGATTGCCATGTACCTCAGAACCTCAGAAGAGACTCTGGACTTGGAAAACAACTTTGAGACTGTAATAGACTATGGGGACTTTTGAAGTTGGACTGCCTTTTTTTTTTTTTTTTTGTATTATGATATGGCTATGAGCCTTTGGGGACCAGGGAGTGGAATGGGGTGTGAAAGAAAATAGCTTCTAAGGGAATGGAACTATTAGGAGGTCTGGCCTTGTTGGAGGAAGTGTGTCACTGCAGGGGAAGATTTTGAGGTTTCTTTTGCTCAAGTTTCCTTCAGCGTGACAGTCAGTTGACTTTCTGCTGCCTTCTGGTCAAGATGTAGCCAGCACCCGTCTGCCTGCACACTGCCATGCTTCCCATCATGATGATAACGGACTGAACCTCTGAAACTGTAAATTACCTCCTCAATTAAATGTTTTCTTTTAAGAGTTGCCGTGGTTATGGTGTCTCTTTACAGCAATTAAAAACAAAAAACTAGCTAAGACTGAAGTTGAAGTGTTGGGGCCCAATGACTCCCTGGGCACAGACGTCAGTCCCCAGGATTACAGGCACACACATGCTGAGAGAGACCACAAGCAGAGCACAGAGGTGGGAGGGCAATTAACGCAGTCTTTATTTACACCACAAGAGTGACAAGTGTGTGATGTGGTACAAACACTGGACCCGGGAGGTGGAAAGAGGTGACCGCCAGAGGACACCGCCGGTCAGTGAAACCCACCACACAAAATGAAACAAGAATGAGAAAACCAAACATGACCTCCAACCCCGCCAAGAGGAGAAAGCGCCGCCAAGGGGAGGTCCAGACAACCAAAGAGAAAACAGGCTGTTACAGAGTGAAGGTGGCGTGGCTGCGGAGCCCACCCAGCATCATGTCACAGCGCTTCAATGGCTTCGACCACACTTCTGTAGTGCGCTCTTGCTGAGTGAGGTCAGCCTCCTGTGCATACATGGAAACAGCATGTTTAACATTCTTACAGATTGGAAAATAGTGCCTCCTCAGTGGAGCGCACACCCCCAGAACAAGGCCTGTCTGCATTCTGTTCTTTCCATAGCAGACTTTGATCAATGTGAGGCCAGAGAGGCCATCAAGGCCGGGTGCAGAGCATGCCCGGGTCCTTGAGAGGGAGAAATGTTTTCCTCCAGTGCTAAAGTATCGCTTAGACCCAGGGCTCACAAAGGCCTGGATTGCTCAGTGTGGAACCCCAGCCCCGTGTCTTCCAGAAGGAATGAACCCGTCAACACAGCTGTGCTGAGACGGGAACTCACCCGAACCCCAGGTTCTCAACCAGAGGCCGGTGACAGCAGGCAGGGTGCACCTGGCCCTGTGCAGGGAGAGAAAAGGAAACAAACAAAACAGAACAAAATCCTCTCAACCAGCGTGAGAGACAGGCAGTAGGGTCTGAATGTGGAGCTTGCACATGGATACAATCGACTCTCTGTCAAAGGTGCTAGGTAAACTCTTCTCAATGACACATGTGTAAGTAGTCCTTTTATTTTTCTTACAATAAAAAGTACAATTTCTTAAGAATAAGTTCAATAAGACTCAAACTCCCCCCTCCTCTCCTTCAAGATTTTGTTTTGTTTTACAGAAAAAAATTTCTGCATCTGCAAACATCATGAGAGGGGAAAGAAAGGCATCGTTTCTCCTTCCCCAGAGCTGCCGAGTTTGGCGTGCAAAATCTGTATACAATATAAAGACATGCCGGCGTACGTCCATGCAACCTCCAGATGTAGGAAACTTAAAAAAATATATTTATATATTTATATCTATATATTTATATATGTATCAATGCCCATAAAATACATGGGCCAAAAGTCTACAAAAAGAAGGATGGAATGAGCACGTGGCTGTGACCAGTGAAGAAGGAATGTTCTGACGGAAAGAAACACAACCAAGTCCATCACCAGTGCTGCGGAGACCACTGCAAAATGGTCCTTCCTCTTGGGGACAGATTTGAAAGTAAAGAAAAACTGAAACACTTTGATAAAGCGGCCCTCGGAAGCCAGAGCCCTGGGATGTCCCTGTGGGTGTGGCCTTGGGAACAGCCGCCTGCTGGTGGGGCATGAGCTCTCAGGGTGCAGCTGGAAGACCCAAGGGTGAGTGAACACCAGCATCCTGAGGACATGGTGTCTTCGGGCTTCCCTTAAAGGGATGTAAAGTGCTTGCTCCCGGCTCCCTTGCCAGCACCCACCAAGGCCTTTGCAAAGGAAGGGAGAAGGTGGAAGGTTCAAGGTCCAGGCAGGGGAGTGCTGTGGTCCTGCCCTGGAGGTCAAGGCCGACCTTCTGCCCTCCCTCTGTCCTGGGTGATAACTGTGGGAAAGGGCCACGTGTCTTCAAAGGGAAGAAAAGGCTATATGGTAGGTAATGCTTTCAGCTCACAGGGAAGCTGGAGTGAGCTGGCTCCCTGGCCAGGCCCCTGAATCAAAGGTGACTTAATGGGACCAAAGTGAGTCCCTCTCACAGTCTCCTGGCCACTGAATAGCCTGTTTGTTACCCATCACCTGAAAAAGGAAGATGATGTGTACCTCCCACGAGTCGTGGCTGGCACAAGAGGGCAGGTGGCAGGGTGTGCAGAAAATGGGCCAAGGCGGCCAGAAGAGCAGCTAGCTGGCCTCTGCCACCATGCAGTGCCACAAGCAGGGAGGGGCTGCAGAGGGGCTTCCTCAGGTTGGCTCCTTCTGCCAAGGGCCAGAGGAGCCGCAGGGAGGAAGGAGTCAGGCATGTCCCAAGACCTCTCTACCCTGCGCTCTACCCACCATCTTAGCTCTGCACTGACTCACAGCAGCCCAGCCATCAAAAGTCCAAGAATGTGTGCTCAGCCTGGCTGTCAAAAGCCTGACCCAGTTCCCATTACCCTGTAAATGCCACCTAACTCAGAAACTTAGCTGGGTGTCTCTTCTGAGTATCTCAACTTCCTCTTATCAGTCTGAACTCCACATACTTTGGAATGAAATTGGCGGCTTTAAGTGCTAGAAAAGAAGTCAGCAGTAAAAAGAGTCAGTTGTCATAGAAAAAAAAAGAGCAAAGACAAAGACTGTCCCTCAGGACCCTGTGCTCCTACAGGCTCAAGTGACAAGGGCCTGGGTTCAGCAGCCACAGGCTCCAAACCCAGGGCTGTGAGGCTGCAGTGGAAACCCCTGAACAGGTGCAGGGCCAGGCTCTGAGCCAGGCACTGTGGACATGCTTCAAAGGTCTTTGGGAAACTAGAGCTGGAGTTCTATCCTGATGGAGTGGTTACAAGTCCACACTCATTAATGCCGACTGCCCTCATGGCTCACATGGCCTGCCCACCCTTGTAATACTACTAGTGTTGCAAGACAGAAGCCCCTGGCTGTGCGGCTCCTGGAGGGAGCCTGAAAAGACAAGGCAAAGGTACCTCGCAGACCTGCTAGCCATTCCCGAGAGGTTCCCTCTGAAAACCAAGTATGACAGCAGCGGTCCTGCACACAGCAGAGCTCTGCTTGCTGTATAAAAAGAAACAGAACCAAACCATAAAAACAACCTTCAGAACTATAAAAAAAATGTACAAGTAAGAATTTAGAAAGAAAAAGTTTTAGACATTACCACCTTCAGAAAACTGCTGAATGGTGAGGGAAAAAAAATGTAAAATCCACAAAACAATGTTTTCTTCAGGATCTTTTGTGAAAAAATTCATACAAAAATCAACAGCAAGTTTATATCCTTTGCTATAAAAACTCATCAGGTACATATGTGCATGGAGGCTTGGAGAGGGCAGAGGATTGTTAGAAAATAATTAAAATTAAAGTACAAACTGGTAGGGAAGTTGCCCAGGGGTGAACATGTTGGCGATCTGGAAGCTGGCCAATCTGGAGCTTAAAATTCCTTGGGCTTCAATCCAGACCCCAGCCCTCAGCACCTCAGAGCTAACACACATGTCTTTCACCTGCCAGGACCTCTGCGGTCTGGATTTATTATATATATTTATATATACTTTGTCTATAAATGCATTATAAATATTTTATCAAGATCTCATAAGAATCAAGTTTCTTAGCTTGGAATACAGTGGAATATATATTATACATATATATATTTATTTATACCTAAAATTTAAGCAATACTTCATGCTACCTGCTTTTAATGAAAAGCATTCCGATCGTAACACTGCAGTGTGCCTACGACATGCTTCACAACCGAATGGAGATGCTCCACTGCTACGTGACGGATGAGAAAAGAACACTTTGGATCCGTTGAAAACATGTTGGACTTCAAAACTGCCGGCAGTTCGCTGCTTTCTGGAACTACCTCATCTTCCTTAAACAGCGACCAAACCAAGCAAGGCTAGCTGCACGGTGGCCCGGGACAGTGGCTGGTGCCTACTCTTGTAAAGCCAGGCCAGCACCACAGCTCAGCCAGCCGCAGGACACTGTCACACCAATTCTTGGTGTTTTTTTTTTTTTTTTCTTAAGGCATTGTTCCTCAGACTTCAGAAAACCCAGCCACAAAAAAATCCATCAGAGCAATAAAAAAAGGCACAAACTCGCATCTTCCGATGGCTTCGAGAAGCTCCAGCTGACTCCCAGGCTCACATTTCTGTTCTGTCCAGTTTCTTTTTTTCTTTAAAGTTTCTTCCAACTCTGTCCCTCAGTAAGCTGTGAACCCCCACAGCACCCCACTAAGGTTCACAAGGCAGGCCAGAGCCATAGAAAACTCTCTGTTTAAAAAAAAAAGCTACAAGATGAGTTGAGTGGTTTACACGGAGAATGTGGGATTGTGGGTAAGAATCAAATGTTAAGCACCAGTTTTAATCAAGTTTTTTCTGTATTATTAGATCTTTGATTTTCATTTTCCTCATGTCAACTCGATTCAGCAACTCTGCCTAAGCTGCCACAGGCTTCTTCCTTCGTGGGCTTCCCTGGGGGACCCCACCAGCGTGTGCTTGGCTTTCCGCGTGTCTGTGTGCCTGTGTGTTGCACGCTGTCCTGTGTTCCATGTGATCTGCCACACCTGGTGTTCGTGTACGTCTCCAGACCTGTGGTCCAGGGCGGCGGAAAGGCCTCCCGTTGCTGCTGCACGCCTGGTGTCCCTTTGCACTCCGAGAGCACCAAGGCAGGGCGCAGGAGTGACACGGGAAAGTTTCTTGGCTGAGCTTCCAGACAGACAAACAAAGGAGGGAACAGCAGCTTGGGCTACAGTGGTGGCTCCTCCTCCATAGGCTCCTCCTCCGACCTGTGGAGCAGAGAAGGGGGTCAGGCAGGGTGCGCGGTGGGCGAGGCCCTGCACAAGCAATCAGGCTCCCTTTCCCACAGAGTTGTCAGATCTCCGTCCCACCAAGGCTCAAGCTCTTCCCTGGTGGACAGTTTTAGTTTGTGGAGTCAGTGGGCATGTTCACCATCTGTCCTGTCCACGAAGGGCTAGCCTGGCACAAGGCTGGGTGCACACGGTAAGATTCCGCCAGGTCCGCATGCACAGGTGTACCCAGCAGGCCTTACTTAGGAAGAGTATGGGCAGGGCTCACCTCTTCTCAGCAGGTTTTACGCCTACAGACAGTGAGGCCATGGCGGTGACTGTCTCAGCCTCTTCGTTCTCACACTTCTGCGCCTCAATCAGAGAGTGCCCCACGGTGGAGGACAAGCGCTGCAGGCAGCACCAGTACTTGCCTGAGGGGAGGGAGAGCACTCAGTGACTTCCTGCTTCTGCAGGTGGCTGGCTTGGCTCCCAAGTCCCTGGGGCCCTAGGAAGACTTTCACTTGTGCCTGAGAAGTGCCTCTCTGAAGAGCACTGCCTGGTGATAGCTCACAAACACTTATCTGCAGCACAGGTCACTGGACACGGGGTTGGGACTGTTGGGCCTGGCTCTCCACATTCACGGGACTCTGCCTTGCTGTGGGCAACCAGAAATTCTGGGAGCAGGCGCATGCAGACCTGATGATAGCACCCAGACTCTCCGAGTTTCCTACCTGGAGTCTTGTAGATGCTGGGGATATACCACACCCAGATCCAGCACAAGGGGCCCTGCTTGAGCAGCTTTTTAGGGTCAGGGGCATCAGTAGAAACAGCTTTGAGGCCAGAACTAAATGGCCCCATGCGGACCTAGTATGCCTTCAGGTATGCATCATCTATGTAAGCTTTTGTACCAGGATGGGCAGATTAGAGCCCAGGCAAGGAGTGGCAGGTGTACCTGGGGCAGGGTGCTGCGTGGGTGCCTAGCTGTGTGCCTGCTGCCTAGCCCTGGGACTTTCTGCTTGAATGGGAGATGGGTTCTACCCTATGTGGGGTACCTCTGGTCCAGGACACAGACTTACAGTCCAAGGCACCCTGGTTCTGGGCATCTGAACTAAGTAACTTGAGACCATTGGTGTCCAGATTCTTTCGAACCCCAGTACAGCAGGAACTAGCTCTGGGAGTCTCTACTAGCTCATCAAATACCAGGGAAAGAGAGGCCTTGTGTTCCTGTCCTGGGTCCCCAGGAATCACCTGGCCAGCTACTTACTGTGGATGTCCATCACTTTCTCCATGGAGTGGACAGCATTGGCATTGGGTCTCTGCTGCAGAACCTTTTCTGGCAGAGGCTCAAGCTGTAAGAGAGAAACAGATATATTATGAAGGCGATGGACAGCATATAATCTGTGTATGTGTTAATCTATGTATGATCTGTGTATTTGTTAATGGGTGTCCAGAGACAGCACTTCGCTCCTCAAGATACAGTAATTTGTAGGGAAGATACAGTAACTCTAAAAAGTCAACATGACTCCATATTTTTTTTTTCCTCCTTAGGGTTCAATGGATTGTATTCATGGCTTCCCAGGAGGACAGACCCAGAAGGAGGCTGCATAGAGAACGCCAGCTTGGTGTCATCGTTGTGTACCACTCAGAGCAGAGAAAGAATGGTTAGTTGCTGAAGCTACACTTGTAATGCCCAAGATCTCCAATCCTGCTTTTCTCACACACGTGGAAGATGGCGGCGCATGGAGGGAAGTGAGTAGGTCTCTCACAGATGAAATATCTAACAGCAGGGTAGTAAGTAGGTAGCAGGAACCCAGGGCAGAATCACATCTGCAACAACAGCTATGCAGAAAGGCTGTTCTTCCTACAGATCAGGGAGAACACACAAAAGAGAGAGCTAGAGCCAGGCCTAAAGAGAAGCTGGTCTTACCTCAGCTCTGGGTAGAAGCCCAAAAATAAAGTCACCCTGAATTTGCCCTGACCTCAACCTGACTGGAGAGCTGCCATGTATAGTTGCTGGGCTTCCTGATCCAGGGCATCTGGCCAGTCACTGCAGCCCTCTGTGAGACATCCATCCCCAACCTGCCTGCATGTGAGCACTGCCAATTACATCGCAGGAAGTGTGACCTTCTAACTGAAGACATCATTCAACATAGCCATCAGGAGCCTGGGTGAGGGGAGCCAACATGGCACCCTCAAGCTATTCACCAACAAGAGACAATGGCTGAGGCCAGGCTGGCGGGAAAAGACTGGAGAAGCTACGAGGACACCAGAGAACACAGAGGGTACACCTGGAACAGTGCCCCACAGCCACAGCTGGGACAGGCTGAACACTGGAGAAGCTACGGGGACACCAGAGAACACAGAGGGTACACCTGGAACAGTGCCCCACAGCCACAGCTGGGACAGGCTGAACACTGGAGAAGCTACGGGGACACCAGAGAACACAGAGGGTACACCTGGAACAGTGCCCACAGCCACAGCTGGGACAGGCTGAACACTGGAGAAGCTACGGGGACACCAGAGAACACAGAGGGCACACCTGGAACAGTGCCCACAGCCACAGCTGGGACAGGCTGAACACTGGAGAAGCTACGGGGACACCAGAGAACACAGAGGGTACACCTGGAACAGTGCCCTACAGCCACAGCTGGGACAGGCTGAACACTGGAGTAACACAGCATGGAGTCAGTACCCAACCTATAACCTGAGCATAAACACAGAAGGAAGGAAGGAAGTGTGTGTGTGGGAAGACAGACATTCCTGATAGAACTGCTAATGATCCCAGGACGTCAACTTCCTGCTTCTCCACCTCCACCTCCCACAGGGGAACAGGAGTGACTGCAAGTGGAGGCTGGTGACTGAGGTGAACACACCACTGTGCAGCCCCGAGGACAAACCTCACACTTACTTTCGCACTGCTGTGAGAGGAGGGAGGGTTTGTTTGGCTCAGGGCTCGAGGCTCAGTAAATCCTGGTGGGAGGTGCAATGGCAGGGGCAGCCACACCGGCCCTCACTTGGGCAGTCAGGCAGAAGCACAGGTGAAAACAGGACGGACGAACTGTGACCCTCAAGCCATGCCCTGAGGGCCCCACAGCCAAAAGGTCGCACAGCTTCCCCAACAGTATCAAACATACAAGTTTGTAAGGGACATTTCATACTCACACTGGCCAACATAAACTGGGAGACATTCCAAAAAAATCTTGACCAGAACGTCCTGAGGTCATCAGAGCCAGGAAACGCAATGGGAAGTGGCACAGGCAGGAGACCGAGGGGTGCAGAAGGACCAAGCACAACACTAGATCCTGGGTGGGACGGAGGAAGGGCCCTGTGTAGCACTGGTGACATCCAGATACACCTGGAGTTCTGTGGACAGCCAGAGGAGAGCTGCCTTCCAGGCTATGACAAGGTCTCATGCAGTGGGGAGGCTGGCAAAGGGGGAGGTTTCTGATGGGTGTGTGGGAACTCAGGCACTGTCACTGACACCCCCTCCCCTCTCCAAATAGAAAGTCCATCTGGATTATCAAAGACTGCAGTTATACCTGTTGGATGTGTTTTCAATGGCGAAAGAAAGAGGTCACTGAACCTGACCTGGTAGACTGGGGGAGCCAGTGCTAGCCCTGTGTGTAACAGCAACAACCAGAACACAAGGAGGTAAGCTGGGAAGTCCAAACGCTGATGCTAGAGCTGAGGGGAGGAGGCAGAGCAGAAGCCCGACGGTGCTCGGGAGAGAGGCCCCAGCAAAGGCCCCAGCTCCTAGGAATGAGCATCGGAGGAAGCAATGACTGATGTCTTCTGCTGCAGCTGAGATATGTAGGTTTAAACTAAGTCTCTATCACTCTATTGACCAATAGACTCAGAAGTCAGATGTGAGGGTGAAAACCTGCTAGATAAGAGAAGCACCGGCTGACCTTGCTTTCTGGCTGGAGGCGGAGCAAGAGATGCATCTCTTCACTCATCTCAAACCCAAAAGAAGCGTCAAACTCTAGTCTGGCCCTTTCCTTCCCTTTCATCTTCTCTATCCAGATTCCTGGCTTCTCTAGGCTAATTCCAGTCAGCTAGTCACTGGCTCCATCCCGATTCACGGTTAACTTTTTATTAACAGTCTCGGAGTGTCACAGTGTGATCAAATATCCCACAACAAATGACCATGGACTCTCCAGAGCTGGGAAATCCCAGGCTCAGGCAGGGAAGAGCCCCACAGGGACAGCCAGAACCAGAAATCTAAAGGTACGCTGGAAACAAACCTCAGAACACCCAAGGCTGACTCAGGATTGTCGAAGCAGCTAGGGAGAGCAGGTCACTCCACAGTTGGGCAGTGGGGTATACACAGCTTTCCAACAGCAAGGGAAGCCAAGGGGGCAGCTTGAGAGCTCCACGTGCCAAGAGGAGACACTGGCTACCCTGAATCGTATGCCCAGCGAAGCTGTCATTAACAACAAGGTGGAACAAAAGTATCTCCCTCAAAACAAAGTGGGATGTTGTCCACGCCTGCCCTTTTCCTAGAGAAAACCCACAGGATACTCCTGAGACACAGTATAATGTCCTGCAGGAAGACAGGAAATGAGGGATAATGGGGGAAGAAATCGCCTGAGTGCAGTGTGGCCCAGACCCAATGTGGGTGACACATGACAGCAACAAAAATGTCCAGTCAGTGAAATTAAATAAGTCAGAGGGAGGCATGCAGCCTGGGAGGGGCTGGGACTGGGCTGCCAGTTTGGCAGGAACACATGCAAGAGCTAGTAAAATTAGAATTTCCAATGAACAACAGTTTCTTAAATATACAGAGGTCATATGTTCACCCTGGAGATCCCGGTGAGGCCACTGCGGTCCAGGCCCTGGCTCACCAGGAATAATGGCACCTCCTGACCCTGCTGAGGATGCTGGCCCATGGTGAAGATGCCTGCTGCACATCTTTCAAGTGGGCACTGAGAACACAGGGAGTTTAGGGACCCCTCGATCAGATCACATGAAGAGATGGCAAGGAAGGAGAGCTGGGAGCTCCAAGACAAGCCAGCCAGAGTGAGTCTTGAGAAGGGAGTGGAAGAGCTGGAAGTGACCCGGGTCCCACTTACAGCAGATGGCTGGTGTGGACAGAACCCAGCTTTGGGCTGTTTAGCAAAGATGCATATGGAATTTAGGAGGACAGCCGGAAGCCAATGACAAAAACAAAGGTCGCTGGGCACAGCTGACCAAAGGAAGGCTGGGTGGCAACTTAATTGTTTAGCACAGAGATTTGAGGGTGTTTCAGTTCACCCAAAAGAACAGGATGGCTTGATTCTCTGCCTTTTATAAAACAGTCTTAAGATGGGTAGTACTGAGAAGAGACACAAAGAAACGTCCACCATGGTGGGAGACAGCGACAGGCATTTTGAGACACAGAGGACAAACAGCCCAGGAACAGGGGGACTAAGAGATCGGCAAGCTTGCTTGGTGGACACATGTGACTCCACAAACATGTGGAATGCCTGTGCCGACTGACCCGAGGAGTAGACCATCCAGCCACCCCCACCAAACGTATCTCCTTTCTGTATGACAACAGTCTGTTAGGAATTGGCAACAGAGACCGTGAGTGCTCATGTTCTCATGCCTAGAACTCATGGGACAGAGACTAAGTCACAGAAACCAGTCATTGGGGGTTGGTGAGATGTCTCCGTGGGTAAAGGGGCTTGCTGTAAGTCAACCTGAGTTCAATCCCTGGAACCCCCTTGATGAAAGAGGACTGATTTCTCGAAGCGTCCTCTGACCTCCCTATGTGCCATAGGATAGGCAGGCAGGCAGGCAGACAGGTAGACACAGACAGACAGACACACACACACACACACACACACACAGACAGACAGACTAAGGAAATGATTCAGTGGACAGTGTGTGTTGTGTAAGCATAAAGACCTGAGTTTAAGTTTATGCCCCTACCAGCAGATGGGATGGCAATGTTCCCAACAGGGACTGATGTCTGGTTGCATGGGGCCTGTGGTGGTTTGAAAGAAAATGGCCCCCAAAGGGAGTAGCACTACTAATTAGGAGGTGTGACTTTGCTGGCCTTGTTGGAGGAAGTGTGCCACTGTGAAGGCACATATGCTCAAACCATGCCCAGTTTCTCAGACCACTTCCTGTTGCCTGCAACTCAAGATGCAGGACTATTGGCTCCTTCTCCAGCACTGTGTCTGCCTGCATGCCTCCATGTTGCACCATGATGAGAATGGACTAAATCTCTGAAATGTAAGCCACCCCAATTAAATGTTTTTCCTTTATAAGAGTTGCTGGGATTATGGTGTCTCTTCACAGCAACAGAAACCCTAACTAAGACAGTGCCCAGGGCCCTTTGTGGATGGGAAGCAAGGACAGAACAGAGACCCTCAGATACGGGGCCATGGTTGCAGCACAGACACAGTGTTAGTGTCATCACTTAAGACACTACCCAAAACACATATTCTCATCATGTTGGAGCACGGTGTGTGCCAACAGTGCACGCTCACAAGGTTCCCCAGAAGGCTATAGAGGTTCTTCTAGAACCCTGATTCCTCAGCTCTCGTAGGCCTCCCTTGTACCAGACTTTCCCCAAATTAAGTTCAGTATGTATATCCAGGGCACCCTAGGCCACATGCTCTGTTGTGTGCAGCATGGTCACCATGCTAACAGCCTCTGTGACCCCCAAGTCTCCAGCCACAACTCTCCACCTTCAGTCATTGTGCCAGCTTGCTTCTTCTCCAGTGTCTCAGACTTGCCTCCCACACGCAATGCTCAGTGCAGTGGCTGAGCGGACCACCCCGGCACTCCAGGGCTCCCTCCCAGCAGGAGTCCATGGAGAATGGACATGGGGCCAACTGCCATCTGAGCTGGCCATATGTCTGCTCTCTGCCTGTGCCAGCTGCTCTGAAATCTTTCTCAACTGCTTTTTCTTTCCCTTTTCTGGAAACTATTTCCCCATGAAAGCTGACATGAAAACTGGAACGGAGGAATATGGTGGCCTTTCAGCAGTCCACAAGAAAAAGGGCACAGCACAGAGAGGGCTCATGCTCAGTGATGAAGCTTCTCTGTGTTCCCTTCAGAAGAGAGGAAGGATCAAATTGCATTTGGACACTTGGGATCTTATGATGAGCCTGCACTCCAGGCATGGTGTCAATCTGTGAAGACAACTGTGTTTTAGGATTTTTTCTAACGCTACAGGTAGAGAGAGCACTTCATGAATGACGGCTCTGTTCTGGGGATGGAAAGGTTGGAGCACAGGGAGAGTAGTTCAACACATCTCAAGATGCCAACCCTGTCCTGACAGTGGTGATACTCCTTTGTTTACCACAAGTGCTTGTCAACTGTGGGTTTCATATGGCATCTAAGGTTTAAGGTACAGTCACCTGTCATCCACACTCACCCCTCCACTTCACCAGTGGCCCCCTTCCTCTTCCCTAACCATTTCCCTGTCCTATCCCATTCTTATTGTTTCCAGATTTCATATGTACAAAAATGTGTGATGCCTGTTCATTCCACTCCACAGTTGTGTCTGTCTGTTTGTGCCAGTACCATACTGGTCTCACACCAAAACTGGGTAAGGCACAACAAAAAAGTAAACATTGCAGGCACATCTCCTTGATGAACAAATATGAATGCAAAATACTAGGGGAAAAGTATAAACTTAGTTCAACAGCATATTAAAAAGATCACACATCACAACCAAGTCAGATTCATTTCAGGCAACCAAGGATGTTTCAGTGTAGATAAACTGGTAAGTGTAATATAGCAGAGAAATCACACAATCATTTCAATAGATGCAGAAAAAGTCTTCAGCAAAATTCAACATCACACCCTAATAGAAGTGTAGAAAAAGCTGGAACAGTAGGGTAACGATGTCAACACAATAAAGCCTATGCATAACAGCCCCACAGGGGGCACCACCACTCATTCAGATCAGTGTTCAGAATCTTAGCCAGAGCAACAAGATAAGAGAAAGACATGCAGAAGACACAAATAGCAACGGAGTAAGTCAAGTTATCCCTACGCCTACAATACTATTCTATGCTTTAAAAATTCTAAAGACTCTACCAAAAAAAATTCTTAGATCTGCAAAACAGGATACAAAAATTAACACAAAAATCAATACTTTTAAATATACATTAACAAATTTTCTGAGAAAAAACATTCTACTTATAAGCCTGTTCAAAAATAAAAATAGAAATAAACTTAAGATGTGAGATACTTCTATAATGAAAATTATACAACATTTAAAAAACAAAAACAAAAACAAATAAACCCTAGAAGATGGACCTCCCACATTCATGGATTGGGAAACAGTACTGTGAAAATGACTGTATTATTGAAAGCCATCTTAGACTCAATGCAGTCCCTATCTAAATTCCAATGACATTCCTTATGCAATCCGGAAATTGAGCTGGAAACACAAAGGCACCGAGTAGTCAAAGCAACCCTGAACAGAAAGTAATACTGGAGGTACCGTGGTACTCACCCCCATACACTACTCCAGAGCCACAAGAGCAAAACAGTGTGGTTATTCCTGTATTTAAAGCTATTTATTGAGCAATCTGGAAAGTGCCAATTACTGTTCTGGAAACCTGGAATCTATCAGTGAAAAATACCTCGCCCCCAACATTATATAATGCAGACAGACAATATGTGGAAATCACAGTCAGTGCAGCACAGACCGTCGGGGGAGGCACAAAGCTCTATGAGAAACAGAGCTGGGGAGAGGGATGCAGAGTGTGTTGCAGTTTCTAACACACACTTAGGGTGGGCCTGTCTGACAACCAAGGGGGCTGAATGACATATTTCCAGGAGGTTTCAAAGGCCCAATGAAAGCTACATGGGGCTGGTTCTGCAGGGCACCCCTTCACTGGCAATGCCACTACACACTTCTCTGTCCATCTGCTGCAGAGTACAGCCTTGCCAATAGCTGACTTGAAACAAGGCTAACAAGTAGTCCTGATGATGCTTGTTTCTAGGGTGGGCCTACCTGGTATCTCATTTTTATGGTGTAGGCAAGGCCTGGCCAGCTGTGTTTTCTAAGCTGGGATTCAGGAAGAGATTCTTGTGGGCACTTAAGGCCAATCAGAGGAGCTCATATGTCATCTGCTTCTCATGGGCTGGCAGTAGATGAGTCTTCTTTTTATCTTTGAAGTCCTCCATCAAGCAGATGCTACCCTCTGTTTTCTCCCATCAAAGCAAAGTTCCTGGGAAGAACCACTTACACCCTCTTCCAGATCCGGGAATCCATACATTGCTCCTGTGAGGTCATGCCTCAGCCTGATGCTCAGTGCATTGGGTCAGCTGTCCACTGTAAGCATTGCTCCTTCTCAGGAGGGGAGGCAAAGACATTCTTTCCAGGAATCCTGACTCAGGCTCCCTGTCACACCCCATTGCCAAACACTAGCAACAGGTTTGTAGCAGCTCCTCTTCTGGGCTTTAGCTGCACACTTAAGAGTTTCCAGTTGAATTTTATCAGGAAACTCTGCTACAACTGTGTCCAAAAGGGGCTGGGTTTTCTTCTGCCCTTTCTCCTTGCATCTCCTTGATTTAGGGGTATCAGACCTAGGTTGGCCCCAGGCTGTCAATCCCTATAACAGCACATGCCCAGGCCCATGGGCTCTTAGTGAGTCTATGGCCACAGAACTAGCTGGTTTAGGCCTGAGAATTTCCTCATATCCCTACCCGCTTCAAGTCAGACCCTGCTTTTCTCTTACCCCCAAGGAAGACAGGGATCCTCAGCTCTCAGTGTCTGACTCCACACCCAGAAACACAAATGCCTCCTGAGGAATCTCCCTCTCACCACTGACTCCTCTGCCATCAGTCTCATCTTCCACAGCAAGGGAATCATTTGCATGTGGCTTCAGCTCCCTCCTCTGGCAGAGGATGTCTTCCCTGGGTCTCTGCCTGATCCTCTTCCAGGCCCAGAAGATTGGTCTAGCTCTCTAAGGGCACTCACACGCCATGCACTCAGCCCCAGGGCCTGCAGATGCTGTTCCCCAGGCCTGCAGATGCTGTTCCCCAGGGCCTGCAGATGCTGCTCCCCGGGCCTGCAGATGCTGCTCCCCAGGCCTGCAGATGCTGCTCCCCGGGCCTGCAGATGCTGCTCCCCGGGCCTGCAGATGCTGCTCCCCGGGCCTGCAGATGCTGTTCCCCGGGCCTGCAGATGCTGTTCCCCGGGCCTGCAGATGCTGTTCCCCGGGCCTGCAGATGCTGTTCCCCAGGCCGACCTGCTCCTGTGAGTTGTCACCCTCTTCTCTGAGGATCTGAGGTCTATCTTCTCCACGTGACAGTAACAACACAGGCCCTACCTGCCTGGCAAAAAAGATCTCTAGCTCAGTGTCAGGAACTGTCGGTGATAAAGCAGGGCCTCAAGTGTGGATCTGTGATCAAATGGTCACCTGTGTTTGCAGATCTCTCCCATGAAGCTGCAAAACCTTCAGAATGGGATGGGTAAGTTTTGAGAGTTTTGGGGAAAAAAAGTCACAACAGGACTAAAAATTATGATTCCTTTTGCAAAAAGGTTAAAGGACAACTTGGTCTATAATGGAGGACAACACAGGCCCTGCGCAGTAGTCTTGACTCGAGTCTAGACACCAAGCTCAAATGCAGCTTTCCCAAGTGAGCCGCAGCACCCTAACACAGCTCAGAGGGAACCTCCCAAGCCTGTCTGGTAAAAGGGTTTGAGCGCAGATCTGCAATGCAGACTGATAGGAGTCTTAGTGGGCCAGTGACCAAAGCCTGTGCAGGAGAAGTGCTGAGAAGGGGAGCCTGCTTCTCCTCCTCCAAGGATGTGACTCACCCGAATGCAGAGGCCAGACGTCACTCAGGACACTTTTGTCTTCTATGGGACAGCACTGGCCTAACTAGGAGACTGATGGTCACCATTCATGGGACAAACCCTGGCAGGATCTTGCTGCCCAGTGTTAGCCCCACAGGTGCTATCTCTGCAGGCAGGTCTTTGGTGGAAACGCCCTGGGGGGGGGGGGGATGTGGGACTTTCTTGGGCTAGACTGGACAGGACACTAACCAGGCTGGAAGGCAGCCAGCCAGCAAGAAGCATGTCCCCAGCGTCCTGCATTCCAGACAGACTGGTCATAGTCAAGTGGGGAGCCCTTATGAAGGTGCAGCACCTTCATGGTGAATGTCATGCTAGCCAGTGGGGACAGCAATTGGCAGAGGAAGGAGGGAACCAGACCCAAGTCACAGATGGCTGTGTGTGGGTAGAAGCTATTTTTTTAAGTGAAGTGTGCACTTGAGTGTGTGAAAGCTCACATGGTACCTATGTGTAATGTGGCAACAGTCTTGACAGGAAGTGGTAGGCCCTCAGCTGGAGCCACCTTAGTTTGCCACACACACCACACACACGCACAGCTGCTCTCCACTTCTGCTGAGCCTTCCCATATTTGTATCTTACAGCACAGGAATCTGAGCACGACAAGAGGCTAAACTCATGCATGAACACCCTTTTAAACATCTCATTTTATGTCCTCCTCCTGGATCTTCTAGCCCAGGGCTGGAAATGATATGGGGCAGTGAACCCTGATATGTCACAGGAGTATGAACACACGCTAGCTTTCAGAACATTTCTCACAGGAATGGTTGTCTCTGCCACCATCCGTACCCAACCCTCTGTGGAAGGCCCTAGGAGTCCTCATGTCTGCCTGTGCACAGTGGATTGCATGTATGTATGTATGTATGGCCAGGAATTCAGAGGGCTCCCTGCAGCTTGTTTAATATGCAGCATACACACTGTCAGGACTTTCAATGTGGCTGTGAGCAGAACTACTCTGAACTGGCTACTAGCAGCCATGCTGATCCTTGGAGACACCCAAACCACAGTGCAGATGCCTTGACATCTGTACACTTGGCTATTCAGTGTCTCCTCTGGAAGTGGAGCTCCCTGCAGACCACCATTATCCACAGCTGGTTGCCCAGTATGTACCTGCCAAATCGGCCAACAGTGTCTATCAACCCTCATCAAAGGGTGCAGGGCAGAGTGGGGCTCTGTTCAACTTTTGTTTATCAGGGAGATTTTTATTTAAAGAGCCCTTGATAAAACTAGTGCTTCCTATTTTCTGATGGTTTAGCAAAGA
Source organism: Peromyscus californicus insignis (assembly GCF_007827085.1). Lineage (NCBI taxonomy): Eukaryota > Metazoa > Chordata > Mammalia > Rodentia > Cricetidae > Peromyscus > Peromyscus californicus. The sequence goes on along the minus strand of NW_026294514.1, from coordinate 56,873,512 downwards.
CTTTTCTGGGGAGTGGAGAGGTCAGAAGAACAAATGTATGAGGAACAACAGGCCTAGGGTGAAAGCCAAGTTCTCTATTGTTACTTAAGTATCTAGCACTGAGAGTCAATACTTCAGCAAGGACGCGCGCGCGCACACACACACACACACACCCCACATTTTAACTATGACAAAGGGCAAGAAATGGTCTGGGCATTCCCAGAAAGGCACAGGATTTCATCGAGGGGAGCCTACATGTCAGAGAGAAGGATGTCTGAGATTCAAATGGAATTGTCTGTGACAAGGACGATTGTGAAGATGGCAGAGAATCAGCTGGACTCCACCCCACTTGCCCAGAGCCCTCACTAGCTCCTCTGTACCTCCACAGGGACACCGCAGAGCCAGGCCCCCCGGGTGACCTGCTCTTGGTACTGCGGATCTAGATTCTACTTTTGAGTGCAGCTTGCCTGCCATCTGCATGACTGCCCCAGTGACACACTTGTGGGTCTCACCCTGAGGCCTAGCCAATCTCCTAGGTCTGCCACTGGCATGCAGCCTGACGGGGTGGCATGATGGCCAGCTCTCATTGCTAGGTCCCTCATGTGGCAGACATACAGAACTCAGGTATTCTACTCTTGACCGGAGACACCAGCCTGCCAACCCTGCAATATTGTGGCCCGTGTCTCTCTCTCTGGTCTGTGATGCTTGCATGGGAGGCTCATGTATATCACAATGAACAGTACCAAGTGGAAATGGCCCTAGGGCAGAGCTATTTTTCCTGGCATTGGAGACTTTTACATAATTCACTGTTCTGTAGTGCTTGGCTGGGGATGATTACATTTAGTAAGCATCAGCAAGTATCTGCTTCGAGTCACAACTATCTTCCCCTAAGACATGCAGAGGTGTGTGTGGTGTGTGTGTGTCCTAGAGCCTTATTTAAAAGAAGCATTTGAGTGACAGCTTCCTTACTTTCCACTGGCCATCAGCAAAACATGGCTAGTTCAGTAGTGTCTAGCTTCCTTATCATCTGATTCCGAACCTGGCCTGAGGCTCTGTGCTCAACCCTCGAAGCCACCTTGGCATCCTGTTCACCCCTTCAGGAGCTCCTCTACTGTCTTGCTGACTGAAGTACCCCAGCTCTTGGTACCTGCCTGATGTGGTCAGAACTGAACTTCCAGCTGGTCTCTCTGGAGCATCACATCAAGCTTCTTTCAACACGTGGTCAGGGGTCACAGCTCTGGCTGTCTCTTCCTGCCTTCTTCAGTGTGAAACCATCAGCTGCAGGCTGAGTCCACCCCTGAAGCTCTGGGATTCAGACAGATCCTTCATGCATGTGCCCCCTCCCTGTGGCCTCCTCTGCTACATGCTGCCTTTTTGAGCCCAGCCTCTCTGTGCCCTTCACCCAGCTATCTCCTAGTTCTCCTGTCTTTGGCATGCTCTGCCCTTCACACTATCTAGCCTCCCTCTGTGGTGGTATTGTGTTCCCCAAAATATTGTGTACCCTAATAAACTTATCTGGGGTCAGAGAAAAGAAAAGCCACTAGATACTTAGGATAGGCAGTGGTAGCACACGCCTTTACTCCTAGCATTCCAGAGGCAGAAATCCATGTGTTCAAGGATACAGCCAAGCATTGTGACTCATGCCTTTAATCCCAGAAAGCAAGCCTTTAATCCTAGGGAGTGATGGTAGAAAGCAGAAAGGTATATAAGGCATGAGGACCAGAAACTAGAAGCATTTGGCTGGTTAAGCTTTCAGGCTTCTAGCAGCAGTTCAGCTGAGAGTCATTTGGATATGAGGACACAGAGGCTTCCAGTCTGAGGAAACAAGATCAACTGAGAAGTTGGCCAGGTGAGGTTAGCTGTGGCTTGTTCTGTCTCTCTGATCTTCCAGTGTTCACCACAATAACTGGCCTCAGGTTTGATTTTATTAATAAGAACTTTTAAGATTCCTGCTACATCCCTCCTCTCCTGGGATATCCACGTAATTCCATGACAAGATACACAAGAGGTCTCCACTGAGCTACAGACACCTAACCAGTGCCTATGTTACTGACCTCTAGTTCCCAGCATCTCACACTGGGGTCAGGATCTGCACTAGGCTGTGGGGAACTGAGGCTTGGTTGCCATTCCTAAGTTTCCTGTAGCACGGATCACAGTTGTTGGTTTATAGTGGCAAGTGGGTCATCAGCTCTGTCTGGGATCTGTGGCCCCTACTGCACCTGCTCTTCATGGCTTCTGAAAGCTGTTGGCCCGATGAATACATCAGGAGTTCTCACCGTGCCCTCCCCTGTAGGCTGGGGTCTAGATGGCTCTTAATAAGACCCTCTCTGATCTGATCTGGTTTGCCAACTGTAGCTGGAGAGTTTCTTTCTAGCTCCTGCCAATCCTTGCCAGTCCTGGAGCCCACTTATAAAATAAACACACCGACTTTTGTATTATTTAAACTGCTCGGCCATTAGCTCAGGCCTACCATTGTCTAGCTCTTACTCTTATACTAAGCCCATTTTTGTTAATCTATATGTCGCCACGTGTTCCGTGGCTTTACCTGTTGCCTCTACATGATGCTCCCTGGACGCAGCTGGTGTCTCCCCTCCTGTCTTCCTGTCCTTTCCTTTTTCCTCTCTCTAGTCCCGCCTATACTTCCTGCCTGGCTATTGGCCAATCAGTGTTTTATTTATCAAACAATCTTCCATAGCAGCCAACACTGGCCAGTACCCTGAGCTTCCCTATGAACCCCTGGCTCCTCACTACCCTTACACTAGAGGTCACACAGTAGGAGAGGACCCTGTGCCCCCTCTCTTGTCTTTCCCATAAGGGACAATGTCTAAAGGCAAATGTTGTAGGGACCTGTGTACACATGAAACATATCCTGGAAAACAGTGCTAATTAGTCTGGCGGCCCTTTCACATTTAGGATTGATTATAGGGACGCCAGTGGGAGTAAGTTTGCTGGGCAGGCAGGGTTGGGGAACACAGAACAAGGCCTCTGCTATTCCACTCCCCAGCAATGCTGTGTGAACACTTGTGGCTGACTGCAGTCTCAGACTCGCCCCCTCAGGTACCTGCTGTCTGTTGTGCTTAGACGTTTTTCCCTCATGCCAGCTGCAATGGAGGGCAGGGAGGCTTGGCAGCCACGAGAGCAGAGGGGGGCTCAGTGCTTGGTCAGTGTACCCTGGGCCTGATGGAAAGTCTTGGCTACGGTGTGCACCCACTTCTTCTGATGAAGGAATATCCCATTGGTGGCATGGGGGCAGAGGTTGGAGCCAGGTGTGACTAGGAGGGTTCTCTTATAATGGGGTTCACACCAAAACAGGAACATGCATTTTGGTTCCAAGCTTACAAGCTATACACAGTGAGGACAGCAGTTTTTACTCTCACCTCCTATCCTGTGCTTTCTAGAAGAAAACACGCAGAGCAGATCACAGACAATGTACCTAACTGTGAGACTCTGGTCTTCTGTGGACTTCTGACAACTCCTCACACATTCAGAGCCTCAACTGCCTTCAGAGCAATCCTGAGCAACCCCACCCGGAGCTGGCACTGCCAGTGTCGGCAAACCAGCTCAGACAGGGTCTTGTTAAGAGCCATCTAGACCCCGGACTACAGAGCAGGGATGGCCTGAGAACTGATGTGTTCACTGGGCAGCAGCTTCCAGAAGCCATGAGGAACAGGTGCAGCAGAAGCCACAGACCTCAGAGCTGCTGACTCACTTGCCACTATCCCCTAGGGGCCAAGGTGCTTGTATGTGACACTTGAGGTAGTCTGAGCTACCTGAGGGTGCAGCCGCAGCCGTGGGCTGCAGGCCCCAGCACCGAGCTCCCCACTCCCGGCTGGCTCCTTCCTAGCACCTGCACACCACCCACAGGGGAGCAATGTGAGCAAGCTCTAGGAAGCAATAACTGCACAAGTGGGGAGACAGACACACACCCCCAACCAGAAGGGCCCAGAACAGTGGTTCTCAACCTCTTTGGAAGTTGAACGACCATTTCACAGGCTCACCTAAGTCCAATGGAAAACACAGATGTTTCCATTTCTATTTACGTTACAGAGATTTACACTACGACAGTTATCAAGTAGCAATGAAAAGAATTTCGTGGTTGGGGGTCACCACAGCATGAGGAACTGTATTAGAGGGTCACAGCATCAGAAGATTGAGAATCACTGCCCTAGACAGATACAAGGTTTGGGAATTCCTCTGGAAGGTATGTGTCAACTGTACCACATGCATTAGGGGCTTCCAGGGTTCTGGGAAAATTTCACCCTCGTCGTAGCCTACACACAAGGAGCTAGGAATGTCAACAAGGGACCCTCATCAGGCAGAGTGGAAGGGAATTCACATAGTGTTCATTCTACTGTAGCCCTCAAAAGCTTTATTTGACCAGACCCTTGAAGACTGCTATGCAGGCCAATATCCCTGGCTTGGTCTTGTAGCACCATTGGGGCTGTGCAGAGTCCTGACCATAAGCATCACTCCTGAATGGAGAAGGCAAATGGTTGCTGAGTAAAGGGTCCTGCCCAGCCCCGAGCTAATAATTCAGACTGAGCATGCTGATACCACCTGGACTGGCTGGTTTTGTGTGTCAACTTGACACAAGCTAGAGTCATCAGAGAGGAAAGAGCCTCAGCTGAGGAAAAGTCTCAGTGAGATCAGCTGTAAGGCATTTTCTCATTTAGTGACCAATGGGGAAGGGCCCAGTCCATGGTGGGTGGTGTCATCCCTGGGTTGGTGGTCCTGGGTTCTATAAGATAGCAGGCTGAGCAAGCCAGGGAAAGCAAGCCAGTAAGCAGCTCCCCTCCATGGTCTCTGCATCAGCTCCTGCCTCCAGGTTCCAGCCCTGCTTGAATTCCTGTCCTGACTTTCCTCAATGATGGACTATGATCTGGAAATATAAGCCAAATAAACCCTTTCCTCTCCAACTTGCTCTTTGGTTATGGTGTTTTGTCACAGCAACAGAAACCCTAACTAATAGGGCCTAATAGACACCACCCAAGCCCATGGACAAGCTGCCAGAGAAACCTTGTCCATAATGGAGACCAGCGAGTAAGGTGAAACATGGCCATCACATTATCCATGATGTGACTGACACAGAAAGGAGAATAAGCTGCAGCAAGCACCTCCGAGAGTCTTGGGCCAGCTCTCTGTCCCTGCTGCTCACCTTTTAGCCAAAGTCAACCAGTCCTATTACATGGGGTGGGGAACAGCTGCAGCCCAATGCCAGGTGAACTGCCCACCCAGGTCAGAGATCGATGCCTTCCACCATCTGAGCTCGTGGCAGCAGCCTTTTGCCTGTGGCGCATTCTGCAGGGCTTTGCCGACTCCGTACCTCATTTCCCAGCAGAGCAGAAACACATGCTTCAGAAGCGTCACAGATGGCCGTCAGGTCATGGCCTCCCTCAAGGGCCAGCACAATCCGGCCACCAGCTAAGCCCATCAGCTGCTTCGTCAAGTACCCAAAACCTGCAAAGGCAAAGGGACATCTTCAGAAACTCCACACAGCACCTCTTCTAAATACCGGGGCTGAGATGTCATCTCGAGTAACTGAGGTCAGATTAACACATCCATTAGTTAGGCTTTTGGATTTCATCTTTATCCAACTGAATGTGAATTCTGGTTTCAGTGCTGATCTTTATAATGCAGCCAACCCCATTCAAAGGCTTTGTACCACCTGCCTTCCTGGGCATCTGATGTGCTCTGTGCAAACATACACAAGTAGGAAGAAGCATGCCCATGTGAATGCCGTGTGTGGTGGCAGGGCTTTCCCACATCCATGTCTGGGTATCTGCTTCCATCTAGGGTCACAGAGTCTTCTCTCTGTTCACAACCCTGACCTGGCATGTCATTTGGTGGGCATGGGGATACTACACGCAGCCAGGTAGACTGATGTTGGCTTTGACTAGCCTACTCATCAGACCAGATACAGGTCCATACCAGGGAGTACACCCTGCTAGTTGTGAAATGCCAGTGGGCAGAAATTGATGGCAAACCCAGGTGTGTCTGATGGAAATACCTCCACTTGGGACTGGAGGATATAAAAGCAGCTCAGAATGTGGTAACAGAGACTATGAGGTATGGTGGGTGCTTTCTGCCCATCTGGACCCCACAGCAGGAGCAGTGGGCTCCAAGGGCCCTGTAATAGAGCACTGGTTCCTCAAAGGCCACCTCCTAGCTCATTACTCCCTTGCTGAGTTCACACCCTCCCTGGTGAAGGTGAGAGACAGACTCTCTTCCTTGATTAGATGGTTGATGGATGGGCAGGGAGGAGAGAGCGGATCCAGGATGCCAGGGCCTTGACAGCGTAAGGCCAGGCTTCAGGACCCTAGGCTCTTTGTTGCCTCTGGGCATCACAGCTGGGTGAGAAACTGCCAGGCCACTGTGTGACCCGAGGTGTTACAACCCAGAGTCTTTTCCTATCTTTGCCACGTGCTGCAGCAGAGCGTACAGAGGTCACAACAGTGTCAGCAAGTTCTTCCATGCAGAGGTGCAGCAACTGTACGATACGAGTCCTCTTGGCTGGTTCCTCCTCCAGCTCCACAGCCTATTCAAAGATTAGATGGCCTGCTTCCCTAGCAGAGAACCAAACTCAGCACCAAGCACATGCACAAGCACAAGCACATGTCCACCCTCTCATACCTGGAGAAGGGCTGCATACTCGTCAAGTGTCCACAGCCCAGCAAACAGAACCTAGTGCATGCTCTTGTGAACTTTGCCCTTTGAGTTTCTGTCTCCAGGGTGGAGTCTATGGAGTCATTCTGAGTAAGAAATGAAGGCGATGGCCTTCCTACTGCCTCACACAGAACACAAACCAGTTGTGGGATGAGCAGACAGAAGACTGGGGAAGGTCAACTCTAGTGACTTACATTTGGCAGAGAGATTGTACCCTCCAAGAGGTGTGGGGTGGCCTTCCACAGCATCGAAGCCTGATGACACCAGTACCACGTCTGGGGCAAACTCATTTGCGATTGGCATGACCACCGTTCTGCAAAGGACAGGAGCAGGCATTACTGGGTCAGTGAAGGATGGACACGGCATATGAAGACTGTAACTGTCAAAGCCATAGTTCTTTGAGGCCTGTGGCACCTGCACAATTGGGAGGAAATCAATGCAAATGCCCCTTATGGCCTCTCCCAGATCAGCTACCTTCCCCACAACAAGAACACACTTTAGGACTCTCATCTAAGAAACGTACACTGTGATAGTTACTACTGATGACAACCTGACAAAATCCAGAATCGCCTCAGAGACAATCCACTGAACATGCCCATGAGGGACGGTCTAGATTAAGTTAGCCATGGGGCTAAGGTAGGATGAGATGAGGCTGACACCATCCCATGAGCTGCCAAGTAAACCGATGCCTGCACACCCCCCTTCTCTGCTTCCTGACTGTAAATGCAATGCGAGCCCCTGCCTCAAGCTCCTGATGCTCTGACCTCCAGCCATGATACCCTTGAACTGTGAGCCTAAATAAACCCTTCTTTCCTTAAGCAGCTTCTGTCACGACCACATGGAAAGTAACTAAGACATACAGTCACCATCCAGCACGAGGCACTGGGAAATACACACTGCTGAAAAGATAAAGCCCTGGCTAGCTTTCTGCAGTCCTGCAGGCGTGCAGTCCACAAGGGCTTCCCACTCACTTGATAGTGCACTGTGCCCATAATCAATGGCCATCTGTGCATGTGTGAGAGTAAATTAAAGAGAAAACAAGACTCTTAGAATGGCAAAAGGAGAAACTACTATCACAGTTAAGAGAATTGTGTAAGACATGACCACTGAGTAGTTCAATGGCTAAGTCACTCGACCTCTCAATACAAAACCCAGGAGCCATGGGAAAGCCATGGTGTATAGCCATGAACAGAATCCTGTAACTGACTCAGGAGGCTACAAGGCTTTAAGCATCCTCAGAGATTACTTTATTAGAATGGTTAACACTAACTTTCAGTGTCCCTCTGGAGGCCAGCAGCGACCCTGAGAGGGAGATATTTGTGGTCTCCTAGCTCTAGCCCGAGTGTTTTGTACTCATGGAGCAGATGAGGAAGGTGGGTGTGGAACCTGGTCATGTGACTGCACAGGTAGGGCTGTGAGCCTGTTGGGGCCCTTTGCATCTTTCTGGGCTACCTGTTTGTGAAGCCACCCCACCTAATCTGTCCCACCTAGAAGACAACTGTGTCTCACAGCCTTTCTAGCATATGTGGTGGGCCTTTATAAACCTTGTCTGCAGGAATCCCACAGGAGGAAAAGAGATGCACTAGGAAATGATTCTTCCCACTGCTATATACTCAAATATTCAAACAGGGCTTAACAACTCCACTTTCTCCTCCAGCCTCTCTTATCTAGTAAAACTCCCTATCCAAGTTAGCAGAAGCGTGAACTCTAGCCAAAAGACACTCAGAATTCAATGGGACCAACTCAGGAATGATTCTAGGTGGAACCTGGCTGCTAATTCCCCTGACTTCAGGGTGGCAGAACACACACTATCTATAACAGAGCTCCCAAAGACAGTATAGAGAAAGGTACGGCAGAGTAGTGTGACCTTACATGCTACTTCAGTTGGCTTGGCTCTGGCCAGTATGGAGAAGTCTATTACAAATATACCAAGTTCAACCTTAGGTAACTGAAGACCAGACATGTATTCCAAACCAAAGATGGGCAGTTGTGGAGGGGTTGGGCTTCTGTTGCTCTGGAGGGTGTATACAGTCTAGTGTCTCTTGGATTGTTCGTCTCAGGATGAAGGGACTTTCCAAGGCCAGTCTGCACCTTGGGGGCTCTGTGGACTATTGCTAGAGTGCAGGACACAACCAGGTAACCATAGACGAGGGCCAGAACACTTTCTGCAAAAGTCTGGGCAAGAAGTCTTTTAGTCTTGGGGCCACATGGTCTTGGGCAATACCAGGCACAGATGCCTTATGATGTCAAAGCAGCAGTCATGGGTGATGAGGGAAGATGCAAACACTGTGGACTCCACACAGAGGAGCCATGGCTGTGGATCTCGGCCCTGGACTCACTTGCATGGCTGCTCATGTCCTGCTCTTCAGGGTAGCACCTCAGGCTCAGACTACATAGCTGTCATTGTGCCTCACTGCAACAAAGGCACACCAGACCATCATTTCATTAGTACAAAGCATTTAAGCTGAGCATCTACCCTGTGAACACACTGGCATTTGTCTAGAAACCTGCCACAGTGGTCAGTCACAGGGTAGAGAGAATGCCATTGGATCCTCTGGCTTCCATGTCACTGGCATCCTTGCATGGAGTGGGCTTGTCTTGGGTCTTCCTTGGGAGCGTGGGACACTGAACTGACAAGATGGCTGGACTGACAGTGGTGGTCCACATCACACCAAGGAGACCGTATCTTAACGATTCAATGAAGATACTGTCACACAACCTTGTCTTCAGAATAACAGAACCTATCATGGTTTTGATAGGGATTTTAAAAGCCAAGTCATTTTTTTCAAGTAAAATCATAGTGGTTTGTGCCAACTCTGTTTTTGCTAAGCATTGCAGCAAGTGGGCGTTGATGTACAGCTGAGCTATTTAATATCCAATACCTGCCCAAAAGGAAGTTCTGCTAAATCTTCATTAAATGGAGCTCACACCATGAGCACTGATGCTTACACTTTCTGTGTGTCATGGTCCAGAACCAAACCAAACCCACCCCCAGGTGGCCCCATGTGCATAGCAGGAGTGGATATCAGAAGAAGCAGTCTTTGAATGTCCCGGGCTTGGTGTCTTCTCATCTCAGTCTGGGAATACGCTGAAACTAAGATAACTGGTGACAGCCCTGAATGTAAGGTGTGTGTTAGAGGGTGTCTCCAGCATCCACGTGTGACACCATGGATGTCTTTGCTCCTTGTTGGGACATGGCTTTTTTACTTTATGTATCAGCTGGATACTCCCTGCTGCACTGTGAATGTGCCTCCTACCCACCACCTTGCAGGAAAGAACCTCAAAGAATGTCCCTATTTAACTGGCATTCAAAGAAAATGGGAGCCTGAGCTTACATTTTACCTCCCAAAATAAATTTTGAACCATCAACTTAGTTTCGGAAATAGAAAAGCCTTTTGTGTTTATGTGTGTATTGGTGTCTGTGAGTCAGAGATTGGGGGCAGGGAGGTGAGGCTTCCCAAGACAACAGATAAATTTACAGATTTGCCTGGAGGAGGGACAAATGAGTCAAAATGGGCAGCCCTCTGAGAAGGCTGGAATGTGATCATAGCTCACTCCTTAGTGCAGGGAGGGAATGAGGACCCTCACAGGTACTCAGGTGCACAATACAGTGGCTAGGTTGAGTGGCTGCAGGCTTCTGAGGGTGACCATTGTGTAGAAGACCTATGTATGCGGTGTCATGTTACATGTTGCATGATGAGTGTCTCTTCTGTAGCTTAGGCAGCCTTCATTATCAGTGTCGTCCTGCTTTCAAATCAACCACCCCACAGTCTGTGGCATGTATCTCATAGAGGAACTGTTCATTGCCAGCTGCATGGAACGGCAGGCCAGTACCAGGGGCCCATAGCCATACATCCCTCTCATGAGAGGGCAGAATGCACACAGGGGCACCTCTGAAATGCACACTAACTGCAGTAAGTACCTCAAGAGGTAGGTTCCCAGATGAGAGCAGGTGTTCCTGCTCCTGTGCTTTGAGAGCCTCACAGCATCATCTGGAGAGTCACTGAACCCATCTCTAACTCAGTCCAGGCTGGTGGCTGCCTCAGTTGGGTGGGTGGGTGGGGCACTAAGCTCTGTGTCCCTTCATCCAGGGGTCAATGTTATGTAGCAAAGCCACCAGGGTCCACTCTCCATCTTATACTCTGCTTTCACTCTCCTCTCCATTTGCTCACCATGGTAATCCTACCCCCAACTCCCCCATGCTGACAACCTCTAATTTGAGAGCTTGCCTTTTCTTCTACAGACCCCAGTTTTCAGTACTTCCTCCTACTTATCTACAGTAGGAAAAACATCCCGGAATCTGTACAAAGGGCATCCTCAAGTTAGCAAAGGCTTGGGCTGATGGGAGGCACTTCTGGCCTCAACTAGGTGGTCTTGACTTTCTCCCTGATCCAGTTCCTATCTCTTAGGAACAGAGGAGTAGGACCTTTGCTTCTTCACACCCAGAACATTCTGTCCTAATGCATCATACCTGTGTTTCCCCTCAGACACTTTTTCACTATGTCCCCTGCCAGAGCATTCTCTGCCACACACCCAAACTTGCTCTTTTGAATCTTTGGCCTGGTGCTGCTCAACCCCTACAAGCAAGTGCCCGAGATCACACTTCCCACATTCATATTAGCCCTAGTTCCCCACAATGTCATGGCTTGTCACTGTTTAACAAGGTAGTTCTACCCCCAGGCCTCTTCACCATTCGCTGGACCGGTTCCTCAAACACCCTGCCTGCTTCATCCTGGGACCAGGTCCTTTACTCAGGCTGCAGGAGACGTATTACTTATTATTCACCAGGCGGAAACCCTCAACAGCCCTGCCCCCAGGATTGAGGTGGACAAGGTTTGGCCAGGGCCTCACCTCTGGGGGCATCTGAGGCCCCCTGATGGTTGGGAACAATCAGTCTCTGTTCCTCTATGGGGGCCAAGCAGGTCAAGAGAGGCTGCTGACTCACTGGTCTTCCAATGCTGAGCTTTATGCTTCTGTTTCTTGATTTCTAAGACCACTGTCTTTGCTGAAATTCTATCTAAGGAAGCAGAGGGTTCCATGATGAATTGCAACTACCTTAAAAAGGTAGCTGATAGTTTAACCAAATCTCTACAGAGTGCTCATCTCTCAGACATGAGCCATCAGAAGGCAGGGGATGACTACAGTGGGTATCACCAGAGTGTGTACTCACAGGGACCACGTGTGTCTTACCACTACCACCACCCCAAACAGCTGTTTGGAAAGGCAGCAACAGCAGCAGGCTGTACAACAGAATGAGGGCTCAAGGGCCACTGAAAGGCAGCAGGCTTTGCAGTTTGAGGCCAGTGAGAAATTAAAGACACCACTAACAACACCAGCACCAGTGACACCTTCGTCACGCCTCCTGATGCCACATGACTGTTTCACTGCTGAGGCCAGGCACTGAAGACAGGTCCAGGAGGCTAAGGACAGTGTATCACTCACTCTCTGCTTCCCAGCCCACGGTGTTCCGCCCAAGCTCCGCCAACTTCAAAGCTGTGTCTGGCTCGAGGCCTGGTTTGAATTACAGTTCCTTTTCTCCTACAAGGCTCTGAGCCTGAGGAGAAAGTGCCGGTCACTTCTGGATCTCATTAGGGGCAATTTTCTTATCTTTTCTTCATCGGAGGCTTGATCCCCTGAAAATGTGACCTGGCAGAAGAGGGCTCTGAAGAACAAGGTGCTGCCTTTGAGGCACGCCTTCTCCCACAGGGCCCCAAAGGAGGAGACTGAAGAAGAAAGGGGAATGAGCCTCTGACCCTTCTTTCCCCACCTGATGCCCAGGGAACCATAAATTGTGAACTTCAAAGTGCTACTTTACATTAAAATAAAGAAAAAAACCCAACCTGAAACAATTTCCCTTTTCAAAGGAGCGATTGAAGCTTTAGAAGGTACCCTCACTAAGGGATTATCATTCATACACTTTGCCAAACGTTAGGACAGACGTCAGGGTGACTAAGGAAGACGGGCTCACCTCAAAGGCTGGCCAGGCAGGTCAGACACTGTGGACACCTGGGCAGGGAGAGCAGGGGTCACACTTGGCCCCAGATCAGAGAACTACAGGCATACTCAAGAAATGCCCGCAGTGAGCACAATTCAGGAGGAGAGAGCAAGGCCTGGGGGATGAGGGCCGGCCCAGTCACCAGCTGCAGGGACTGCTGTGACTGGAGCACATCCATTACTGTCATCAAGAGAGTACCAGAGTCACCAGGAGCCTTCACGGGCCCTGACCTTCAAACAGCATCCACTCAGAAATAAAGGTCACTAACTGGGCAGTGGGCAGACAGATAGGTACTCACCTGAAAGCCGCCAGGTACTCTGCATCTCCCATGGGGGGTTCAAGGCCACCCGTGAAAGCCATGTTGACGTTGAAACCCACGCCTGGCCCTGTGCCCACCTGTGGCCACAAGGAGAGAAACTGCTGTCACCGACACTCTGAAAAGAATATTTAGGTCAACTGACACTTGCACTAGTGTGTGGGCTGGCAGGCCCATAAAGATATTCGTGGGTCCTGTGGATTCGTGAGTGTGCTCACTAGTGAAGCTAACCACTCCAGTACCAGGCACTGTTACCAGTGGAGCAGATTTTACATGGCTGCAGCTGCTCACAGGCCTTGAACTAGGAGGAACTAATGAGAGACACCTGAGGACCTGTGCATCACGTGTGCACACAAGTGGCTCTGGACTGCGGGACTGTCTTCAGGGGGCAGGCTCTGTGCTCCTGGGACCACCATGTAGTACCATATGCCAAATGAACAGAGAGGGACATGGGTGTGCTGCCGAAGGATGCTCCCTAAAGACAGTGGCTGGGAGAGCCAGCACAGGTACAGAGAAGCAGGTGTCCTGGAGGAGCAGCACAGCACCTCCCTTGGGCATATGTTTCCTTGCCCTGAATGGAACCAGAAATGATGTGTAGATTCTCACTGAACATTAGACAAAATTCTGGCCCAAGTCATGTACAGCATAATCTAGGCTAGCATTTTCTGGAAGGGCAGTCTGAGTTGTGAAGTGCTGCTTCTGTGGCAGTCAGGTATGGCCTGCATCTGCCCTGCTTTCTAGATAGTTGCAGCACCTGGTTACAAGCTGGCTTGTCCTCCCAGTTACCCCCAAAGTTTCCCACACTCCACGTACCTCATCTGGGGCTCCACTTCCCGGGAAGAAGTTCCCATCGTCATAGCGGTGCAGGGACATGTAGAGAACATTGGGGTCATTGTAGAAGGCCTGCTGGGTCCCATTCCCATGGTGCACATCCTGCGAGACCAAGAAAACTGGCTCACAGAGGACCAGGCCTCAAGAACAGTTCTTACCATCCAGCTGTCCCCTGTACCTTGGGCTAACAGCTCTTACTTGGTGAACACCCTAAAACCTTCAGCCTGGCTTGCACCTCATGGTAAGGTGCTAGGGGGTGCCAGCAGCATCATAGAGAGGTTGAAGCCAGAGTCCAAGCTGGCAGTGTCTCTGTGCACCCTGAGCACCAGAGCACATTCCTGACTTCAGTGAAAGAGGATGGGGCTAGCTTTTAGCTGAGTTGAGGCTGTGATTTCAAACAAAGCCATCTGATTACTCTTACGTGCCTGCCTCAGTTGCGGTGAGCCACTTCCTCACTTCCATCAGGATAATCACAGATTGTGGGTGTTTCTCATCGCAGAGGGTATATGGCAAATGAACTTGGGTGACAGACAGGTGCCCAGGGCCCCACCCTGAAATGACCAGCAGTTTTCTTTTAAAAATAATTTATTTATTTGTACTTTATGTACATTGGTGTTTTGCCTGCATGTATGTCTGTGTAAGGGTGTTGGATTCCCTGGAAAAGAGTTACAGACAGTTTTGAGCTGCCATTGGGTGCTGGGAATTGAACCCAGGTCCTCTTAAAGCCAGGGCTCTTAACCACTGAGCCATCTCTCCAGCCCCGACCAGCTGTTTCCTTAAGACACAATGCCCATGTAACCATGAGAGGAGAAGGCAAGAAAAAAGAGGCCGCTTTGGCTTCAGCCAGGCCTGTGGACACTGCTGAGGGCCATTAGACTTGGTTCCCAGGACGGGCAGGCTGGTTGGCCCTGTGCTGCTTGGCCACGTGTGTGAAAAGTTTTCGCTACAAGGTCACCTGTGCTCAGTGTAGGATGTGGATGTCAAGTGAAGACAAGTGCCCCCATCTCATTTACCAGGTCCCTGCTGAGAGGAGGAACCATGGATAACAACTGTACAGTAGTAAGCCATAGGACTGTCTATGCGTCACCATCAAGCAGGTTAACACAAAGTGTGGCCCTGGGAAGATAAGACAGTGTCTATGGGTCATCTGCTGACTCAGTCGTTCCCAGAACGGAACTGTCATGTCTATGTTGCCACCAACTGCAAGGCACTCTGTCTTTTCCCACCTCTCTGCTTGCTCCCGAGGAAGGGCAAGGTTGCAGGAGGGACAGGCTCACTGTATGTGGCAAACTGCCCTGTCGCCCTGCCTCGCTTAGATCCGAGAGTTGACTTGTCTCCTGGTTTACGTTTTGTTGCTTCTTTCTGAAATGGAGAAGGGCACGGAATCCAAATGACACCCACCTGACGTGGGCTAAGTAAAGCATGTTATGAGACATCAGTACCAAAGAGCATTTCTGTCTCAGAACCCCTGGCTTCTTAGAGCTTTGCACACAACACGCAGTTCTGCAGAACAGGGCCATCCAGCACGCTTGTCCTGGAGACCACAGCCCACAACCAGGACCAGGGTGATCACAGGCCTGGCAGAAGCCCAGGCTGCCTCTTTTCTTGCTGCTCAGAGCTCGTGACACCCAGGCACCATGACTAAGAAGGGGTGTTGACATGCATACCCCAACTCCTGTCTACTCATGAGACAGTGTGCTGCTTCTGACATTTGGCTTAGTTCTCAGAGAAACAGCAACTATTCCAGACAGTGGGGGCTGCAAGAAGCTGCACTCACTCAGGAAGATGGAGGCTCAGTCACTGTGTAGTGAGTTTCAGCTGGCATAAGGTGGGCAGCCAGGTCCATGTCCCCAGGTTAGAGCATACAGTCAAGCCTAAACATAACCTTCAAAACTCTAGCCTCCTGAGAGAGAGAGTTCTGAGGACCAGTGATGGTGGCCTCCCTCAAATGTGTGTACTACCCTGGCAGGCTGGGTCCCTGACTGGCAGGATCAGCTGGCCTCAGTCTTGAAGCCAACTTCTCTGATCTCTAGGACTGTTTCCAGAAAGTTCAGTTCCTGGATTCTAAGTTTCAGGAGAGGTGAAGGCCCATGCTCAGTCAGGCCTGCTGGGCAGGCAGTCACTCACCCAGTCCACAATGAGGATCTTGCTCACATTCAGCCTCTGCTGGAGAAGTTTGGCTGCGACTGCCACGGAGTTGAAGTAGCAGAACCCCCTGCAGAGGAGACGTCTGGTTACTGTTTTTACACAACTCTTAGCAGAACATCTAGAGTCCTATGGAGGGCCTCAGGTGAAGGACAGCTGGTTCCTAACTGGGGACCTTAACTGATGCTGCTGATTAACCAACAGCCATGAAGACAGACATACAGACACACAAGCTACGTTAATATACATATACCACAGATCCACAGGCACACAAGCATATGTGCCACATTAAGCCTCACCCATCAGACACACATACCATCCTCCACAAATACATACTGAAGTATGAGCACACACACTATAGAAGGCATCTTCCTACCACAGACAATCTCCCCATACCCCAGATATACACACCGGCACACAAGTGTATATACCATAAGATACCGACCTATAAACACACATAACTTACAGGTATACACAAACACACATGCACACACCACCAATATACACAGACACACTTATATATATCAGATAGATACACACATTCACACACACACTGAAGACATATACAGACACTGTTAATGGTTAATAATGGTTGTCAACTTCACAGGATCTAGAATCATTTGGAGACACCTATTTGGAATTATCTAATTGGTTCAGTCTCTGGGCAAGGCTCTGAGGAATTAACCTTGTTTAGGTTAAAAAGGGTGATAAAACCCATCAACAATGTGAATGGTACCGTTCCCATGGACTAGGAACCTAAAGCATCATCACACACATCTCTGGCACAGCCTCTCTGATGCCATCATTTCTACCACTTGAACCATCTCTTCGTTAAACCCAACAGGGAAGCCTTCATGCCCATACTCCTCATCCAACTGCACTACTCTCAAATCACATGTCTACCTTGGTTGTGGGCAAGGGAGACAAAGTAACACACCCTGGGTGATGTGCACAAGGCCTTAGTAACACACCCTGGGTGATGTGCACAAGGCCTTAGTAACACACCCTGGGTGATGTGCACAAGGCCTTAGCTCCTCCCTGGGCACTCAGATGCCCACCCAGCCCTGTCTCCCATGATTTCTATCAGTCTGGTGTGTCCACTTACATGGGTGTACTCTCCTCAGCATGGTGTCCTGGGGGACGAACCACAGCAAAGCCATTCTGCAAATGATTAGCAGACAGTGGGAAATAGTGAGGAAAGACATTTATTATCCCACCGCCCCCAAGTCACTACAAACACCAGTCACCAGATTCTGAATCCACAGGAGGATGTGGTTTCCATTACTACTGGTTCCATGACATGGATGGGAAATGGGATTAGCTGAGCCTTGGAGGAAGTCTGGATCTTTTTTTAAGGAGTCTGTTCAGAGAGCCTGACCTGACCTACTGACAGACAGTAGACCAACTGGCTCTGTTTCCAAGTGTCAAGGGTTAGGGCTGCAGCCACTGGAGGGGGTGTGGGCTCGGGTCCTGGATGGTCTTGTTGCCCGTTGCTCCCCAGCAGCCTTATGGCAGGTGTAGACACAGACAAAAGAAAGCTGGGCATGACATAACCCCAGAAGGAGGGGCAGGAGCTGGAGGCCAGTCTCAGCTGCACTGTGAGCTGGAGGCTAGCTTGGCTAAATGAGAACTTGTTTTCTCATTCTCCCATTTAAAAAAAAAAAAAGTACTCATATAGGCTGCTGCTGGGTCCATGTTATTATGCCTCAAGTAGGTCTTGTGCCCACCTCTATCCTGACCACATCTTAGCCATTTGGGGCATAAACAGCACATTTATTACCCAATTCTCCTCCCACCCAGAAACTAATCACTGCAGAGCTGGTACTGGATGGCATTGCTGCAGAGCCTACGCCCTATCACTCGTACTTTACAGAACCACCTGCACACCACTGGGGCTGCTGCTGTAAGAACATTCAACCAAGCCTGCTCTCTCCAGCACCAGGAAGAGGCACGGTCAAGCTTTAACTGAGCCCAAAGGTCAGCCAAGGGTTCTGGGTTGACAGGACCAGGGAGGGCAGTGGTAAGGCTGAGAGGTGGACACAGGACAGACGCCATGACACTCAGTGCTGCAGATTTCCTTCCTTACTCTTGGGCCAGCACTCTGTGCTGAGTCCTGGGCACTGGCTTCGGGAGTCTGACAAGCCTCAGATTCCACCTGCCTCTTGCAGACAAAAGTATGGATGGTGCTGAGCAGCAGGCGAGCATGGCATGAAGACTCACCAGCCCCACAATGAACACACACAAACTCCCAAGGGGACACTTCCCCATGAACATCCCCATGATAAGCTTCCACCAAGTGTACAACCTTCTACCTTCAGGCCCCCATCTTTCAGCATACCACGCTTAGTAGGGAAGACACTGTGGTGGTTCTGAGTGAGGCCATGTGTGGGCTAGCTCCAGGAAGCCTCTCTGCACCTATCTGTCACTGTGAGCTGAGCCAGACCCTCTTTTCTCAGAGATACCCATTTTCCCTGTAATGATGAGAGAAATTATGGGCCTTCTAATTCGGGAGATCTAAGACACTTTTCACGTAGAGCAAGGCTTTTCACTTCCGGGAACAGGACAGGCAGGAGCTGCCAGTGGTGGGGTTTGGACCTCACAGGTGCCTGTCCCTATGCACATGCAGGGACCCTGGCATGGGAGGCCTTTCTTGTGAGATGAGTGGTAGCATTAAGGGTTTAAAAAACAAAACAAGGGGCTAGAGAGATGGCTCAGAGGTTAAGAGCACTGGCACTTCTTTTAGAGGTCCTCAGTTCAATTCCCAGCACCCACATGGTGGCTCACAACCATCTACAATGAGATCTGGCGCCCTCTTATGGCCCGCAGGCATACATGGAGGCAGAATACTGTGTACATAAAGATAAACGAATCTTAAAAACAAAACAAAACAAAACATGGTTTCTGCTAGGGTTAGGTATGCTGAGACCTGCGGCCTTAACTTTCCAACTGCTGTCTGGTTCAGTAACCACCCTGTGGGTAAGACAGCTACAGAGTGAACAGGAGGCTGCAGGGTCCACACTGCACTGGCCTTCAAGGTCTGCCACCTGCCAGCACTGGCCAGGTCAGAGAAGTTAGTTTCCACAAGGCACCCCCTTTTCAACCCTCACTTACACGAGGTTAGTGTCTCTCTACCAGTCTCATACCGTAAGGCAGACAGGTGTGAATCCAGCTGCCATGAACTACACCAGAAGCTGTTGTTATTTTACAATGACTACTCTGAAAATGCTTCGTTTTCATCTCAAGATAGCGGATGCTGAAGATGTAGGCTACACAAGCAAAAGTTTTCTAGGCTCCTTAGCAACTGGGAAGGCGTAAACGGCTCCAAAGATCCATCTCAGAATGTGAACTGTACGTTTTCACCAGCATGGAATGTCCACATTATCCTGGACAGGAGCCGCCCTGCACCAATGCTTTCTAGTTCCTGGCCAACAGGGAAAGGGCTGAGCCTCCGTGTGTCACCCAGGCAGATCTATCATGCTCACTGACCTTTAGCTCTCCTGTGGCCACCTTGAAGACCAGCTCCACCACGCAGCCCACAGCCAGGCGGGCTGCTCCCGATGAGTGTACCTCATTCCATATGGTGTCGCTATCCACCTGTGAAAACAACACTCCTCGGTGAGCCAACTCCTGGGTCACTGTCACTGCCATCCCACAGGTTGTGTAGCCTGGGTCCCCTAAAGCTCTGCCCCTGTGTTGTAGACTGGCCAGAGCAGACAGCAACCCACAGCAGGTACATTTCCTTTTGAGATATGCCAAAATAATAAACACAGGAATAAAACAAGTGACCAGAAATACTGTGTTCCATCCCCTCTGGGATACCCTTCTTCTTTCATTTGTTCCAATAGACCTGGAGCCGACAGTAGGGATCCTAGGTGACTGATCACCTCGCTTTTTAAACTGGAACTGGAGTGTAGAGTTGTATTAATGAGCAGAAAATGAAATGGAACAGAAACTACAATCCGTGGCTCTTCTTCGTGTTGACTTTAAGTGCACACTCTTACTAAGGGCTGCAGGTAATTGAATGGGACTAGGGCATGAGGCCTAATCAAGAACAACCAGGTCTGTCCCAGGTGGCAGAAAGGTGGCTTGTTAGCTTCCACTTCAAACAGCAAGCAGGGCCAACCAGTTGTCCACTGGCTTGGGCAAAGGAGAATGCATTGCAATTTTTAAAAATTATGTGTGTGTGTGTGTGTGTGTGTGTGTGTGTGCATGGATATGCACACATGAAAATGAATTCTTGTGGAGGTCAGAGGACAACTTGTAGGAGTCGGTTCTCTCCTTTTCCTACATGAGTCTCAGGGACTGAACTTGGGTTGTCAGGCTTGGCAGCAAGTATCCTTACCTGCAGAGCCATCTCGCAGGCCCAGGAGAATGCATTTTTAGGTCTGGTTAGTGGGGAACAAGACAAGGCACTCCCACTATTAGGTCTACAGGGAAGCCCGAGACAGGAGCTGGGCAAGGATCAAAGGGCTGCAACGTCAGGGCACAGAACAACTTGTCTATATGTATGCCTTGGAGGCTACATGGGGTCTGGACCAGACACACTGACATTTAGGCCCTTGCCAGGGAGTTATGACCTGGGAGTGAGTGGGAGTTGCTTGGCTAACAGCTGTTTAACTTCTTCAATCTGAGGTTTGCCAGATCCTCACATACACCACCACCTCTGAGCACGCGAAGAAGCTGAGAATCCAGACCCACAAGCACCTCTCTTCATCTCCAGCCTTGGCCTTCCACATCATCCTACTAACTGACAGATACTGATCATCAGTGCGAGGAGCAACTCTTCCCAGCTTTTCCACAAGCCTCACTCTCAGAGACAGATGATCTAAAATTCCTTTATATTGGTTTAGCCTT
Source organism: Peromyscus californicus insignis (assembly GCF_007827085.1). Lineage (NCBI taxonomy): Eukaryota > Metazoa > Chordata > Mammalia > Rodentia > Cricetidae > Peromyscus > Peromyscus californicus. The sequence continues at coordinate 56,852,729 of NW_026294514.1, read as the reverse complement.
TGCTGAAAGGTGTACTTAGCATGGGCTATGTTCTTTGAATGCCAAAGGAACCCCTGCTGGGAGGCATCACTGTTCAAAGCTGAGACACTGGCTTGTGATCCTATGAAGATCAGCTTTGGCTGGAGAATCAAATCATTATTATCAGCTCATTATAATATCAAAGGTGACCGTGCAGGAGACACTCCACCAGCTTGTGATCTCCAGGGGCAGCAGTGTTCTGGGCAGCCCAGGCCAGGTCGAAGGCTATGAATGAGTTCAGTGATCATTTCCTTCCCAAGTGTGAAGAGGGAGCCCGGCTTTAGAGCCTGGCTAAGACATGGGGAAAGGGACTATGCATGCCATTCGCCTGCTCTTCCAGGACTTTCTGTAGACTGTACTCTTCTGGACATAGGAGGTAAGTGTCTGTAGCTTGGTCAAGCCCCCTTCTGCACAGAGAGAGGGGTAAACCCTTGATTGACCCTACTCTGTCCAGCTGCTTCCCCTGAAGTGGTACTGAGGGGCGGCCCTTTTCAGTCAGGGTGGTGATGCTACTGTGGATTGGGAGCTATAGAAAAATGCTTCCAGGAAGGACCGACATAGGGGGAAGGGAAACAGAAGCATCTGGGAAACGAAAGCTGAATGATGATAATGGAGCATGCGGCCAATCTGGGTTAGCCCTGGGAATCAGGAGGGCTGGAGCTGCAGATGGGAGGAGGCAGAAGACACTCCCAGGCAGGGATGGGGCAAGAGCAGAGAGAGTTAAGAACACAGTTCCTTACTAGGTTGAAATTCCCAATAACGAGGTAAACAAAACAGCAGTGTTTTTATTTGGCTTGAAAAAAAAGGTTAAAACTGTTTCACACCTTTACTTCACAGAACTAAGGCAGGCTGAGTTAAACTCTGAAAGAACTATTACATAAAGGAAATGGTAATGGAAAGCTGCTTCCAGGGACAGAGGGCCTCCCTTTGGCTGCCTGCTCCTCATCCTCACAAGCCTCAGTTCCCCCACAGCATCTGCACTGCTCTTTCTGACACACTGGTGGGTTACACCTGGAAGGAAAACTGGGTCCACTCAGGCCTAGCCTCGGATCCCATGTGAAAGAAGACCTGAAGATCCTAACTCTCTTCAGGTTGGGTCCCATGGGCACCACTCACATCTGTGCAGTATGTCTGCATTCATCTAGCATGCCTGCTGCACCTCAGATCTGGGGTTAGTGGTGCAGGAGATTGCCCAGGTTCGACCCCCCCAGATCTAAGCTTGCATTTAGTTTTCATTTGCAAATTATAAATGCTGCCTTGCACAGGGCTCTCTGGCTGCAGGGCAGTGCAAATCCAAAACTTTTCAAGTCGGGCCAAAAATTTGCCCTGAATTAAGAGATTGCAGCCTATTTACAATACAAAACAAAGTAACTCCAGGAGGGCTTGGTGGTGGTATGAATAGATGCCATCGATTCTCTTTCTGACGGGGCAATTTTCAAAGCAGCGATTTCTGTAAAGACTCAGGAAGAAAACAATTTTGTTTCATTTCCATAACAGAATCCAGACCTGAGCTTCACCCCAGGATCTATGATCAAACACGGTACAGTTTTAGCAGGACAACTCTGGCCACGTGCTAGCTAGTCCAACACATAGCGGTGCAGTGGGACTGACTCTAAGGGTCAGAAGACCAGACAGGAGGCTTGCTCCTGCTCTTCCACGCCGGAGGACAGGAGTACAGCAGAACCTCTGCCTCCTGAGGCCGGTTTGAGAGCAGAGGCTAAGGCTGTCTGTGCAGACACCTTTACCACCTGTGTGTCTCAGTCTGTTTCCTAGGCGACTAGTTGCCCGGATCACCTGGCTATAGAAATGGTTATCACTACAAACCTGAGAATGTCTTACAAATGTCACCTGACTCATGAGCGTCCTTCAGAGAACTCTGTCTGGAGTACAAGTTAGTAAGTGGCACAGAACAAGCCCACTCTGCCGGAAGGAGCCTCTGTGGCCTGTGTGGACATGAGCACAGTGCTATTGTGGATGCAGGCTCCGAGGCAGTCTACACATAAGGTGCACAAGAGCTGTGGACTAGTAGGGCTCCAGATGCAGTGTCAGACAACCTTCCCCCAAAAAGGTGCCTGAGTTTGGTGAAAAAAAAAAAAAAATGCTCCCAGCTCTCAGTTCCTTTGAAGCCCCACATGGCCCCGCCTGCCCCACAGTACTGTTTATGGAAAACACCTGGCAGCCATTACCCACTCAAAAGAGCAAGGCAATGATTTCTGCGACCACTGGGGCTCTGAGAACAAACAGGACATTATTTACACATTAAAGAAATACTTACCCCAACACCACCACAAGGGAGCCTGACAAACACGGAGGTCAGTGAACCTGGGGAGAAGATGAGGGTCAGAAGATCAGGGTAGCACCATCTCTGTGAGTGCCCAGCCCTTAGAGCATGCTGTGGACACTGGACCGGATAAGATGTTCTTAGAGTCCCACCAGCTCCACCACCAGGCAGCAAGTGCAAGGAGAGCAGCTCTGCGGGAGCCTGAGAGGGAGCAGACTTTCATGGCTAGACAGCTACAGGAGGTAGGGGTGGGCCCCAGGAGTTGGCATAGCCCTGCACAATCCAGACATCATGCTGCCTAGAGATCCTGTGGGCCAGGGAGCTTGTTTATACCTGATGGTGCACCTACTAAAACATAGAACCTCTTCCATTAAGTGTTGGTAGATCTGGGAGTTAGGGGAGGTTCGCTGTGTCTGCATGTCTGGCTGAAGTTCCAAGTGTGGAGCTGAGTAAACTAGCCCATTCCTGGCCTGCACCTAGGGGGTACAGTGTCACTATGGGCAATGCAGGAACAAGGCCATACGTGCATATTCCTTGCCACTCTCAGTCCTCAAATTCATACTGAGGAAACAGCACTGTTGTGGCCTCCACTTCTGGCTGTTTCTTGAAGTCTACGACCCTTGGATCCTACCTGGACCAGCTTCTTGCCACCCCTTCCCTTCTGCTTCAAATAGCTAAGCACGCACAGCCTAGGTCCAGGGCGTGGTCCTTATTTGCATATACAAATATGGGAGGCAGAACAGGGCCATTAAATGCATCTTTCCTTCAGTGACAGGTGGGTAGCAAGTAAAAATGCTCTAAACTTGGCATACATTGGTTCGTGCAGCAGAGGGGAATCTTCAGGGGAGTAAGAGCTGGCCATAGAGCGGAGCTGTACAGGGAAGCACCAGGTCAAATCAGTGCCTTAAATGGTGACTACTCTTTCCAGAGAGGATGAACACACAGGGAATGGAGATAGGGTAGGCAGGGAATGTCTGGGCCTTTGGAAAAAGGCTGGGAAGGAGGGCTGTGGGCTATAAGCCACACCCCATCTGCTCACTGCATACTGTCCAACTGTAGTCACTATGGGTCTGCATCCAGAGTGAACCATAGCCCAGGGCACCCTGTTTCTAAAGCTGGGAACAGTCAGGCATGGAGTGACCGTGGACAGCCCTTTCACTATCACTCCTCATTCCAACAAAGGAACAGCAGTGCTACGTCATGAAGAGTTCCTGTGCTCAGGAACCTGAAACTTTCTCCAGTAAATTCCCATTGGTTATGTGGTGGCCTATGAAAGTGTATTTCCCTCAGCAATTATAGCCAACACCATGTACATTACAGATGTCAATCACTGGAGTATTTTCATGCTCATTACCCAGCCAACATAAAAGGAAAAAGGAAAGTCATCATATATTAGGCACAGAAAGTACCCTTGAGTAGGAGGCAGGGCATGATGTTCATGACAAGAGCTTTGGTGTCCATCACTAGCTATACTCAAGGGTTCCTTGCTGTTGGTGGTTTAAAATCACAACCATTTCAATCAGGCTGCAAAACATTCCTGAAGTCTAACCTTAAGGACTATGTCCTCTGGTCTACTCACAGCAGATTGCTGGCTCATGTGGCAGGAAAGACATTAGTTTGCCTTCTGCAACTGACACTCTGTGGGAGCCAGCAGTGTAGAGGTCTGCCTTGCCAGCTTCACAGTTAACCCAAGCCAGGTTATTTTCTTCAGCATGGCTGTTAGGTGCCTCCTTGCTTCTAGGGATGGTGACTGGCCCACTACACCTGCCATTTACTTCAGTGAAGAACTACAAAGGGTCTTTTGTACATGGCAGAGAAATGTGTGGATCAGATTAAAAAAAGAAAAGAAAATCACAGTAGTATTTACAAATCTAACTAGGGCTACTTTAACAGAACTTGGGATAACTGCTATTATTATGTCTCAAATACTTGGGCTAAGGATGTTTGTAAAGGTCTGTGGTTAGGACACTGTAGAAACTTAAAACATGGGTCTTGAGGGGTTTAGGTACCTCCCACAGTGCCAAAGAGCTTAGCAGGAAGGAAAAGGATACCAAGTGAGCAACTCACATGGGCACCACTTATACATAATGACATGGGGTGGAACAGTCACTGGCATGGCTGCTGGATCACAGGGATGGGGACAGGGTGTGGGGAAAATGTTCTAACAAAGAAAGAAACCCATGCATAAATAGGCTTTAGTGGAGTAGTGCTGGCCACAAGCTGGGGACTAGTGTTCAAATGATTGGTGGGCAGTGAATGATTGCACACAGACAATTCTAAGCCTTGCACACAGACACTTCTCCTGTTTCAGAGGACACACATCTAGTACTATGCTTCTGGCTTTGATAACCTGTCTTGAACCTGGTTTGAAACTAGCTTAAAACTCAGAAAATTCTCTTGTTGGTAACTCTGGTCAGTTGAGAAGGGATGGCTGATAAAATGTGCCTAGGTGAGCACTCATCTAGCTGACCCCTCCCCTGCTCCTGTGAGATGGAACCTGTTCCTCAACTATAAACTGACAAAGTCCCACCTTGGGCATAGGTCCTGCCTCATTCTGGGATCTCCATGCTGCCTCTCCTGGATGGAGAGCATCCCTGGAGCCAAGGGGCCAGTGTGGAGGACAGTGGGTTGTAGAGCGCAAAACAAAGGGCAGGGTCTGAAAAGGCAAAGTCCCAGAAGAACCAAGATGGCCCTGCACCCAGCCTGGGTCAGTAGCACACAGCATCCAAACCACACAGTCCCAGGCTACTCTGCCTGCTGCTACATGGGGCCACAGGGCTGTCCTCTGGACCATGTTATGGGAGTTGCTTCTGGGGTGGACCCCTTGGCTGCCTGGCAGCATCCTGCTGAGTCTCATCCAGGCTAACAGTGTCCCCCAGGGCTTGAGAAATAACGCCGAGGAATCAAACTCCAAGGCTGCAAATGCTTCTGTTCCTCCTGCTTGCCTGGCAGCCTGGCTGGTGACAGCGACAGGAGGAAGCAGGGCACCCCCAGCTCTCTGGAGCCTTGCAGCGTATCACCTAGTCCTATTGCTTGCTCTTCGTCTCAGCTGCTGCCTGCTGTGGTCTTACTCCTGAGATCTTTGTAATCCGGCAAGAAGTGCCCTGCAGTTCTAAGCATAAAACCTACCCCCACCCTCCCCTCCTCCTCGGCACTACTGCTAGGACCAGGCACCACAGCAGACCCTGGTCCTCTCCTTGCAGCTGGCCTTTTGCCCCATTTTGGGAAGCCTGCCTCAGCTTGTCTTCCAGCCCAGGAACTTTCTCCTTTGGTGATCATGCTTTGAATTTTCGTTCTCCCAACAGCCTACACTTCCTCCTTCACTTCTACCTTTGTCCACAGTATCTCCCCTCTTCAAGGTCTCTCTAGCTGCCTGGCACGCACTGTCCTGTCTACTCCTGACCTAGTGTGCAGTCCACACTGGAAGCTTAGGATGGGCAGTGGTTTTGTAGATGTGAGACTAGCATCACAGTTTTAAGGGCACTATTTGCCGGGAACTCTCACGGTCAGTGTCCTTCGGACTGGCCAAGCTCCTGCAGGGGAGTCCCCTGCCTTCTGATTGAGGGTGAAGGTGAGCACACAAGGGGCCCAATAGGGGAGTGGGAGTGGGAGATAGACTTGGTGCAGATCAAGAACCCCCATCATTGGACCATGACCTGAAGTCAAAGTTTCAAGGCAGAGACCAACAAACCTAGATCTGTCCTTATCGCTACTGTCTGTAGTCCTGGATCAGTACAAAAGTCACTATCTCTGAGCTGCTGGGTTCTGTGGGGTAAGCCAAGTAGGCGATATAGGACACACATAGGGCCCCCCAGTTTGTCAATCCTACTTTTACTGGATAAAGACTCCAGTGGTGAGGCAGAATAGGTCTCTGTGAGCCAGAACATGGCCATGGGGTTTGACTGACAGGGCCAAGACAAAGCTTCCTAGTCTGCAACCAATGACTTCAGTGTGGTCAAGCCTGGGGCTCTCCAGGCCTCCTCTCATCCTTCCCCCCAGAGATCTCAGAAAGAAACTGCAAACAGGGCAAGCGCTGGGCACGCCTGGTCTCTAACAATCCCGAGCAGCTTCCAGAATTGACTGGAGCTCCAGGCTTCTCTGTACCCAGGGTCTTAGCAGGAGCCAACCTTCCTGTCTTGGCCAGCCACACAGTGGCCTCAGTTGCAGGGGCAAAGGGGTGGAAACATCACTTGCAGGAGATCAAACCTGGTAGGGATGTAAGGAAGGTCTCGAGTACCTAGAAGTTTCTTACTGTCCAGTTTCTGTCTGTTGAGAGGGTTTGTGCCATAGAGGAGTGTGTGGGCTTCCGAGTGCACTGTCTGCAGCTCTTCCAATGTGGCCTTGCGTCCGCGGATGCACTGTGGGGACACAAGGTAAGAACATGTGTGTCAGCTCAATCTCTACTTCAGCAAGGCCACTGCCCCAGAGGGAATGCGGATCGATTATGAGGATGGGTATATGACTATTAGATTACTGAAAAGCAGAAACAAAACAGTATACAACACAATATTTTAGGTGGCTTGCATTTTAATCATAGCTTTGAAAAACATTTAAAAGATAATTCTAGTTTTAAACATGTTACCCTTCACTGTCACACAAATGATTTCCAACAAATTATTATTTTGCTTTCTGAAACCAGGGTCTGGGCTTAAAATAGCAGAAGTGTCAGAGGTAGGGGAACTGCCTGAGCTCATTCTCAAGGGGACTCAAGCCACTGCTTCTAGTATCTCCTCAACACCAGCTCTCCATGTCCCTCCCTTGTGCATGGCTGACACACTGGAGTCTGTGCTTGCATTGGGAGGTGACTAGGAGTCCTATGCTCCTCTGCAGTTTGTAAGCTCATCAAACCAACTTTTGAGCTACTTCTAGATCTCTAGAAACTAGTAGATGAGTGCCTACTCTTTAGCTGAGGTAACCACTTAACTAGCTGGCCAGTGGGTTATGAAACAGACAAACATTTTATAGGGAAAGGGTTCCTTAGGGGTTAGGTGAAGAAAAAGTCCTCATCACTCAAGAAGCTGCTGACAGGGATCTGATCTCCCCTTCCTGACCATTTATCTGGTCTGGTAGGTGCTGGCCTACATGGTAAAGAAGTTAAACCAACATGGTGTGTGGCTCTGGTTCTGCAGGCTGGCAGAGGGGCTGGGGCCTACAGAGAAGAAAGATCTCTCTAGTTCAGACCATTCATGGGGTGAGTCCACCCACCAGCCCTCAATGGTACCCAGAGTGAGGTACAGTCCAGGCTCCAGTTTCAATGTCAGCGATTGGGAACCTATGGGACGTCAGAGCATCACCTACCTTACCTGACTTCTGTGTTGGACATCAGCTCTAATGACAAGGGCCTAGGACTCAGGCTACAAGTCAGACAACAGGAACCTTTGTGGATGTGTGCTTGCTCTCTTGGGCTGAATTAAGGAACAGCTCCTCTGCACCACAAGGGGCTGCCATGATGAGCTTCTCATGCTTGGGATTAGGGTACTTACATCTAGGGAGCTGGTCAGTGTGTTTTACTGTTGTCAATGGTTCTAAGCTCCATCTTCTCCCAGCTTACCTCTTGAGGCTTCTGCCAACTCTGCTCTGACCTCATTGCCTGACATCTAAGAACCCTCTGGCAGCCCTCACCTCCCCCTGACACTGGCCCAAATGTGGCAAATGTCTCTCACACCTCCACGGAGGCACAACAGAAGGTGAGGTGGGTGGCTGTCCTGCCTTCTCAGATGTTTGGACTCTCATCCCTGCTTTCTTGGCTGAGAATGCCTCCCAGTCCCTGCCTGAATATACTGTCCTGGGAGTGACAAGACATTAGTGAATGCTGGCAGCTGAAGGGTACCTCAGGGCAGCATCTGGATGGGCAGGATGGCAGGACGCAAGGCCAGCTGGAACAAGAGAGGAAAGAGGATTGTTCTCAGGGCTTGTGTACACAGGCCAATGCTGCCCCCCAGTGGCATAGCATTCTGGATAGATTCCCAAAGCAGGTGTCTGTAGCCTCACCTCACCCCTCACTGTTCACTTCCCACCCAGAGGTCATCAGAAGCAGGTGTGGGCCTGATAAGTGAGGTACAATTTGAATGGTAAAGGATACTGGGGCCATGTGAGCCCTGGGATGACCTAAACTCTGAATATTCCAGTGCATAGGGGAGGGCAGGTGGGCTCAGAGAGAGAAAACAGAAATAACTGCTGGTCTATGAGGCACTTGCTAGTGCCTTTGAAATTCCTTGTGCCCTATCCTATATTGATGTGCAGGATAACTTGAGGGAAAGACATGGAGGGGTTTTCTAGTTGAAAGAGGTCATAGCAGGCTCGCCTGGCAGGTACTGAAGGTAATCCTCTGGTGATGCCAGCCCTACTGCATAGATGGGGAAAGAAGGATCACCTGAGACTACCAGCTCCCAGGAACCAGCCTGCGCTACACAAATCCATCCTTCTTCCTCAGAGCTTAGTGCACAGGATCTGGGACCGCACACCTGCTGGGTCATGTGTGGGGAACCAGGAGAGGCTCAACATGGTCTTGACTGACCAGAGCCCTATTATGTGACCAGCTCTGTTGTGGCCAAATGTGGGGTGAACCCTGGACCCCACTGGCAGGCAGGCCAGACCTCCTGAGAGCAAGCATGGTAGCTGAACAAACTGAGGAGCAGTACTTAAGACAGACAGCCCTACTAGAGCCTTCCCACATAGCTCCCTGGGCAGAAGGCCTGGCAAAAAGGAACCAGAAGCAAAGCTAACCAGACTTGGGGGTTGAGGGGGAGAAGGTGCTTTCCATGCTGGCCACTGCCTCATGGAACCCAACATCTGAGGAAGGAAAGGTCCAAAGTTCTCCACACATCCTCAGAGAAGCTTTACGATGTTACATCAGAAGAACATGTCTTAATAAAGCTGCCAGGACTGATGGGACATGTAGGCTGATCTTCCCTCTGGATCCTTCCCTCACTGCATAAGTATGGATGCACACACTGGCCAGCCACAGAGCATGCTGGGAAGTAACTAGGAAGAAGGCAGGGACAGCCATGGGGAGGCAGCCTGGCACTGTGTAGAAGAAACAGAATCTTACGGAAGCAGTGTGGACTCTGCCATGGAAGCCCCCAAAGGCTCGTGGAAAGGAAGCTACATGCCCAATATGGTAGTGCTGGCACTGTGGGTCCTGTAAGAGGCAGGTCTGGCAGAAGGTGACTGGGAAACGGGGACTTCACCCTTGGGAGTTATTATGGTTCAGGCCTATATGACTAAATTAGTTCTCAAATGAACAGGTTGTCACAGGGAAAGGCCAGCCCACACAGCAGTCTCTTTTCTGTTTCTCTGTCAAGTTGTGGCTTAGTCAGGGGAGTCTCAGCAGATGCTGATACCTTGGTTTGGACCCTCCAGCTACCAGAACTGTGAGGTGGTAAACAGACCTCTTTGCTCTATTAAAGTACTAGCCTCAGGTATTCTATCACAACAAAAGAAAAGGTGCCAAGATGGCTTCTCAGAAGCCCACAGACAGTATGGATGGGGATGAGGAAACACAGGCAATGTTTCCTGGATTCTCTCCATCACTGTAACATGAAAACAGACTGGCAGACACTGTGAATAGAGCAGGCCGGAGGCCATGTCCAGGAACAAGCAAGGCAGTAGGTGTTCCTCTATCACCAGAGATAGGTCCCATACCTCACACTTGCCACGGAGGCCAGTCTCCTGCAGGCGGGACCAGATGCTCTGGATCCTCCCAGCATGCTCCGGGTGGCTGTTGGTGTTCCCACAGGTACACTGATGCTTCAACATCAACGTGTCATATACAAGGCCTGCAGTGGAACAGAGCTGAAGTCAGAGCAGTGCCCAGGGACAGCAGAAGAATTCCCAGAAGGGAAGAGAGCAGAGTTGGTTCTTGGTTCAAGTCCACCCTATCCTCTTTCCAAGCTGGTACATGAGGATCTAGATAAAAGCAGAGGGAGAGACCCAGCACTGGCCAACACTCCAGCTCAGAAAGACTGTGGCTGCACCGTGGGGCCAAGCTAGGGATTAAAAGGTGACAAGGGATCTGGGCGGCCTCTGGGCTACACTGAATGCTGGGAATGACAGGTGTGGCCCTTCAAGGCCTGTCTGCCTGGTCTGTTGGGTAGGCACTGTCCAAGGTTACCACATGGTCCAGGCCAGCATGAGCTTTGTGGCTTGCCAACAGGTAACTTCTAGAGCAGCAGCTGGACACAGGGTAAGAGGTGGTATGTATGGGTTCACTCAAGATGGACCCAACATTACAGAGGGAGCTGGACCTCGTATGTGAGATACACAAACACGCCTATCTGAAATGAGCAAGTACATGAACACAGCTTAGAAACTGCTGACCACAGAAGTGTGTCAGCCGTGACTGGCTTCACAGAGTGGCACAGACAGGAAGATCTCCTCTGAAGAGCCACAGAGGGCACTGCGCACTGCTTACATGCAAGCTGCCACCAAGGTTTCAGGACAGTTTCCCTATCTGAGCTTCAGTCCTTTGAGGACATGCTCATTTCAGCCAATGGTCAAGTGCTCATGGACAGAACACTTGCTGGGTTTTATGAGGTGCAGTTTTAATTTTTTTTGAAGTAATGTTAATTTCTAGATATTACTACTGAAACTTTTCCCTAAACAGGAAGTTTCCTTCTAAGAAAAACTTGGCTGTATTGCAGTGTTCTGCAAGACATTTTATAAGTCCTGTGAAGGATAAAGCCATTCTGTTTTCACATAGCTTTTCCTCATTAGGAAGAAATGTTAAATCAAAACACTATGAAGAAGCAACCTAGTTTCCCTGCTTGCACCACAGGGAGCTATTGGAAGAGGTGGTGTGACCATCTTGTGGGGACAGTTTTCTGTCCCTGCCTCCATGCAGCTGTGGTCCACACTTCGGCTAAGCTCGCTCCAGACCTCTGGACCTCTTAGGCACAAGTGGAGGTGCCACTGAGACATGATTTCCAGTCCACAGGGCAGAGGCAATGCCAGAGAGAGGTCCAGAGTTCATTCCAGGTCTGCTGTGCTGCAGAGCTCTCCACTAACCACGGTACAGGGCCCTGTGCTGGAACCTCATGGCAATCTGCTGTCCTAGGCTTGGGTTAGGGGAACACTTGCAGAAGATCAAGGCTGCTATTACTGACTAAGAATGGGAAGCTGGGAAGCTGGGATGCACCATGCTGGCACACAGGTGGGACTGCTTTCTGTAGGAAAAAGAGAAGGCACTTTTCTGAGCTTGTGGCCAGCTCCAAGAATAACAGCATCATGGTGTGCTCCCATGACTGAGTGTGGGTCTCAGACCTGGCATGGTGCTGGATGCTTGTCTCTGGACAGTGTGGCCTGGGTTCTTCCCAGATTCAGCTGCAGGCTGCTCCCCTAGCCTCTCATCAGTGGCTTGCTCTACAGTCTCAGATTGCCCCTGGCCCCTTGCCTCCCACTGTCCCCCTGTCCAGCAAGAGGCTACAAGTTACCTGTGGTGAACCTTGGTTTGGTGGGGGGCTCCTGGACTGACATGGGGAAGGTGGCAGATGCTGGGGAGGACTGTGCCCGAGACAGAGGTCTGTGGCTGCCAAATGACACAGGGATGCCAGCAGCCTCCATAGATGCCTGGTAGTTCCTTAGCTGGTGGATCCTCTGCTGCTCCAGCAGGAGAGCTTGCTGCAGGGCAGGAGAGAGGGCCATTAGTAGCAGAACATTTCCCACCAGTCTGTGACACTTATTACAGTCACCCCTAGCCACTGACAGGCCTTTCCACTGTGGGACTACTATCCATGGATTTATGCCTCCTAAAGGTGGGCCATGATCTGAGTGGGATCACTGAGAAGAAGGCATTTGGCACACTGGCCCTGCTTAAGAGGATGAGGGGACTTGCCATCTCAAAGGCCTACAAGGAGGTGTGGTCCAGGTGGGGCTTGGGAAGTGTTCTCTAAAAAGATGATGAGCAGTGGTGGAGGGGCTGGTATTGGACAGGGGTCAGATCCTTGGCTGAGAGAATCACTCTGGCCATAGTGAAAATGGGACCGTGAATACACACTGCCAGCCCTCCATAGGTTCTTCTGGTAGTGAAAGAGTGATTAATCTGTGAGCCAACTCAGCAAGAGAGCAAAGGCAGACACTGAAGGGCCAGCCTGATACCATCTAATGTGGTTCCGCCTTGGCCTCCAACCACTCTAGCAGTTCAAGCTAGGAAGGCCAGAACTGTGTGGGCCATAAAGTGACATGCTACTAAGGACTCAGGTGCCCAGGAGAGAGGACTGGGTTGACAAGGGTACACTGTGCGGGAGGAAGACTCTGGCTGGATATCTGTGAAGTATGGGATCACCACTCAGGGGATTAGCTGCCCTGAGGGATGTGGACCCCGATGGTGGAGTGAGGCAAAGATGAGGTTCCCAAGGTTGACCTGCCCAGAGGCTGCTCCTTCTGTAGTGAACAGAGGAAGCCACTTCCTACGGCCCCAGATAGATGAAAAAGGAAACCATGTCATCCCATGCCACTGCTGCATGTTAAAAAGGAAGTCCAACTCACCCCGCCCCACCCCAAACCTCGCCCCAAGTCCTATTTGATGGACAGATCTTATGGCCTTGGAGAATACACCCTCCTGAGAAGCAGGGTCCAGCCCTGAGCTGTGAGCAGAGGAGAGGACTTTGCCTAGATGCGGTAGTCTTCAGCAGACAGAAGGGGAGCTACAGACCTGAGAGCTACAGGAGGAGGAGGAGGGTCAGAAACACCCACACAGAAGCCCAAGGCCCAGAGCCTCCTCAGCTTGCATCAGACCATTAAGCAGCTGACTCTTCTGAGTTGAAGTCTCTGTGCACTTCCACAAACTCCTCTGTGCCCAAGGTCCCCATAAAGGAGCTTCACTGGCTCTCCAGAGAACACAGGAAGTAAGGACTCCTAAGGACTGTCTCATGCTTGGATCATCTGGTATCTACAAGACACCAGTTCCAAAAGCAGCTACTGAAATACTCTGACTTACATCTGTGTGGTAACAGAGCACTGTATTTCAATGAGGGCAAGCAGGTATTGGCTTCCTTTGAGGGTCTACTCCAGACACGACAAACATGTCCCCATGTCCCTTTGGGTCCATTAACCTGGGGCAGGAGACAGTCCTGGCCACTCATTTTCCTGAGTTCCTGGATCATAAGACCCATGGCATTCATCACCCTTTTAATTCTACTAGACTTTAAAGAGTGGTGGTATGTGATGGAAGCTAAGTATTCCCGGAATCAAATAGGGCCACCTTTGCTCGAGACCGAGGAAAGCCTCACAGAGCTGGGATCTGGGGACAGACTACGGGACCTATTCCCAGGGTAGATACTCAGGAGAATCTAAGCCACTCTCATGCTGCGGTTGCTGCCTAACTGTTTCAGGGACCCTAGGAGAATGGAAGTCAGCAGGTGTCTGCAGGAGGAGCCTTGCTGTTCTGGCATACCAAACACTATGGAGAAGCAGCGGTGGTAGGTACATCTGGAGTGTGACATGACTGAGGAGGGGCTTCAGAATCCTGGAGCCTAGCAAGCAGCAGTGTATGCCCTAGAATAGTACCAACGCATCAAGTACAGCTTCTTGGGAATACGAGAGTCCATGACTCTGGATCCCCTGGCTTACCTGTCACTTCTGAGGCAAAAGTAGCCTCCCTGGTGGTTTTCTGGCCTCTAATGCAGGGCTTTCCATGCCCTGTCCAAATGTCCCCAGTCTTTCTAGACAAGTGCCCGTTTACCTTTCACTCCAAATCAACAGCACTCACTGAGCGCCCTGTCTCTGGCAGTCTACTGTGCACTACACCCCAGACCTCACTGTGCTCTCTGAAGCTGAAGGATGGCCACCCAAACAGCAGTACCCAAGGTCCAGGCTGAGCAGACCCTGACTCTTTCCTTCATTTGTTTTTGAGACATGGTCTCACCATGTAGCCCTGGCTGGCCTGGAACTCATTATGTAGACCAGGCTAGCCTTACTCACAGAGATCGGTCTGATTGTCTCTCCAGTCCTAGGATTACAGGTATATACCACCACACCCAGTTCCTTTTTGACTAACACTTCCAGCCCCCTTGTTCCAGCTTTCGTAGTCAGGCTGAATCTCACAAACGCTTTCTTTGTTGTTACAATCTACAGCCTCCCGCACCTGAGTTTTTGTGTGGCCCATGTGCTCAAGAAGGTACATGAATATCTACAGAGGGCGGGTATCCAACCCGGGAAGGCAGGAAGATGGCCAAGGCCAGAACAGTGAGTGTCTGTGATTCAGAGGGCAAAAGGAAAAGCTGAGTCAGCTAGCTGTCTGCTCTCCTTATTCCACACCTGTCTGAAGAGCAGCTCTTGCTCAGTGGCTGGGCGCTGGCTGGGTTCCGCCTCTCGAGTGGGCTCTACCTCTTCCTCCTCACTCTCAATGGGCTCCTGCTTCACCTGGACACCAGCTAGGGAGGGCTCCTTCTGCCCAGGGAGCCGGTCTAGATAGGGCTCATCCAGCAAGGCCTGGTGTTCACGGAGCTCCTCCTCTGTCTCCTCAGGGTGGCTCTCAGGCTGCCGGGGTGGCTCGTTGGGTTTGGAGATCATCTGCTAGGCAGAGGAGACAAAAGAAGTTAGGACAGTCACGGGACTAGAAGAGGCTCCTCCACACTCCACCAGACAGGAATGCTCTACCAAGAACTTGTGTGACCCAGGGCCAGCAAGTACCATTTACCCACACGACATGGACCCTGGCATCATCTGAGGTGCACGGGAAGTGATGCTTGGGGTTAAAGCAGACAGGTACTAGGTGTCTGGTGTCTGTGCAGGGAGTCTGTGTGCCAGGACATTGAAACTAAGTCAGGCTGCAGGCTGCAGCTCATTGTGCAGGGGAGAGTAAAGGTGAACAGGAGAGAGGCCAGTGCCAGTCACACAACCACAGCTGCTGAGCGCTGCCCAGCAGGACATCCACGGCTGCAGGAGAAGGGCAACAGAGGCAGACATCCAGTTCCCTGTGCTGAGAAGCTAGTACAGGACTGGGAGGGACCAGCAGGAAGTTCTCAGAAGCTGCCTCACTAAAATCTTAGGGAAGCCCTACACTGAAAGGACCTGCAGGATGTACCATCAGTCTGGGGAAGAGTGCTGGTGGTACTCTGTCAGAGATGTGCCACGCTTCCCAGCTAATGTTTACAAAGGTACCACGGCCATGGAGGCAAGATTTCTCCAGTTTCATAGCCTACCCTGCCAGTGATCTTATTTTTAAAACCCCAAGGCACAAAGGCAGACAGGTGGAAGGAACAGACAGAGAGCCACTGGCCACAGGCACTGCTCCTTATAGGATGGACGAGCTCTGTGGGACATAGCATGGTGACAGTGGCACCTGTCCTGTACCTAAAGCAGTCTGAGTATACACATGTATACAGTGGGGTGGCTGGGTGAAATCCTAGATATGTTAGCTAGCACGGCTGAGATAATGTCATGTTGTATTCATGCAGATCAGCATACTGTGAATGGCCTCAATAAGGCTGGGTGAAGCCCACGTCAACTTAGTGAGCTGATGGGAAAGACTTGCAGGCAGACTTCAACAAAAGCACATTGTTAGGTGTTTGTTCTGCTTCACAGTTTGTGAGGTGCTGATGCCACCGTACTCCTGTGTACCTCAACTCCTACCTCTGGCACTGGGTGGGGGAAGGACAGGTGACACCATTCTGTCAAGCCGCACATCTTTCCTGCACCCTGCTCTCGCCAGCACCAAGTGCACTCTAACTGGGAATGTGAGGTGAACTGGGTGTGTGATGTCAGGTTTGTGAAGACTGCGCCCTGCAGGTCAGTGCTATGGCAAGGACAGAAGGGACAGAGCATCCTGAGATAACACAGAGGAAAGTCCCTAGAGAAGGTGGCTTCGGCTAGGGAGTCACAACAGACAGACAGATAGGCAGGCCCCAAGAGGAAAGAAGCAGGGAAGCTGGGTGGGTGGGGCTGGGAACAACTAGGGCCTGTAGAACAGGCTACCACTGCACAGGATGACACAGGTGTAAAGGGTGGGAATGGGGCTGTGAATGCAGAGACAGACCATGGGGACCAGCACATGGGAGAGGGCTCAAAGGACTTCCCTTTGGCCCAGCGAAAGGGGACACAGCCAGCCAGCCTTTACTCCAATACGTTTATGTGAACATCTGCGTCCAGTGACACCCCTCCCCCCACAATGGGTCTCTGTCCTATGTCCCCACAGTTGGCCCCTAACAACTTTTGTGCCCCTGTCTGGCTTGAACATGTCCTGTGTTCTGTTCGGTGTCATGGCCTGTGTTCTGTTCGGTCTCTTCAGTGTCCCTGTACCATCTAGGGTTTCTCAGAGTTCCAGTTCCAGTGTTCCACTGACAACATCCAACTTTCCTAGAGGCTGGAGTCTGTTGAGTTCATCTAGGCAACACTCAAAGTGACACATAAGGTAAAGGATGTCCCTTTAGAACCTTGGACAGGGGCCCCTGTTGGCTGGCTTTTCACCTCACTATCTGTGGCTGAGGATGGTGCCTCTAGAAAAGGTGGGTAGGTGTTCACATCAGTACATGCTTGCAGGGCTCTTCCATGCTATGCCCGATGTGGGAAGGCCTCGGGCTTCTTGCTTTTGGTTTCTTGTCCTCTCATATGTCAAATGGCCCCACTGCCAGGAGAGGCTTCCCTGCTTCCTCTCCACATTGGGTACAGGTTGCTGACAACTTGGGAGCTCCCTAGTGTCACACAGGCAGGTCTGCAGCCTTGGCAGGGGCCAGGCAGGCAGGAACTCTAGAGCAGGGAGCAAGGAGGCTCTCAAGGGGCCACAGCTTGGCTAGGCTTCCCTCCAGAGGGTGCCTATGAGGGATGTTGCCATGGCAAAAGGGGCCACTCAGAGCCCTGTCAATGATGCAGAACAGGCCCATGGCCTGCAGTGGGTGGGCCGCTCTACTCAGCACTGACGCAGATGCTGGTGTAACTAGTCTTCATGAGCCATAGTCACAAACAGGGATAATCTCTCTCTCTCTCTCTCTTTGAAAGTGAGCTCTGCTTCTTTGTGGCCACAGAGACTGGATGTTAATGCAGAGCTGGCTTTGGGAAGCAAACCTGGCCTCGGGCAATATGACAAGAGAAGCCAGCAGGGAGGCAAGCAGCAGCTCACCAACACGTCAGTTCCTGTTGTCCAGAGGCCTCGTGGACATCAGTGCCCTGTTTTATCAAGGGATGAGAGCACACAAAATACCATATCCAGAACAGCAGGATTAAAATACCAGACCAGAGTTCAGAGTCAGAAGCCCACTGGAAAGCACAAGGCATTTAAAAACTACTGGGTACTCTCATAAATAGACCACCCACAGGAGTCAAGTTCTCATATTCAAAAGAGAGTAAGACTCAGTGAGGCCAACACTCTGCCTCCACAAAGATTAAGTTATCTTGTAGGCCTAGCATTGCTGCAAGAATTGCTTTCAACAATGGGGAAGAGACACCTCATTACCCCTTTTCCATGGAAAGAGGAAGGCACATTTATGAGCACAGCTTCCCACTTTTTGAAATAAGGCTGTGGTGAGGTGGGTCTGGAGGCAGCAGTTTGCCTGCCAGGCTGAGCACTGCACTCATCCCTTAGCCAGCCTTCTTCCCCTGGAAGGTTTCTCCCCTTAACATGCTTTTATGAAGCACATTAATGTGGGCACGGCACTCATGTCAGGAGCAGATACCGTCAGGTACACTGGCTGCCACTCCAATCCCAAGGAGTCAAGAGGGAAGCTAGCTCAGCAGCCCTGTTTTGTCCCTTGGAAAATGGGAATGGGCACAAAAGCCTGCTGAAAACAAAATACTAGAATGAGTAACTGCTCTGTCACATCTTTGGAGCATTGGTACTTTATGATGGTGGCTGGACGCACAGTGGGCAGTGAGCCCAGCTGTGGTCTCCACTGTGTCAAGAAGGGAGTACATGGCCCTCAGGGAGCAAGCTTCTCACAGAGCAGGGCAGGAATGCTGGTACCAGATAGTACAGAGCACACCACTGTCTTCCTGGGTGTCCCAGGAAAACATTGTATAAACATTTCAATCAACTGTCATTTGCTATCACAAATCAATCACGTAACAAACCCCAGTGAGATATATGTCACACGTGAATGGGTGTTTCCTGTCTTCAAACCTCCTACCACACCACTCAGGTAGTGACATAATGAAATTAATAAGCCTAGGCTGGCATTAGAGAGATGGATATGAAAGTGCTTTTGACACTTGGGAGTATAGACACTTGGAAGGAGCACTCCCAGCAAATGCCTTTCCTGTGTAAATGACAGGATGTCTGGAGTCCCCAAATTCTAACATATTCAGAGTGCTGGGCAAAAGGGCTGTGGGCTAAAGGACTTGGGGCTGGGGAACTGATATTATTGTGCCTGAAAAGCAGGAGGAGCTTGGCTGAGCCTATGCTGGACATGTGGTCTGCAGCAACTTCCTCGGGAAACCAGCTCAATCCTGGACCTCTCAGCTTGCAGCAGAGATCAAGGTGGGATGGGTGTAGACAGGAGCCATTCCTCTATCCTGGGAATATGTGAAATCAGGCCTCTGATTCACTGGGGGGCTCTCTAGACCCCTTTAGATCGGAGATCCCTCTGCACAGGCACTCATCTTCTGGTACAGGCTCTCATCCCTGATCCTTTCTCACCTTCCATTGGGAACCCACAGAAGGCTTGGACCCGAGGACAGGCAGAGGACCAGTGATAGAGTACCTTCATCTCAGTCCTTTCTCATTTTGTTTCCTGTGGCCAAATCAACATCTAAAAATATTAAATAGAAAATTCTAGAAACAAACAATGTCTAAGTGTTAAGCTGCACACCATTCTGTTTAATATCATGAAACCTTGCACTAACCTACTCCATCCCACGAGGATGGGCCCCCATCCTAGTGCATACATGCTGTATGTACCACACTCACAGCTGGTTAGTAGCCACCTGGATTCTCAGTTTGGCTGTTATTCACAGGACTCTGTACTGCCCGGTTTCAAGCACCTTCTTAGTATTCTGCAATGTATCCCACCCCAGATAGTGAGAATAAGCGTAACTCATAAGCCTAAAATCCACACTTTTAAACTAAACAGCTCAGTAGTTTTCAGACCTCTATGACCATCACTAAAACCTAACTTGGGAACATTTTCATTATGTCTAAACATACATAAATGCTATACCCACTGACAGTTGTTCCTATTTCCCTACAAGCTGTAGCTCTTAACAACCACTAAGTTAATTCATGGCTCTAAGGCAGGAGTTCTCATCCTGTGGGTCAGAACTCCTTTGTGAGTTGAATGACCCTTTCACAGGGGTTGCATATCAGATATTTGCATTACGATTCGTAACAGTAGCAAAATTACAGTTAGGGAGTAGCAATGAATTAATTTTATAGTTTGGGGGGTCACCACAATATGGGAAACTGTATTAAAGGGTTACAACATTAGGAAGGTAGAACTGCTGGTCTAAGGCTTGGCCATGTTTTCGGGTCTATACATGCTGCAGGACCCCATGACAAGAGAGGTGTGTTCTGTCATCTGTCACCACAGGATAAACCCTGGGGATGTTCCAGCCACCATTTGGCTGCTATGAGCAGTACAGATGAGGTGTGTGGGGAGGTGTTTGTAAGACATTTCCATTTCTCTTGGAGGACAGCTGCTGGGCTGTTTGCAACGCACTCACTCATCTGAGTTGATACTAAAGCTCCCCGACCGACACATTTGATGGGAACATATTAAGCCCCTCCACTTCTCTATGGGCCGGCACCACAGCACTAACTTTTCCCATGGCCTCCGCCTGTAGATGGAGCTGAGAGGCTCCGGACAATCCGTGAGCACACGGACCTCTACAGGCTGCCTGCTCCCAAGCTGCCTCTGATGATGTAACTCCCACACTTAAGCAACTGCAGGTGCCAGGTGACTTGAAAAATACGCTTCAGGGACTCGATACCACTGTAAAGTTGTGGGCCTGGGGGTCAGGGTTTGCTTAAAGATCTGCTTGGCAAATGACTTTAGAAAATCCCTAAAAGGAACTGCCTACGTGGACTGCCTACACAGTGCAGTAGGGGCTTCTTGCAAGGAGGTGGCCCACTGTACCTACACATGTAGATGGGCCGTGAGGAAGGCTGTGACATCTGCATAGCAGCTCCACACAACAGCACACCTCCCTAGGCTCTGGACCACTCAGCACAGCAGGGGCTTCGTGTCCTCCCTTCCCCGTTTTGGCCACTCAAGGTGAGCAGAGGAGCAGAGGCTGAGGAAGACAGAACAGCCTATGGCATCCGGCTCTGGGGGAGCGACCCCAGAGGGCAGCCGGGCAGACCCACCTTGCTGAGGTGCAGCTGCTGCTGCTGGAACTGCTGCTTGTGCTTCTCCAGAAACTGCTGGTGCTGCTGCTGGATCACCAGGTGCTGCAGGGCCTGTGCGTTCTGCGGCAGGGGCGCTGACTGCGTGCGCCCCAGGGGGCGGTGCTGCCGCAGCTTGTGAATGGATGGGGACACCCTGTCCGCACCAACCAGGGACTGTGTGTGGAGGGGCAATGCCCCCAGGCCTGAAAGATACCAGTCTGAAGATAATATGGAGGAAAAAAAAACAGCAGAGGGGAAGAGGAAGAAGAGAGGGGAGAGATGCTGTTGAGTAACCAGTGGAGAAAATGACAAGGTGCCGTCTATGAAACATGACTGTCTCAAACAGGCCCAACTCTGGCTAGAGGATGTAAGCCCAGGCTTCAAGGGGGCAGAGTGTAATTTGAAAGCAAGGCCACCTGAAGATCCCATTGATGCAGTCTTCAGGATCTCTGCCTAAGGAGCACTCCAGAGGGTGTGGCAAAGCCTAGGAACAGCAGCCTGCCACCTCTCACAGGTATTCCTGAGGATGGCTGTTCTAGCTCCCCCACATACCCAGTTACCAGAGAGAAGAACCGTTTGCAGCTGACCTGCCAAAACCCAGAGACAAACTGAGAGCGAGACCCTGTCACCATCAGACACCCAGGCACTGTCAAGACCTTGAGCTTCAGTGGACTCCACCACAGGAGACTTCACTTTGTAGCAAACGCAGAGGCACTGGGAGAGGACGGAAGGGTGGCATGGGGAAGGCCGTGAGAGCGGGACTGCATAGAGAGCAGGCAAGTGCACTGACAAGCACAGCATGCAGATGGTGCAGAGCAGCTGAAGGACGGGGGACAGACATGCGCCAAAGCAGCAGAAGGACGTAGAGAAGACTGTTTGCTTCCACACACTTCCTCTGGCTAGAGTGCCCGGGAGGAGGACCGTGGTGCAAGGCTGGAGCCTGTGCTGAGAGCCGGTACCTTTGCCAGTGGGTACTGTGCTTCGACAGTGCTCTGAGATGAGCAGCTATGGCCACATAAGTAGTGGGGTGCTGTACTACGACTTGGGCTTGAATGCTCACGGGTTTGGGTACTACACGCACTGTCATTTATCATTGCTCTAGACAATGGGGAACTTGGGCCACTAAAGACAGCTATGGCTGAGCAGAAGAAACCTTGTTCAGGAAAACAGAAGAAACCCAATGAGACACAGCATCAGGACACATGACACAGAGGAAAGGGGCACTAGGAAGAATGGGAGTAACAGCTTAGGGAGAGTGTGGAGACTGAAGGTGATTCAAACACAGGCCTGGCATCCCAGCACTTAGAAAACTGAGGCAGGAGAATCGGGGTTCAAAGCAAGATTTAGTATCAAAGGACCAAGTAAGTAAACAGACAAACCAAAACCCAAAACACCAATCCAACCCAAAAGGAACAGCTTCAACCAGGAGATCAACACAGACCAGGCTGCTGGGTGTCAGATGCTGCCTACGGGAACTGAGTCTTCCCACTTCGTCACTCTGTGCTAGCATCTCACAAACACACAGGAAGGGGCCTGAGCATAATGAACCACCTATGGTCACTGGGACACTGTTCTCCAGAGTTGTGGCAAGGGTGTCCATTCTGTCTCAGAGGATACCAGCAGCCAGAAATGCTGTTCCTGTCCAGATCACTGGCTTGGGAGGGCCAAGCACACACTGGAGATGAAAAAGCACAAGGCAGGAACACAATACCAAGCGCTACAGACTGACTCACACCAGCAGGTGGGGAGACTCCAAATACCAGGGAGAGGCTGACCCAGGGGAACACTGGAACACAACAGGCCAGTCCGAGGGCTGCTCTGGCTGGGATTCTAAGTAAAGCAATAACTGTGAGGAAGTCACCCACAGACTTAAGGATGGTATAGAGCTGGGCAAGGCCACCAATAGGTAGGGTTTTGTGTCTCATGGGAAACAGTCCACATTTGTCATTTCTGAAACAGTCTCTTCATAGCACATTCACTAGGCAAACAGCACGCGTTTCCTATTGCTCTTTAACTTGTATTTTTCTAAATGTAATCATCCTCAAGCAAGAACAGAATCAGGGGTCTGCCCAGGTCAATTCTAAACTTCATGCACTTGCTTCCTTGAGCTGCAGGGAAGCTTGTTGGAACGAGAGCAGGAGGCTAAACTGAGGAGCACTGGCATTGACTTCTACTCCTTGGTCAGCTTTCTAAGCAGGACATAGTTCCTTGCCAGAGATGAGGTAGCTATCACATAACAGGGACACAGAGTTACTACCTTTGTATGGGCTCGGGCGTTCTTTCTAGCATTCTCTAAAAGCTACATGAGGCCAAGGAGGCTGACCTAACTGCCCAGAGACCTGGCTGTGGTTCTTACCTGTGACAAGGGGCGTCTGGGTGGGTGCCTGCTCCAGCAGGACCATATGCTGTAGGAGGGGGTTGTGAGCTGCTCCACCGTCCCGCTCCAGGGGTGAGGTGCTCAGGTAAGGGGTGAGGTGAGTGCCAGGGAAGAGGGAGATCCGCTGCTGGAGGGCTGGGAGAGCAAGTCTCTCAGCATCCTGCTGGCCTGCTGCACCCTGAAAGGCACAACCGGGATATTCTTCAGGCTGTGGGGACTAAGGCAGACAACCACCCCATGTCATACCGACCCATGGAGGCCAACGTACACTTACGGCGGCAGGACCGGTGGCAGGAAGCCCCAAGGTGATGTTGGGTAAGGATGGCGATGTGTACAGAGGGAGTGGGGCGACTGAGCCTTCTCGAGTCACAAGTCTATGTGCCAAGCTCGTCTGTAGACAGAAGACATCGTGACTGTCAGAGTCTGCCACAGATGTTTCAACACAAGCAGTGCATCCAGGACTGCTGCGGGGGGTGGGTGGGGGGGCATTACAATATAAAGTGCCAACCTGTAGCGACCTGGCACAAAAACAGGCTGCAGAGATGGTGGCCTCCAGGCGAGTGTAAGCATGTCACAGGTACAGAATCAGTGTTCCCATTCCTGAGTATTCCCCCTCCAAATGAGCTCTTGCTACCTTGTTTATTTTTATTCAGTTTGCCTACTTACCACAAAACTATGGGTAGGAGATTTAGGACAATGCATTTAAAAATATTTTTGTGGTTACAATTTTTCTAAGAATGACATCAAAAGCAGAAACCAAGGAGAAAAGTTATTAGTGAACAGGAAAAATCATGTTCTTATATAAGAAGTAGATACTGTTGACAACTATCTGTAATCTACAGGAAAAGCAAAAGACTAAAATAAAAAGAACCTGTCAATCAAAGACCAATTAACATGAGAGCAGAACTCAATAAAGACAATGACAAAAGAACCCATATTAAGGGAAGGGAAGTGAAAAAAAAAAAAAAAAGCTCAACTTTATCAGTAACCAAAAACCGTATTTACCAAGTCATCTAACTGGCAGACTTCCTAAAAGCTCAGAAAAGCTGAAACACATGGCCATGGGATTATAAACGGCTGTACTTACTGCAGACTGACTTGGCAATCTGCGTTTGGAAGCCTTAAAAAAGGTGAATTGTTCTTGATTGTGAGGCTCCACTCTGAGGATGCAGTGGTTAAGAAACAGTTCTAAGGAAATGGCTCTCAAGCACAGGAAGACAGCCACAGGGCCATTTAAGCAGTCACATGATGGCAGCAGTATGTGGCTTCAACCATGCTAGTTATAGTTAAGACACAGGGACTTGTGCATGTCAGCACACAGGTCAGGAACGGGCCTGATAACAATGATGGCTGCTCCTTCTGTTTATTGGTCATTATTACTGTCATCATTGTTAGTGTTAAGTGGTAGAGGGAGGCTTAGGGCTAGATTTATTGTTAGAGTTAGAGTTGGCCTTGGGTTTAGGGACAGAGCTAAGTTTAGGGTTAGGATTGTGGATAGGGTTAGGTTACAACTTGGCATAGTCAGTGCAGGAGCTACAATTAGTGTTAGAACTAGGGCTTAGGATAGTTTTAGACCTAGTTGTAGAGTTTGGGCTGGAGGCAGGGTTATAGTTTCATTTAGGGCTAGTGTATGAGCGAGGATTAAGTTTAGGGTAAGTGCTAGGGCTTGGGTTAGTATTCATGTTACGTCTACAGTTATAGCCAGTGTTAGGTTTAGGGTTAGGGGTAGGTTTAGTGCTAAAGTTGAATTAGGGCTATGTTTAGAGTTAAGACCAGGGTTAGCACCAGTCAGTATTTGGGTTAGGTGTAGAGCTTTAGCGTAGTGTTGGGTTCAGGTTGAGGTTTTAGGTTTAGCATAGGGTTAAGATTTTGGGTACGGCTGGGGCTAGGTTATAGTTAGTACTAGGGTTAGGTTTATGGTTAATGCTAGAGTGAACACAGAGTGTTATATCTAGGATTGTAGCCAAGGTTAGTTTTATACTATTTCTGCCTGGGGTGGGGGTGGGACAGGTCCAACTGTCTGGAGTACTCCAGTATGTCCCTATCAATCTTTGCAGGTACATGGATAGGCCCTGCTCAGAAGGACTGTGTTTTATCTCTACCATCCCTACACGCTGGACACCTTCCATGCACACCCAATGAGCAAACAAACGAGACTACAGGATGCTGGTTCCTGGCCTGAGGCAGGTATACGTAGACATCATGTGGTGTTTACCATGAATAGGCAATCTCATTATCTCCTAGTTCTTCTAGTGTACTATGTAATTAAGGCTGGGAAACAGTCTTAGCACAGTAAAACTTCATTCCCAGGACAAAAAAAAGTACATAAGCTTAATTGATGAACAATGGTCACTTGTCTGCATCCCTGGCCAGACAATAATTTCTTCCTTCCTGCAAAGGGACAGGTGGCCACTTTCCTAGGGTTCATGTCAGAGACCCTGACTTACGTGATTGACAGGAGGCAGGAAGGATAGCTGCCTTCTATGTGCACTTGGCCCAGAGCAAGGACTCTAGCCACCATGAGGTTTGCTAACAAAGTTCATGCATACACAACGTAAGTAATCATCAAAGGGCTGTGTGTGTGTACATGCATACTGTGCATGTGTCAAAGTAAAAGTACTTTTAGATCTCACGTCAGGGAAGATGTTTTAGCTGTCATGGAGAGCAGGGCTGCACTGTAATGTAATAAGCTGAGAACAAATGAGCAGAGCTAATGTTTACAAAGGTATAGTTGAACTCACAGAGATCCATCTGCCTCTGCCTCCCAAGTGCTGGGATTAAAGGTGTGTGCCACCACTGCCCGGCGGTAAAGTTTCTTTTAGCACTCAGGTGGCTGCTTGGCTGTTTTACTTGTGGAACTAAAGCAACTTGCTTGGTTATGTTCAATTGCTCACACAGAACATGGGTATTTGTGTGGGGAGCACACTGAGGGCTTGTAGAAAGATCCCCTCAGAGCTCCGTCCACTTCAGGGTGGGCTTGTTAGTTTCCTGGGAGTTCTGTGGTTCCTTTGTAAATCAGGGCCAGTGGTCAGAACCTGTGCATACCTTGCAGGAGTGTGAGCACATGCAGTTTGTAATGAGAGGTGTGTTAGCTACCAGCACTTCTGCAGAGAGAGGCCTTTGGGATACAGCTGAGGTTTCCCAAGGACCCCACCAGGCATAGCTCATACATGAGAAGCCCTCAGCCACAGCTCATTCAATTCTAGTATCTGAAATTCAAAAGGGATGTTCACATGTGATTCAGTACTCAAACGTCAGCTCTGCCTGTGACAATGACAGCCTGATGAGAAACAGTGGCAATCTTACTGTTCTTGGGGATGCTCCGTATGCTCTACTGATTTGTGGTGGCTCAATTTACATATTTAGGCTTTATAAAGATTAACACACAACTTAAGCCAGAGCAGTGGTGCTCCACCGAAATGAGGAGCTGTTACACTACTGTGATGCATCTAACTGCCCACATCACATATGTATGGGGGCCCACGACCAACAAGAGGGAAGCAGAGTTAACATCCGAGGGCAGGAAGCAGTTTTGTGGTTGTGCTCTGAGACTAATTACAGGTAGGTCTCAGCCATGACCTCAGTCCTACAGAAAGACTGTTAAGACTTCTAACAACCCAAGAAGTACTGAACTGGAAGACTAAAGAATACAAGCGATGAGAGAATGAAGTGTAAAGTAAAAGGGACCTAGGCGCAACCGAGTGACCCTCACTTCTTGCGTGACCCTCACTTCTAACTCTGTAGACATAAAGGAACTAGACATCTGAAATGAAAATGCTAAGCGCTGGACCTATGCATCTCCTTAGGCTATCAGCTCTTTGGAAGGGCAAGACTTGCTCCTAAACCGTCAGGGAAGTCAGTAACCACATTACTAATGACTGACTCCTGTAAGCTAGGCGCTCCTAAGAAACTTCCCAGCCACTACACGCACACAGCAGCTCTGGCTCAATTCAAGAGGCTGTTTCAGGGCGTTCTATTCCACTCTGGCCTGTAGCAGGCCACTGGGACAGTTTGAGCTCTCCTCTGTTTCCCCCACAGCCTGGTCAGGGCCTGCCTTCCTCACCTACGGGAAACTCGGAGAGCGGCCCTCTCTGCTGCTGTATCCTGGGCCGGGCATGAGGGTCAGGATGACTGTGGAGTAATGGGAAGTATGGATTAAGTACAGATGCAGGGACCTACTGTTCTAGAAAGGTACCTTGGACCTGCCTTCTCATTTTTGATCCTTCCCTTTCTCCCACATTAGTGTCCACCAGCAATGTTTGTTTTGTTGGCTGCGGTAATTTTTGTCTTTCTCCAATGTCTTTTCCACTCCACAACCATTCTCACATGCTGCTGCTCGCCCCCCCCCCCCCCCCCCCCCCCCCCCCCCCCCGTGCCTCTGCACACAGTGTGTGTGAGACAGATCTGGGGAGGATCAAGGAAAGGGCAGGTTGGAAGCTCTCAATATGGTGGGACTGAGGTCCTCACGGTTCAGGAAGACCAGGATGAGGAGAATGGGGGAGTAATGCCTGGAAGGCCCTCCCCAGGGTACTCCCATGCTTTGGTCCTCACTGGTAAGTCAGGCACAAGGCAGGAACTGGTGGGAATGCTTGACCTATATGAGTCTGTGACTGACCCACCTCAGCTGGAGCGCTGGGCACGGTAGGTGCGATGCCATTTTCAGTGCTGACGTTGCCAGAGCTGCTATTGGGAGAGCTGGGACCGGAGCCAGGGGC
Organism: Peromyscus californicus insignis; assembly: GCF_007827085.1. Lineage (NCBI taxonomy): Eukaryota > Metazoa > Chordata > Mammalia > Rodentia > Cricetidae > Peromyscus > Peromyscus californicus. The sequence goes on along the minus strand of NW_026294514.1, from coordinate 56,825,085 downwards.
ACTGCTGCACGCGGAGTCTGCAGATGAGAGACAGCAGTTGGGGTTGGGCACTGGAGAGACACAGAGGGCCCTACCGCTTCCCTGGGTTTCTGCTTCCTAGCCCACTGGCACACGGAACAGGGCAGGATTTCAAAGCAGGGATGGTCACACGGTTCCCTTGGTCTTGGCTTACTGCTGACCTCCCATGAGCCTCCCAAAGCTGAAGCTCTGTGTATGCATGGCTGAGCCCTTCAGAATGTGCACATTACCCATTCCATAGTTCTTCTGAATTTCAAAATGGTTTGAAACATCAGAAAGGTAAGCCCTTAAACACTTATTAATATTCAGAAAACAGACCAGTGAACACAAAGGCCCAGTGTTTTTTTTTTTTTTAATAACAGCAAAAGGTCAAATTCATTGTCTCTCTAAAAACAATTTCAAACTAAACCAACCTACTATGACTGCTCAGTTTACATGCGATCTTCTTACTTTACTTATGAACCACCTAGGGCCAGGACACACAGGCAGTGGCTTCTGCAGCTCACCAATGCCGTTTGAAATCACACAAAGTCTTAACAGATATTTATTTACATGTCTGGGGCTTGACTCTGATCAGTGGGCCAGGCACAATGCTCTTCACACCCATGGGCTGGCTGCTGCTATCTCCAACCACACAGAGTGGGTGGCTACTTTCTATGCTCAGGGGCAGATACTGAGCTTTTGATGTCTGGCTCAGGGGTGCTTTGACAATGGCACCATCTGGTTAACACTTCTTAAAGACACGAACTGCTTTCCTGAAAAGTCCAGGTATCTGTCCATCATCAACAGCACTCTGAGATCAGAGTCTAGTCCCAAATTTAGACACAGTGGGCCACCGAAGGGGTTCAGAGACACCCTTCCTTAACAGAGCACAGCCACTCACCCACCCAGCTAACAGGGCTCCTGCACAGCTGATTCTGAAATTTGTCTAGAAGTATAGTGCTGCGAGACAGAGGAGGAGAGGACTGGAGCAAACATGTCACAGCCTTCCAGAGCTAGCAGGAGCTTGGCCTGAGTTCTAAAGAGGGCACCCTTTCACCCTACTCACAAGAGGAAGCTGTCCATAGTGACTTCACTTGCCCTGGACTTAAGTATGCTAGGGCAAAGATATCCTCACATTCATCTTGGCAGACAGGGAACGCTTGGTCCTCTTGGAGGGGCTCATCCACCAGTAACTTGAGGTCACCTCTCACCCTCTAGCAGCTGCCTACACCCTACCTCCACTCTAGAACTCTGTATCCAGTACTGTGGTAAGAACCATGCCACAGACATTGACCGTGAGCACAGGACTCAGTCTATCCCTGTCCCTCTTGTCCAAATGCCAACTAGTTTATTTTGGTGTGCTTGTACTTCCCTGAAGTGTACCAGCTGGGAGCTCCAGAGCCTAGCTGGACCGCAGAGGTGCTTCCATTTTACTTCTTAGCACTCACGCTTGGCTCAGCTCTGGATCTCTACCCTGGGACTACGCTCCCTGCTGTTTCAGCCTGTCTCTGGCTGCAGCAAGTCCTCCTTAGGCACATACTCCTGGGGGTATGCAGATAAACACTCTCACCTACATGCTGCACTGTAGGGCAATAAAGTATGGGTATGCTTTATGATTTTTACTTTTAGCAAACTGATGTTTTAGTACTCTATTCATTCTGGTTCTAGGAATCTGTCTACAGAAATGCACATAATGCATGGCTTTCTGTGTTATTTACATTAGCAAAATGAGGGTGTCAAAAGTCCCTGCAACAGTTATTAAGTGAGGAGGAGATATGGTTGTCCAGTAAGAGGTCCACGCTCACTGTGGGGTGAGCACATGCACATACTGAAGAGCATGGGAGAAGCAGGTTCAGTGTGAACCCTGATCAGGCAGCAGCGGTGCTTCTTCCTGTTCCTCAACCAGCGTGGACTTCATTCCAGCCAGGAGGAGCAGCAGCGTGCGAACCTGCTGTGCCCCCTGGCCCATCTCAGGACCTCCACGCAGGGTGTAGGCCTCTCCTGCCCCAGACCTTTGGTGTTCCCTTGTTCTACCTGAAGCAACCCTAGCTAGAGTCCCCTTCTGTCCGCTGCCTGAAAACAGCCCTAACTGGGGCACCTTTCCTGTTGCAGCTGCCCAGGTGGCTACAGTGGCCTGGGCAGCACAGTCTACTCCCCAATTTCACTCATCCATCAGGCTGTAGCCCAGACCCCACCTTCCTCTCCACAGCTTTACACAGCCAGCATGGCTTCTACTGACCTTGCCCTAGGCTTCAGTGCAGACTCCCATCTAACCGAGTTCAGCAATGACCATGACAATTCAGTGCTGTCGTGCTGGCTCCCCAGGCCATCTCCCTGGGCTCATCTTAGACAGCAAGATCCCAGAGAGCAGGCACCTCTTCTCCCTGTGTCTGGGCCCAACCCGGTCTCAACTGACTCTCAACTGGCATTAAGCAGTAGCAGCCATTGAGGTGTGTGGCGCTCCGAATGGGCTATAGAGACCCTGCCTCACAAACATCTTGTCAGTGAAAGCACAGAGCCCAGGCACATGCAAGGACTGGCTCACACCAGGGGTTGCTACAAGCAGTAGGCTGCACACCAGTATGAACAATTTCTGACAGGCCCCTACAACGCCCAACTAAATTTCCCAGTGAAGGACAGGTGAGTGTGGGTTCTAATGTCTGGTCTCTCTAGACAAGACATTTCTAATAGTATAAGCAGGGGACAGACAGCTGCATGAAGAACATGATAAAAATGAGGTGTTTCTAAGAGAACAAGCAGGCGACAGACAGCTGCATGGAAAGGAAGACCGTGACAAACAGGAGTTCCCAGGTACACAAGTGACATGATCTTTGCACAGACCTAAGATCTACAAGCCAGTCCTGGAGTGAGGGACACACTGGCCTTGTGTCTAGAAGGCCACACACCCCTGTGTCCTGAGGGCAGGTATGTGAGACTTGGGTACTTGCTCTGAAGGAGGCAGCACAGGAGGCCTTTTGTCCCTGGGACATCAGCACATACACTAAAACACACTGTAACTCACTGGGCAGCTGCTACTCACAGACCAACAACTGGAACCCTGGCCTTCAACCAGCGTGTTCAAGGTGGGTACACCCTCCAGGTCAGCTCTGACAGCTTCCTTTTTCCTAGATGCTAGCATTTTAGGTGATGGGGTGAGCTCCTTAACCTAAGAGGGACGTGCTGGGAGGAACTTCCTGGGGTGGGGAGGGCTGTATCCTGGGCTTGTCCACCAGCAGGACCAGCTTGTTCACTGCAGTGTGACTAGCTGAGCTCCTTGCTCTTCCTCTGCTCAGCTGGACACACTGGTGAGGAACAATCTAGAAGGCTCCAAGGCCCCATGATGCCTGTGCACAGTAGAAAGCAGGCAGAAACATGCCATCACCACTGAAGAACAGGGCAGTTTTAAACCCACCTTCAGAGAAGCTCTGGGTTAACCCTGAAACACCAGGCAAGACAGTTCTCTCACCTGGGCCCAATGGCAGCCCTCTCAGGGAACCAAGCCAGGAAGCAGGACCTGACCAGCCACTCAAGTCCCCCACCTCCGGGTGGCTGGGCCGGCATGCACAGTGCTACTGAACAGGACTGCATAAGGGAACTGTGTTGGGTTGAGACACATTTGCTAGAGGTGTCAGAGTGCAGGGTGTGTGTGTGCTAGGATGGGGTGGGGTGGGTGGGGGCTTACCTGCTCCCTGACATACCTGTGACATCCAGGGGTCGCTTTTTTAGAGCAGTGGCCACAGGGCCATCTTTCCTGCGCAACAGGGGGCTGCTCCGCCTCTCAGCTACTTTCTGCTTAAGCCTTGACCGTAATTTCAGGTTGGGTTCAGAAGCTGTATGGAAGGAGATGTCGTTATAGCCAGGCAGACACAGCCGGGGTCAAGGGCATCACACTGGTGGTTTAAAATATGCACTTAAACTTCCACTTAAGTAGAACATGGAAGCAGGGCTCTTCTGTTGTTAGCTCACTCCTGTTAGCCCCATTCATGGGTGCAGTAGGCTGGGAGTCAGGGCAACCTGTGTGTGCTTCCACCCACCCTGATGACATTACCAAAGTGTCACTGATTCACTGGGCACAGCAAGAAACCAGTGAGGTGTAACCATCCCTCTATGAGGATGCCTCTCAAATAATGGTCTCCTAAACAATTCAACTGTAATTTTAAAGTGGGGCTGCTTTGAAACCTGAGGAGAGCTGACAAAGGCACCTTTCAGGCTGTCAACCGTGACGTCACCGCAGCTTCCAAATCACCGGCTTTGGTGTTCACCTGAAGACACCTGAGTCTCACCGTCCAGGAGCAAACACTAGCCAGATTCCGGCAGCCTCTACGAAGGTCAATTGAAGCTCCAAAGCATGAGGCGTAGGATTGGCTAGGCTGCTTCTCCTCACTGAAGTAGAGCTCGGACCCCGACTTTCTTTGCTGACACTAGCTAAAGGCACAGCTGAGGTTGGGATCTGGCTTGGTTTTTGTAAACAGCTCTCCTGTGCAGACAGAGTCATGTAAGAACCTGCAACTGCGAGGCCACGTTGGAACTCCATCCTCTGCAAGCAAGTGCAGACCCTCCCTGCTCCTGGGGTGGCACAAGCCAGAAGCTTCAGCAGTCTAGTGGGAAACCCTGATTCAAAAGAGCACGGGACTCTGCAGCCATCAACTTCCAGAGAAGTACAGCATGAGGTGCCCAGCCAGCCAACCTGCCAGAACCCCTCGTGTCTATCCTGTCAAGCTTGGGCAACATGTTGATATGTGAAATTGTGAGATGTCACCTTAACCTCTCTGAATCCTGGGAGAAGTCCCCTACTTCCATGTGGCATCACACACACACACACACACACACACACACACACACACACACACACACACACACAATCAGGACTCACAGAGGCCAGGGTTCTGAGGAAACTCTGGCCTGAATCATGTGAGCAACTGAACCTTCTTTTGGAAAAAGGCTGAGGCAAAGCGCAGACTTAAGATTTGTGGAAAGAGGGGACTAAGCAGGTTTCCTAAACAGCTTCCCAGAGAAGTAAAGGCAGGTTGGCTCTGATGGGTTCATGAGAAGAGATGAGAAACTCGAACTGACAAAAGCTTACCCTTACCACAGCCAGTTTCCACACTGCAGGAAGCCCTGCCTAGTGCCGAGTGAATACTGGGTCTGTGTTCTTAAATTTCCTGGTTTCCAGAGCCAAGAGCCAAGTAAACTCTTTATTCCCTATGCATTTTTGTTTGTTTGTTTTGGTCTTGGAGATTTTGTGATTGCAACAGAAAATGGGCCAGAACAAGCACAAACTGGAGGAAGGATCCTGTCAATGAGGGTATGTATCAGTGATCCAATCAAGTCCTTGCTACACCTTAGCTTTTGTGAGTGTGTGGAAAATCACTGTTAGTGTCTTTAAAAAGGCCTTAAAGATCCAGTAAGGATAACTTAACATTTTAATTAGTTATATTTTTCTATTTTAATTTATTTTTTATGTGAATGAGTGTTTTTCCCTCCATATGTTAGTAACATGCATCACTGTCTTCTGAGGCCAGAAGAGGGCATCAGATCCCCTGGCACTGGAGTTACGGATGGTTGTGAGCTGATATGTGGGTGCTGGAAATTGAACCTGAAAGATCAGCCAGGGCTCTTAAGCACCTAGCCATCTTTCCAGCTTTGAAGGTAATTCTTTAGGGTACCCAGAAGCAGTGGGAAGGGACCAGGTTCCACCCTCCCTGAGACTACAGGCAGAATTCTGATAGAAGAGGGACCCTGCAGCAGAGACACCACTGTTGTCAATAATATAGAAAGGAACGAGGCCTCTGATAGGAAGTCAGAGCTGGGCTATGGGACAGAACTGACAGTAGAACCTGTATTTGGAAAACTATCTCGCTCCGAGCTCCTGGAAGCAGGTAAAGGCGAGGGCAGCAGGGCCTGGGGTGCCAAGGGCCTTGACAATCATCAGGTGCACACAGATGCCATAGGCCTGGGCTACTGAGCTGGGTTATTTGCATGTGGCCCTCTGCTAAGGAGAGCTGAGGGGAAGGCTTGGTAGGACAAGTCACGGGGTGGAAGGAGTCCAGACCATCTAACAGCTGGAGGATATGGAGCAAAGTCTTTCTCTGGGTCTTCCTTGACTCACTCAACTGCTTTTCAGAGCAGCTGGGGGTTGAGGAGGTAAGAGGGTCTCCTAAGCCAGTAATGTGTGAAGTAGCTGGGGATGGACTCAGACAGTTGAGCTCTGAGCATGAGAAAGCTCAGGCAAGCTGCATGCTCTTTTCACGAGAGAAGGAAGACAGACACAGCATATGTGTGAGCAGCTATCCCAGGGAGCCCAGCAAGGCCTATGCAAATAAGCCTGGAGTTCAGAAGAAAGCAGCGCAAGATTGCTAAGGGTTTATTTCACTTTGTATAAAGATTAAAATCCTTTAAGGACTGAGATGGGCAAACTATACGCAAAGTCAACATAAGTTAGTGTCAAGTCAGAGGCAGGAACTATTCAGAGTTATTTGAGACTGTCATTGTAACTTGATCATGGTACCTCATGCAGTTAACCCCACTCACTGTGTCTTTCATACCCCCACTTCATCAGAAACACACAGAGGTGTGCTCAGCATTGGCAACATCAAGGGCTGGAAGAAGCCATGTTCAGTGTTCTGCAGGCCACTTCTCTGAATACTGTAGGAAATTAAATGCTTTCTCTGGAATCCTTATTACTAATATTATTCATGAGTTGGTGGTGCCTCTTAAAAGTTGGAATGTAACCAAACCTTAATGAAGGTTTTCTGGAGTCTCTCCAGAGTGTGAAAAGCATTCTTTCCTCTATTCTCAGGGTGTGGGGTCTGTAGGTGGGCTGTATGACAAGGCTAGAAGTCAACACGGCAGTGGCTTGGCTTCCAAAAGTCCCCAGAGAAATGCAGCCTAGCACAAGGACCAATGTGGGTAGACTGAAACTCCTGGAGAAGCCTTAGGGCCCCATGGACAACCAATGAGGGCCACATGGCTGTGGTGAGCAGCAGTGGCTAGTGATGTAAGTGTTCTGTCTTCTGTTCTGACAATCTCTCAGGGAGTATGCTACAAGTTACTGGAAGCACTACAAGAGACTAGGAGCACTACCACACCATCTGCAGGAGAGGGGCAAGAGCTTGCAGTCTTGCTGAGTTAGTGCTCTGGGCTAGACAGGACAGAGGCATGCACTGTCTCTTCCTGTTGACCTCTGGAGGAAGTGGTCTCGGGTGTCTTCAGGAGGGTCTATTCTTTGGTGAGAGCTGACTACTCTGCATTTAAGCTGTGTCTTCATCCTTCTATAGCAAGACCCTATCCATATCCACCAGAAATGGGACAAACCTGACATGGCCATTTTATTTCACACACTTCAAACATCAGTCAAGTCCTGGTTAGGCCGAGCTAAAATGTCCCTCCATTCCACGACCAGTCCCTGGTTTCTGTTTGCTCAAAGCCTGCCAAATCATACTTCAGTGTCCTCTGAAACCTCCTAGCTTAGGAAAGAGTAAAAGGTGAGCCTGTTCATCTCTGTGATGCCTGTGAAGAAGTCACTACACATGGCTCTAGTGCAGCCTTGCTTAGAGCTAAGAGAAACTTGGGATTTCACTGACTTGCTCAGTAAAAGCAGGTATGCCCCTCAAACCTCATTTCTGAAGGAAGCCCAGAAGGAACTGCCCTGCACGGCTCTGAAGGTTGAGGCTACACCTCCACCATAAAGGCTGAGACTATGTAGCTCCACACCCTCTGGAGCAACCTTCAGAAAGCCCACCTCTCTCTTGCCACCCCAATGCACTGTCCCCAGCCTCTTCTGCCCTTCTCTAAGTCCCTGTCCTCCACAATCATCACCCAAGAAAACGAAGAGTGTCCTGGCTTGTCTTGTGATCTACCATATTCCCCTTGTTTTGACAACAGTCTACTCCCCTTTACAGCCTTTGTCCATAGAGAGCTGATGCACAAAGCTGTGGGCTAGCAGGGGTGTCCCTGCAGGACCCAGCACACCTTCACTCTGGGTACCCTGATCATCCCTGTCTGGGTGCTACCCAAAGGCCATAAAGAGGGTTACACACTCACTGCCCTTAGCCAGCACATCCACAGGAACTGTCTTAGTCCTGGAACTACCCTATTCTGGACTGTAGAGCATACTACCAAGAGGGGATTACCCAAGGTGCTCTGGGGATGAGGCCAAGTTCTACACTGCAGGAGTACATGTATGAGACTCATTGCTTTGGGGATCAATCAAATAGGGAAGCTTAGGGTCATTTTAAAAAGAGTGTCTGAATGCAAAAGCCATTACCCTAAATTAGCACAAGATGCCAAAGCACTACCTGTGGCTCAACAGGGGTCCCTGGACTGCAGCCAGGATGGAGGTACTCAGGCAGCAGACTGCACACTGACCTGTTTTCCTAAGAGGGAAGTCATCTTTGGCGTCATACATTCCCAAGACTGGGTGGTTGTAGGAGGCTGACACCCCACTCTGGGGCGGAGAGCTCTGGTCAAGAGAGCTGTGCTGTGTCTTCCTGGAAAAAGGCAAAGACAGATATCAGCATGCCCAGACATCCCAAGCCTTGGGATACCAAATTCTGAAACATGACCTTTTGTTAGCCCCTCTTGTCCAGGAGTGAGGTGAGAGTAAACCAAAAAAACACGCAACAGTACCCACAGCCCTGTCTGTGTGCCCTATGGCCCATTCTCTGCCCAGACCTGCCCTCTGCGATTCCGACGTCCTCAGATGGTTTGTCTTCAGGGTGCAAGCAGTGGACGATCAGTGGGCCCAGGCATGAGAAATAACAAGAAAGGCTGCAGGCAGTGAGATGGGGTCAGCACAGACACTAGCAGGTGCTGGTAATGCCCACATTTGTCTGTCTCCTCAAGCACAGGGCCCCTGGAGGATTTTCCTTGTGCAGAATATGTCCACCACTCACATCCACTACAACAAATCCCCCAGCTGTCTCCTTTTTGGGATAATTCAGCAGCAGCTCAAATCTCTACCCTGGGAGTTACTACAGGAAGTGAACTTCTAATTGCTATGCACAACTTAAAGTCCTAAAAACGGCCAAATGGGAAAGGTTGCAAGTGGATGAATGCTCAGAACAGGGAGGAGGAGGGGGAGGAAGAGGAGGAGGCAGGAATTGGGCTGCAGGGTAAGTCTAGGGCACTGAGGCCATCCTAGATGACCTTTAGTCAAGCTTTCCTCTGAATTCTGAGAACATGAAACATTCTGTAGTCTTGAAGACGGGAGATCTGCTTAAAGGCTCAAAACGCATTTGCCCACTTTCTAGTTCAGACTTTGCCAAATGACTTATGTGAATACATAGTACTCGGCACCCACACATCTGGAGTTATGTGAACCTGGAGTGGGAGCTCTCAGACATACACAAGTGTATATTTAGATATTTGAAAGCATATAATGTGAAGAATGGATGAAGGGACTCTCAGACACAAATCTAAGAGGGCATCCCTGAAGACCTGAATGCTAAGTTACAATGGTACCCCTTTTCTCTTTCCTACAAACAGATGGTATGTGTGTGTGTGTATGTTCACATGTATGGGTTAAAAAGATAGTAAACTATAGGAAAATAATTTAAATATGGGAATTAAAAGAAATGTAATAAACACAATACCATTTTTATGTTTCATGACAGGACAGTTTCATCCTACTGAAGAACAGCTGGAAACTGGTAACTCCAGATCCAGTAGATCTCCTCTTACTGATCTCATCCCACAAGATGCTGTCAATATTAAACCCACTTTTCTGCCCAGCCTGTAAGTGAGCTGAAATGCGAGGCTGCTACGGATGACCTGCCTCAGGCCAGGCCCACAGCTCTCAGCACTTTTACCTCCTTGTCCTCTCAAACAATTCTCAGAGCTGGAGCTGGCAGCTGTGCTGGACAGCCAGTGGGGCCTCTGTGGGAGTCTAGATATCACAGAAGGGGACCTTCATGTTCCCATTACCAGCTCACTTGTAAGGAGCAGCCCCCTTACCCATGGTCCTTCGCATTTCTCCCTCTGCATGCCAGGAACAAGCAGCCACTTGGGAAGAAATGCCAGCAGATAGTCTTGGTGTGGCCTCTAAATGCCAGGCCAACTCAGCTCACCCTGGAATAAACTCACCAAGGAAGGATCTAGATGTGTGGCCAAGATCAAAACCCTCTCCCTGGCTAAGTTTGCACGCCGTAACTCCTACAACCTCATGCACTATCACTGACACCTGTTAACATAACCACCGGGCAAGTTCATACTCACAACTCCCCCCCCCACACACACACAGACTCACATACCCTCATATTCCAAAGGTTAGGATCACAGAACAGCTTCTAATTCTCCCTGATTTCTAGCCTAGGGTGCAGACAAAATTGGCAGGAAGATGCTGGTTCACTGACCAGGCCTTTTTAAAGAGGAAATCTCTGGGGGTAGGGGATGTACCTCAGTGGAAAAGTACTTGCCTAGCATTTGTGAGGCCTGGGGTTCAATTCCCAGCAGCACCACCAGCACCAGGGAAACAATCAATCAATCAATCAATCAATCAATCAATCAATAAACAAACAAACAAATAAATAAATAAATAAATAAAATAAGGGCAGTTCTCATATAACTTCAGATAGAAAAACAAATACTGATGTTTTATTTCAAAATACCACCTTGAATGTGGACTAAAACAACACAAAATCAAGCATTTAAATTCTATCAACAACTAGCCTTTCCTATTATATCAGATTTATACCAGTGATTTAAAATAAATAAAACTCGTTAATCAAGTGTAACATCACTCCAACAGAAATGTGTGAGCTACACATGTAATTTACATTTTCTAGTAACTACATAAAAATGAGGGAAAAAAATGGGTGAAATTAACTTTAGTATTCTACTTAACCTGAGATATAAAAATACTATTTCAACATATAATTAACATGAAGCTTATTCATGGAAATCCTGTGGTCTGAATTTTCTGCAAGCCTCAATTTCACAGACCTGGGAGCTAATGCATGGACAACCACATTGCACTGTGCAGGCTCAGAAGAGGTTTTAAGGCTCAAATTGTGGACGCTCTCCACCCTCCATGGATTATCACCACCAATCAGGCTTTGAACAGTCCCAATTCCAGACTGTCCCCTTTGTCCCTTTGCTGGTGATTCTCCAGCTTTGTTTTGCTGAGTCCAGTTTTACATGACTAGAGTGGTAAGGGGTGGCTATGCGTCTGCCTTGCCTAAGGACACTGTGTGTGAGGTTTCCACACTGCTGCACAATTGCAGTGCATGGTGACCCAACCTATCAGGCCACTTCACCTGCTATGGGCTTCTGGGTCATTTCTATTTCAGCGGCTAGGACCACAGAGATTAAGCCTGGGTGTGTACTTGCATCCCTGGGCAAATACTAGAAAATATACTGCTGGGTATCATTCTACAACCTGCTAAACCATTTCCAATGGGACTCTACCACTTAACGTCCTCCAGCCATCTGTGCAGGAGTGGCCACCCCACCTGGCCACCCCTGATCTGTTAAAAGTTTAGCTAGCCCTATAGGTGAGAAGTGGCATCTCAATGGGATGGCAACGCACACAGCCTATTTTGTGGCATAACTGTTCCCATCTTTGCCACATGCATGCTAAGCTGCTGCAGCTTCACGAGCACTTTATAGATGCACACTGAAGGGTTTCCTTCTAATCGATCACTCGCCCTTTTTTCAAAGGTGCCTTTCAAAGAGCTGCTTTAAATGCTGATGCTGTCTCACTGCTTCCAGTAATGGGCTCACAGCTCATGACACTGAAGAAGAGACTTCACCAGCTGTTACACTTCAACTTCTAAGGGTAATTTCACTGCTGGAAAGAAGCCCCTCCCCTCATGCTTCCTTCTAGAAGTTTTGTCAGCTTGGCCCTCATGCTCAGACCTCACTGTCTTTCAACTGCTACTGGCAATCACCACGTGATGTGTGAAGCTGGGTAGTGGTTTGTCTCTTTATCTTGAAGACTGTGTTCTGCCAACATGTCTTACAATGAATCAGCCACTGCACATGAGTAGTCCTTCCATGATGGTTGGTCAGGATCCTTACATGTTTATCAAACTCAATAAAAACAAGCTGGTTTCCTGGATGGTGTGTCTGGTTATCAAGTTCTGCCCTTTCTAGCCAGCTTGCTCCCAAACTGTGGGAGGGTCTTGTGCAGGTTAGGACCTCCCTGGAGCATCCTGCTCAGGACAAAGTTCTGGGAAAAGGCTTCCCACTCTCCCCTCCCCTCTTGGAATTATACCTTCAATCTCTCAGTATGTACCCAATTCCCTTCTCTATAACTGCTCACCTGTAGCAGGCTCCTGCTGGCTGAATTCTGCTCCCAGCCACATCTACCTCCACTGCCCCTGTTCCTGTCAGCCTTTCTCCCCACCCCTTTCTGCTTCAGCTGTCCCATCAGTCTACACAACTGTGACTGCCCTCTTGGGGCTGTAACTCAACTCACAAACGCCACTTTCTGCAGAGGTGCCTCTTTGAGTCCTGTATTTTCCTGTAACAGCACCCCCACTGAACTTCCTAGTCCCTAAGTTGAGCTGTTCCATCTTCTTCTCCTCTAAAGGGGCTCCCCCTGCTCCCTGGTGTGAGGACAATCTTTTAACAAGTTGGTACCAACCTGCCCTAGGCAGCTCTCCCTTTCCAGGTCCCGCTATCTCTCCTAGACCCTGTCTGGCCCTGCTGCCCTTTCCAGCTTGCATCCTTGTGTCCACCCCCAAATCATCATCCCAACTGCTATCCTTGGCTGCATTTCCCTGACCATCCTTACACCTACATGTAAATGTAGGACAGTGGAGCCTCTGCATGGCAGAAGCCCAGGCTGACCTCTCCAGCGGAGGCTGCAGACCACACCACAGGCTAAGGCTTTCTCTGGCTCCTCACATTGCCTTTCTCAAGGGCCCTCTTGCTCATGACCACTCATCACTACTCCTCATGGTCCACCTCCTCGCCTCTTCTGAGCTACATGAAGACCAGTAGTCTGCTTTAGTAGATTTGCAGTGTATGCAGCCACAGAGCATGTAAGGGACGATGAAGAGCCTCACTGTACAAATGCTCCTCCTCAGGTTGTGTTGTAGTAACAGAGGTCATCTATACAAATAAATGTGCCACTTCAGTGGGATCAGAGGGGTTTAGTAGAAACAGCTGTCCATTTTGAAACTCTAGTTTCAAAATATCTTTTCTAAAAGATATTTTTTTCCCTCGAATGAAATTAATGACTACATTTTGATGTAGGAAACTACCCTATTGCTTCTTTCTAGCAATGGAATGACCCTTAAGAGCAACATAACATAATTTCAAATTAGCCATGTGCTTCATGTGAGAACCGGCCAAATCTCCTCAGTGGGCTCTATACTACACCACAAATGGCCCATGCTGGCAGGGCCTCCACCCAAGCCTTTTTTACCCTGAACAAGTTAGCTGCTTGTATCTCACAGCAGAGACAAGGTCCTGCTTTGGTCTGCCCACTATGCATGCTATGGCCTAGGCTGATATTTCTTCCCAATTCTGTCCAAATCTAGATCATAAAGATGCTGTCAGGTCCAAAGGAAACTCCAACTCCCCAAAAGGCGGTGTATATATTAAAAATGACAGTAAAGGCTCAGCTCAAGCTGGACTATGTCAAAGGACCACTAAAAGCCTACAGTCGGCATGCCTTAGGAACCTGTGAAAAGGTTTCTGCCCACGAAAGGAATCATTTCCAGCACTGGACTATACCTGTTGTTGCATATCAAAGCCCATGCTGCCCTCCAGGCTCCTTCAGTCCTATTTATACTTGTTATGCATTTCAAAGTCCACACCAGCCTCCAGGCCCTTCTCCCCTCCCCGCTCCTCCTCCTTCTCTATATAATATAACACTCACCCCTACCCTCCTCACTCTTGCTTCTCCTGAAGACAGCCCTGTCCAGTCTACTTCTTTTTCTCTTTGCTCTGGACAATTAGAGATGCCTCTGACCCCCCCCGCCCCCCCCACAATAAAACCCATCCCCTTAACCATGGAGCATCCATTTCCATGTGTATCAGAGTGGTTTCTTTACTGTGCTGTTAGACTCTGACTAAGCATTAGATTAGAACTCAGTAAGCAACAGTGGATAATCAGGATACTAGTCCTCTGCAAGTGGCTCCTGTGGTGTTTAAGAATAGTGACTGGTCACTGCCACGAATACTACTTGGTACTCTGAAGATATCCACCCCTCATCTGGCTGACAGTGACACCATCCCCAGACCTCCTCCCTTCAGATCTGGTTACAGAGCTTTGGGGTTCAGCATCTCTACCACCCCTATATTAGGTCTTTGAAAAACTGGGTCCACTCAAAGCTGTCCACAGAGCTGAGTATGCCATGCACCCCAAGAGCAGGCCCAAATAAGTCACTTACCCGTACCAGTAGCGGGGATCACTGGAAATGCAGTGGTTCAGGTTCCGGTGGGCCAGCGCCTTCTTCTTGTTGAGAACAAACTCCTGCAGCTTCATCTTCACCTCGGTGCTTGCCACAGCACCTGGGAGGAATATCAGAGTGAGGAGGAGGGGAGAGGTGTAAGGCAGGGAGTACAAGGTACAGGCAGGAAGAGGGATCTCCTCTGCACGGCTCTCCCAAGGCCAGGAAGCTTTAAGGGGAGGTCTTCTATCCAAACACTGCATGACTGCACTCTACTAAAACACAGATGCGGCAGGGAAAAGGCTTCTGTTAGCTAACGCAACTGATTTCTGCAGGGAGTTCTCATAGCCTTGCATTAAATATCAGAGCCAAGTGCTGAAGCACGGTGGCGCTCCTCTTTCTACCCAACAAGCAGCAAACTCTATTTTAGAGTTCCATGCAAACAGAATTTCCTACAGCTGCCCAGAGGGACAAGGCCTGTTCTACTGGAAAGCTGGTAGCCAGTGTCCTACACACACTACAGTGTATGGCTTCCTTAGTGTCAAGCGCACCTCTGTCCCCCTCTGCCTGGTGCCACACACTCTTTTGGCAAGCAGATACTGTCATTTCCCTCAGGTGGAAGTCGTGTGATATGGTAACTGTTGCTGAAAGCTGTGTTGAAGAAAACTGCAAGATCCTAGAGATGGACTACACATGGGCGCCCAGACTTGCCATGCACAGCCTGTGGTCCACAGATCTACTGCTAGACACCTCAGTACTGTGTCCACCCATCCTTCTGAATACTATCGTACAGTGTTCAGGTACCGTCCTGGGTGGTCCCCAACACTTCATGCAGCACATAGGACCAGTAGAGTCCTGTCATACAAACAGCCTCAAGATATTTTGTAACACATTTTCAGAAATGTCTCTACACATTGACACCCTGCCCCATCCATCAGGCATCAGGGATACACACCCTCTTCCCAGAACTCAGGGTTAGCTCCTTGCATGCAGACATTCCACTGGTACCCTGAGGAGCTCTGGACAGCTGTGGGACCTACACTTACTATACTAGTTTGGCTTTTACTTCATCTCCTGGCTCAGTTCTTCCCAGGAGTTGCCTTGCCATGTTTGTGTGTGTGTGTGTGTGTGTGTGTGTGTGTGTGTGTGTGTGTGTGTGTGATGGGGTGGCTAAGCTGAAGGGTCTGTGGACAGGTCCTAGTCACTTGAGTTGTTAGGCTGCATTTATAATTTATCAAGAGCCTACACATTTAAACTTACAAGAAAACTATAAGCAGGTATTCTCAGGCCCAGAGGTAAGGTGAAGGTCTGGAGAGGTCAAGGGCACACATATGCCCTAGTCTCATTTCCTGTTAAAATCTGGACAGTCTGATGACCCCACACTACTTTTTACGAAGTCTATTCTGGGTTTTCCTTTGTCACCAAATACCACAGCCTTCCTGCTTCATTGTTTTTTAAAGCTCTGCCATTGACTTTTCCTTCTAAAGTTGGATAATCATTTGGGGTGGGGGTGCTGAGGCTCCTGACTGGCACTAGCAAACCCCCTGGGTTCAATCCCCAAGACCACCAACCAAAGAGACAATCCTTTCAGCCAGCCTTCTGTTCTGGTCCTGGGTTTGTTAGTATCGTTTTCCTGTTACTCTGCACGCTCTAGAGCCATTTCAGCACATGGACTGGAAGTGGCGACTATCACAGAGAAAGACGGTCTCCTTCTCACCTTCGACACGTGCCCAAGGCAGAGTTTTGGCTGGGTACACGCCCTCTGGTCCTGCACAGTAGACCAACTGCCCAGGCTGATGCACTGTTCTACAGACACGGAGGGTGAGAGGACCTGCAGGCCCTACGACAGGAAACCACTGTACTTCAACACTAGTCACCTGCACTCTAGGCCAACTGTCTGTCAATGCATGGACTTGGAAGGATCCTGTGTTTGTGGAAATGTTTGTTCTACATGTGACACCCCTAGATACTCCTGAAAGCAACAAGTTAACACTGAACAGAAACACAAGCAGTAGAAACCAAGAAAAGGATAATGCCTGCAAACACATCAAGTATCTTTACAACCAGCAATAAAGGAAATGCCCTGTGCTGTGGTGGAGGCAGAGAGCAAGTCCACAGAAGAGCTTCTTGAAAAGAGAAATGAACGCAAGTCCAGATATAAGGCAAACTTAATATCACCATTACAGTGACGAAACTATTAGTTTTTTAATGCTATGGAGGATGCTGCTGACAGACCAGATGATGGTGATGACATCAGTGGCGAGCTTGACAACAGTGGCTTACATGGCCACCTCTCTAGGTCTTTCCAAATTGATGCCCAGAAGGATGAGGGACAGGAAATGCTGTAGGCAAGCAATGAGCTCTCGGTATGCATGATGAGGAAGGCTTGTAACTTTCTACAAACCATCACCCACTAACACTCCTCCTCAGAAAATGGGAGACTCTACGGCAGTTACTGATTCCAAGAGTGCTCACGGAGATGGCCCTGGCTGAGCCTTGGGGTCCTTGTAAGCTACACCTTCATCCTGACTCCATAGCATCACTTGGGTGAATGGTGATGTGGGACAGCAGCCAGGTGGCAAGGCTGAAGTTCAGGGTTTGAGGTTCAACACCAACTTGGCCTACAGATGACACCATCAAAGCAAGTGCAGAGTCACAATTTCTCAAGTTCAGAGGGAATCATCTTGGTTCTTGGGTTCCACAATACGAATTTAAAAGGAAAGTTTTGTACAACCTACTGTTTCCCTACTGCTGGCTCAGGCTCTCTTTCTACATATTTCTCTAATAGAGGAAATGTTCTAGAATCAAAAACATAATAAATGGACAACAAAATTGTTTTCTTTTTCTTTTAACCATATCCATCCTGATTATCACTTATCTACCACACAGATTTTCAGAGCTCTTGAGAGGTGCCAGCGCTATCCCAGCCAGTGGTGACAACATTGCTCACACACCAGCAGGCACCAAGGTGAGGTCTGAGCAAGCAGTCAAGACATGTAGAAAGAGAGAAGAAACAGACCTGGATGGCAATGGGATATTTAGGGAGGCTGATGGGACAGCAGGGGCTGGCAACCCAGTAGGCTGGGCACAGTGCTGACCAGTCCGTCATGGAGGCACAACTTGGCTTCTGCTCCTGTGGGGAAGGCACGGACTCACAAATAGGACCAAGTCACCCTCAGGACTGGGTGGCCGACCTCAGACCCCAGCCTTTGCATCTGTGTCTCTCTCCTGCAGTGTTGTAGACAGAGTCCAGGCAAGTACTCCGTCACCGAGTACCACCCAGCCTGGCCTTATGTCAAACTGGGTCAAAGTGAGGACGCCTGCCCATCAGGGCTGTGCTTGCAGCCAAAGGCATACCACGGTGCCCTGCTATCTGCACTCTGCTCAGAGGACAGACTTCCTGTTCTTGGAACTAAATGGCTACCTTAGATTCCAAATGTCTCCAAATGGGAACATGGTTGGCAAAGGTAATGCTGCTGTTACCTGAGAGGGAAAATACCATGTACTCTTATGAACCCACCTTGGGTCAAATGAAGTTCATTATTTGTTACCAATAAGTAAACTGCAGCATGATTAAGAATAAATGTTTAACAATGTAAATGTTTACAAATATATACACAATTCATTAAATATTGAATAAAGTCAGTTAAACAAAACCTGAAGAAAGAAGATAATACTTTGCACTGGTTTTTCAAATGTTTACAAACTGAAGATGCCTCCTGTCATTTGCATCTGACGGCACAAACAAGAATCCCCTTCATGGCTGAGCGGCTAGGCTCGACATAAGAGCATCTCCCAGTGCTGGTCTGCTGGCTGCCTTCTCCCCACAGGACCACATTCTTAGGGCTTCGAAGCTCATGCAAGCTTGCCAAAGACTCAACTGTGCAGTTTATTATTAATAATAAAACCTGACCACCCAAATCCACCAAGTGAAACCCATGGCTGCTGCCTGTGACGGGACTGGAGTGCAGCTGAGAACATTCCAACACCAGGTCAACAAAGGGCGGAGCTTAGCACACAGCACAGAAATCATTTCTGACTCATAAACAGACCTGAGATGTTTTCTGAAGTAGTATTCTGTGAGCCTTGAGATAATATTTTTATTGGACCATTTTCGTAAACTCTGAGAAAGTAATTTAGACCGAGATGCTTTTCAGCAACTAGAAAAATTGTTATTTGTTGGTTGGTTGTAGCACAGATTGACTGGCTAATGTTTAAAATTTGAACTGTAATCTTTTGATAAATAACCACTGTTTCCCCTACTCCAACAACAACAACAAATCCAGTAAATAGGATACACACTGAGGCACACATGAGCCACAAACGAGGGAGGGAGTGGCCAGTCCCAGGCTGGGATGAGTCCAGCCTGGGCATTGTACCAGTGGCACTGGGATCTGTGCATGCACTCTGTCGGGCAGTACCACGCTGCATGTACACAGTCAAGTCCCTCACAGACTCCTATGAGGACTGGGTGACGGCTTCTCGGTGGAAGGCAGCCCTCCACGAAGAGTACTAGGCAGGCCATGAACCGCCTTACTTGGAGCCGTAAGGCTTGTCTAGACCTCAGCATTCAGCACTGGCTGCACTTGAGAGCTGCTAAGGAGTCTGAAAATGAGATTCCTGACCTCAGGTTCACTTCAGGTCAATTCACTAGAGTGGATGGCCTGAACAAGTGTCAGCAAAGTCGATTACAGAGGCCAGATCTGCACCAATGCCACATGTAAATCCCAGCAGGTCTGCACTTCACCTTGGAAAGGCCTTCAGTTGCCTTTAAGGTATCTGCTCCCAAAGGCCACCACTGAGTGAGATGTGACACTGGCTGGGTACATCATTCAGGCTTAGCATTTCCTTCCAAAGACCGGCAAGGAAACTACCTTGAAATTCTATCAGGTAAAATGTAAAAGATGAAATATTTTCACATTTCAAGAGTGGAACATCACATTACTGATGATTCTAAGTGTTAATTTTGTGCATGAAACAATTTCTTAGAATTTAGAAATCATGAATTAGAGAAATAAACTGACAAGAGAGTAAATTAGCAATAAACTTAAAATATATGTTTTGAAACCATTAATTTAAAAAAATATACAAAATTACACTGGCATATTAAACTACTTCCCAATTTAAATTTAGAGTTAATTTGGCATAATAACAATCTTTACACTAAAGATGAACTTGAGAGTGAATTCAAGTGAATTAAATTTACTTGACAGTCATCATTTAATTCCTTTGAAAACGTAAGGACTTTGTTTTAGGAAAGTCCCATTTGTAAATACTTCTAATCTAATGAGGAGTCATTAAAGGCAAGATGTCAATAGTGCAACCTAAAGCTTGCACTAAGGCAAACCTCCAAATCTCAACCTGTTCTTTCAATCCCGACAAATGCAGACCACAAACAGAGCCGAGGGGAGGGAGTCCAGAGAGCGGAGGCCAACTGACTGCAAGGACAACCACTTCAGGGATTCGAGCAGGCTGACCTGCTCAGACCTGCTAGGAGTGGGCAGGAGACCTACAGGCTTCTACAGCCTCTGCTGGCAGCCCAGGACACTGGGGGACCTGGGACACAGAGTTAAGCTGGACAGAGAGGGTGGACCACCTCGGCCAACCGTTTCTCTGTAGGTACCCGTGGATGAGAGAACAGGTGGCACAAGGGGCCAAGGCAACACAATCTAGGCTGCGATGGGAAGGAAGGACCCAGGAAGCCCCACAGACTCTGACGCAGGCCCCGGAGAGTACACCTTCTGTGTTTAAGTAGCCTGACACTCACCTCTGAAATGTTTTAATGCATGTGGACAACTTCGAAAAGCAAAGAGGAAACCCAGTTTCTAGGCTAGTGTGTCACTAGTCCTGAACCCCATCTCAGCTTTGCATTCAGACCAGCACTAGGCTGAGACACTCTGACAATGGTGGGGGCGACAGAAGGAAGGGACCGGCAAGCATCAGGGAGGAGAGAGCCAGCCAGGGGAGCTATGCTAAAATAATGGACTATAAATGGCAGAAATCCCATGAAAACTATAAATATCCGAATAAAAATGTGAAACTAGCTATCTAGCAAGTGAAAAATCCATCAGTTGAGTGTAACAGCAGTTTACTGTTTACTGGAAAATTTCATATGAGTACAACTAGACATCTGAACAGAATAAATCACTAAAAGGAAGCAAATTGAAGAAACATAGGGGTCATAGAAAAATGGCTCTTAATGTGTGCAACTAAAAGTCTCAGATACACTGAATGAGGGAAAAAGCAGTATTTCTTTTGAGACAAAAGGTGAGAATAATCAGTTCTAAGATTTCATAAAAATATTAAATCATAATATAAGACTATAAATCCCAAGGAAAACAAAGAAAACTGCAGTTAAAAGTATATCCGAGAAATACTTCAAGCGAGAGGGACTCTTTATTTTTTGGGTTTTGAGACAGGATTTCTCTGTGTAACAGCCCTGGCTGTCCTGGAACTCACTGTGTAGACCAGGCTGGCCTCACAGAGATCCACCTGCTCCTGCTTCTGCCTCCTGAGTGCTGGAATTAAAGGTGTGCATCACCACCACCTGGCTACAGAGACTCTTAAGAGTCGCCAGCTAAAAATAGATTATCTCTGAGCAAGGAACAATACGAATTATAGCAATTTTTTAAGGGAATAAGATCTTCAGAGTGCTAAGAGAAAATAAATACAAAGCTAGTAAATCTATACTCAGCAAAATTAACTTTCAAAGACTAGGGAAATAACATTTTAGACAAAAATTCATCACCACTAGATTCCATTAAAGAAATTGTGACAGAACATCATCACAGGTAAAAGTTCACATGTGGAGATGAGTTCAACTTGTAAATAGGAGTGTGAGTCCTAAATGAATCCACAACACTTTTGAATTCAAGTGAGATTAGATGTGATGGAGTCAAGTTGGCTGTAGTACCCACAACTGTGATCAATAAAGGAATGGCAGAATAGTAGTTTCCAAGTTAGGAGAAAAGGAAAATTATATCATTCAAATCTAGAGCAAAAAAAAATGGAATGCCAAGAGGTAGATAATTGAGGTTTGTAAAGTACACCGACACACTTAAGTACAAACATATCAATAGTTCTATTAAATACAAATGGAAAAAATCACTTAAAGACAAATATTAGACTATGTGTGAAAATTTACTGAATACAGATACTGTTGTTCTTAGAGGAAAATTTAGAGCTTTACATTCAGATTTCAGAAGAGAAGGCTGGAATCAATCATTAAGATATGTAACTCACAAAGCAGGAAAAGTCACAAACCCAAAGAAAACAGAAGACAGATAAAGAATAAGGTTACTATAAATGAATGAAATAGAAATACATTCAACAGACTGTTTCCATAAAGCCAAAAGCTAGATTCTTAAATAGACTAACATGACTGATAAAAAGCCTCTGGAGAGACTAAAGAAAAAAATTAATGAAACCAAACAATCATCAATAGGAGAAGGTGCAGACATCCCATGCCAAGGATGTAAAATGGGAAAACACCACAGTTCATACAGACCAAAGAGAAAAAGGATGCTTAGCTTAGCCTGGGAGCATCACTGCCATAATGCCAAGCCTGGCAAGGCCTTTCAAGAAGGGAAATGCTGACAGTATCTCTTACAAATATAGTTGCAGATGTACAAAATATGAGCCAACCAAGCATGCAACACATAAAAAAGGATAATGCTTTATGATCAAGGTGAGAGAGGCTATTTATTCTAAAAATGTCAGGTGGAATTTCTATCGAAACAGGTATATTTACCACATTAACGAAATATGTCAGAAAAAAAATCACGTGATCACCTCCAAAAGGTACTGAAATATCTGATAAAAATCAGCACCCATGCATATTCACACTCGTAACAAACTAGCAAAGGAAGGCAACTTGGTAAAACAAATAGGCCAAGGAACAGTCCCTCTGGAAAATGTGACCTGCACCAACAAAAGGGAGCCAGACCGCCATCTTTAACTCATCGTTCTAGGGGAATCCTAGCTAGGTCAGTCAAGTAAAGATGGAAAAGACGTAAGGGCATTGTGACTGGGAGGGAAGAAACAAACCTGCCAGTATTTATGGATGATGTGCTTCTATAGGCTGAAAACCTGAACCACCCTGCTGATAATTAGAACATGAGTTT
Source organism: Peromyscus californicus insignis (assembly GCF_007827085.1). Taxonomy (NCBI): domain Eukaryota; kingdom Metazoa; phylum Chordata; class Mammalia; order Rodentia; family Cricetidae; genus Peromyscus; species Peromyscus californicus. The sequence continues at coordinate 56,802,620 of NW_026294514.1, read as the reverse complement.
AGCATGGTTATTGGGCATAGAATCAGCAGGTTGCTGATTATGTTTCAAAACTGCAAAACCAAGCTATGCACAATAGTGTTAAACCAATCAGATGGCTTGAAATATGACTGCTAAAGTGCATGTACGTCTCCTGCACATACAATTCTAAAATTTTGTTAAGAAAAAATTAGAAAGGTCCAAAGAATACTAAGGGATTAGGAATAATCAACGCTGTAAAATATCACATCTCACCACCAGGATACAGAGTCAGTCCAAGTATCAGATAAACCCAGGACACGTATGGATGGCAATAACCAATTTCCAGACTTTTCAATGAAAACACTAAGTGCCAAGAGCAGGGAAATATGGTAAGGTGGAACACCACTGCTCTGGTGTTGACTCCAGCTGCCAGACAGCAGGTGAGAGAGAGACCAGTGCACAGGCCGCCCACTGGACTCTGTTCCCAGCCACTGACCCATCCTCCTCCCCTTTGCCAACCATCCCCAGTAATACCAGCAGCAACTATAGGCACAAGTGCCACCCACACCCGTTGGAAGAACAGGTGAGTGACTGGGCTTCAGGCTGAACTGCCCCAATCTCTAGGCCCTAACCCCCAGGGCATAACCTATGCCCCTCCCCTTCCCATCTCAGTGTCAGCAAGGCAGCTGGGCCCTGCCCTGAACTCTGGTGGAATTCCACTGCTCTGGAGCAGACCCCAGCAGCAGGCCAGCAGGCTGCACCACCATTGCTGCCACCCAACCACACCTACCGGAGCATCTTCCCCATGGACAGCCCTCTCCAGCAACATCAGCAGACCCTATAGGCGCAAGCACCACCCACACCAACTGGAAGTACATTAGTCCCTATAGGCGCAAGCACCACCCACACCAACTGGAAGTACATTAGCCCCTATAGGCGCAAGCACCACCCACACCAACTGGAAGTACATTAGCCCCTATAGGCGCAAGCACCACCCACACCAACTGGAAGTACATTAGCCCCTATAGGCGCAAGCACCACCCACACCAACTGGAAGTACATTAGCTCCTATAGGCGCAAGCACCACCCACACCAACTGGAAGTACATTAGCTCCTATAGGCACAAGCACCACCCACACCAACTGGAAGTACATTAGCTCCTATAGGCGCAAGCACCAACTACACCAGTTGGAAGAAGAGATGGATAAACGCCAGTGTAAGAATACATTCAACAACATAAACCAGAACCCAGTGGCCCTACAACAGCAAGACCTGAACATTCTAATGCAGATGAAGCAGAAGAAAACCACCTTAAAAATAACTTTTTGAAGATGATAGAGGCCCTTAAAGATGAAATGAAAAATTCCCTTAAAGAAATAAAAAAAAAGACAAACAAAAAATTGGAAGAAATCAATAAATCCCTTAAAAAGAAAGCCAAGGGGGGGGGGGGACAGGAAAAGCAAACAGTTCAGTACTTGAAAACTGAAAGAGAGGCAATAAAGAAAACACAAAATGAGGGAATTCTGGGTAAGCAAACAGGAACTACAGATGCAGGTGTCTTCAACAGAATACAAGAGATAGAAGAGAGAATCTTAGGCATTAAAGATATGATAGAGAAAATAGATTCATTGGTCAAAGAAAACGTTAAATTAAAAAAATTCTTAAAACCAAACATCCAGGAAATCTGGGACACCATGAAAAGACCAAACCTAAGAATAGTAAGGATAGAAGAAGAATTCCAGCTGAAAGGCACATAAAATATATTCAACAAAAAAGAAGAAAACTTTCCCAACCTAAAGAAAGACATGCCTATGAAAATACAAGAAGCTAACAGAACATCAAATAGACTGGATGAAAAAAAAAGTTCCCTTGCCACATAATAATCAAAACACTAAACATACAAAACAAAGAAAGAATATTAAGAACTGCAAAGGAAAAAGGCCAAGTAACATATAAAGGCAGACCCATAAGAATAACACCTGACTTCTCAATGGAGACTTGGAAAGTCAGAAGGTCCTGGGCAGACATTTTGCAGTTACTAAGAGACCATGGATGCCAGCCCAGACTACTATACCCAGCAAAACTTTCAATCACCATAGATGGAGAAAGAAGATATTCCATGACAAAACCAAATTTAAACAAAACCTATCCACAAATTCAGTCCTACAGAAGTACTAGAAGGAAAACTTAAACCCAGGTGATACTTCAAAAACCTGTATTCCACAAAATTGGAAAATCTAAAAGAAATGGACAATTTTCTTGATAGGTACCACATACCAAAATTAAATCAAGACCAGATAAACAATTTAAATAGGCCTATAAGCTCTAAGGAAATAGAAGCGGTCATTAAAAGTCTCCCAACCAAAAAAAGCCCAGGGCCAGGTAGTTTCAATGCAGAATTCTACCAGAATTTCAAAGAAGAGCTAACACCAATACTCCTCAAACTGTAAAACAATATAAACAGAAGGACATTGACAACTTCTTTTTACCCTCATACCCAAACCACACAAAGATGAAACAGAATTATAGACCAATCTCCCTCATAAATACTGATACAAAAATACTCAATAAAATACTGACAAACTGAATCCAAGAACACATTAAAAAACATTATCCACCATGATCAAGTAGGCGTCATCCCAGAGATGCAGGGATGGTTCAACATATGGAAATCTGTCAATATAATCCAACAATATAAACAAAGAAAAAAAACTACATGGTCATCGCATTAGATGCTGAAAAAGCCTTTGACAAAATCCAACACCCCTTCATAATAAAGGTCTTGGAGTGATCAGAGATATAAGGAACATACTTAAACATAATAAAAGCAATATACAGCAAGCCAATAGTCAACATCGAATTAAATGGAGAAAAACTCAAAGCGATTCCACTAAAATCAGGAACAAGGCAAGGCTGTCCACTCTTCCCGTATTGATTCAATATAGTAGTCAAAGTTCTAGCCAGAACAATAAGACAACAAAAGGATATCAAAAGGATACAAATTGGAAAGGAAGAAGTCAAACTTCCACTATTTGCAGATGACATGATAGTATACATAAGTGACCCAAAAATTCTACCAGGGAACTCCTACAGCTGATAAACACCTTCAATAATGTGACGAGATACAAGATAAACTCAAAAAAAATCAGTAGCCCTCCTATATACAAATGATAAATGGGCTGAGAAAGAAACCAGAGAAACATCACCCTTTACAATAGCCACAAACAATATAAAATACCTTGGGGTAATTCTAAGCAAACAAATGAAAGATCTATATGACAAGAACATTAAGTCTTGAAGAAAGAAATTGAAAAAGGTATCAGAAAATGGAAAGATCTCCCATGTTCATGGATATGTAGGATTAACATAGTAAAAATGACAATCTTACCAAAAGCAATCTACAGATTCAATGCAATCCCCATCAAAATCCCAACACAATTCTTCACAGACTTGGAAAGAACAATACTCAACTTCATATGGAAAAACAAAAAACCCAGGATAGCTAAAACAATCCTATACAATAAAGGAACTTCTAGAGGTATCACCATCCCTGACTTCAAGCTCTACTATAGATCTATAGTAATAAAAAAAGCTTGGTATTGGCATAAAAACAGACATGTGGATTAATGGAATCGAATTGAAGACCCTGACATAAATCCAGACATGTAATAACACCTGATTTTTGACAAAGAAGCCAAAATTATACAATGGAAAGAAGAAAGCATCTTCAACAAATGGTGCTGGTATAACTGGATGATAGCATGTAGAAGAATGTAAATAGATCCGTATCTATCGCCATGCACAAAACTCAATTCCAAGTGGATCAAAGACCTCAATAAATCCAGCCACACTGAACCTGACAGAAGAGAAAGTGGGAAGTATCCTTGAATGTATTGGCACAGGAGATCACTTCCTAAATATAACACCAGTAGCACAGACACTGAGATCAACAATTTTTAAATGAGATCTCCTGAAACTGAGAAGCTTTTGTAGGGCAAAGGACACTGTCAATAAGACAAAAACGGCAGCCTACAGAATGGAAAAAGATCTTCACCAATCCCACATCTGACAGAGGGCTGATCTCCAAAATATATAAAGAACTCAAGAAACTAGACATCAAAATACCAAACAACACAATTAAAAAAGTAGGATTCAGACCTAAACAGAATTCTCAACAAACGAATCTCAAATGGCCGAGATAAACTTAAAGAATTGTTCAACATCCTTAGTCATCAGGGAAATGCAAATCAAAATGACTCTGAGATACTATCTTACACCTGTCAGAATGGCTAAGATCAAAAACAGTGATGACAGCTTATGTTGGAGAGGAATGGAGCAAGGGGAACACTCCTCCACTGCTGGTGGGAGTGCAAACTTACAGCCACTCTGGAAATCAATATGGTGGTATCTCAGAAAAATGGGAATCAATCTACTGCAAGACCCAGCTACATTAATCTTGGGCATGCCCAAGGATGCTCAATCATATCACAAGGACACTTGCTCAACTATGTTCATAGCAGCATTATTTGTAATAGCCAGAACCTAGAAATGACCTAGATGCTCCTCAACAGAAGAATGGATATGGAAAATGTGGTACATATACACAATGGAGTATATTACTCAGCTGTAAAAAACAATGACCTCATGAAATTTGCAGGCAAATGGATAGAACTAGAAAAAAATCATTCTGAGTGAGGTAACCCAGACCCAGAAAGACAAACACAGTATGTACATACTCCTAAGTGGACATTTGGAGTAAAGTACAGAATAACCAACCTACAATCCACAGCCCCAGAGAAGCTACATAACAAAGAGGGCCCAAAGAAGAAAGCATGGATTTCCCTGGGAAGGGGAAACAGAAGAGATTTCCTGGGTAAACTGGGGGCAGAGGTGGGAGGGGGGATGGGAACTTGAAAGAGTGGGTTGGGCTGGCTGGGCACAGGAGGTGGGTTGGGGGCAGGACAGAGGGGGAGAGTAATGAAAGAGACATCTTAATGGGGGCATCATTTCAGGGTTAGGGAGAAACCTGGTGCAAAACTCCCAGGAATGCATAAGTATGACCCCAGCTAAGACTCATAGCAATAGTGGAGAGGGTGCCTGAACTGGCTATCTATCGTAATCAGATGGTGACTACCCTAATTGTCATCAGAGAGCCCTTATCCAGTAACTGGTGAAAGTAGATGCAGAGATCCACAGCCAAGCACTGGGCAAGATCCGGGAGTCCTCCTGAAGGGAGGAGGGATTGTAGGAGCCAGGGAGGTCAAGGTCATGATGGGGGAACCCAGAGACAGCTGACATGAGCTGGTGGGACACATGGACTCTGGACCAACAGTTAGGGAGCCTGCATGGGACCAACCTAGGCCCTCTGCATGTGTATGACAGTTGTGTAGCTTGGTCTGTTTGTAAGGCTCCTAGCAGTGAGATCAGGACCTCTCCCTGGTACTTAGCTGGCTTTTGGTAACCTGTTCCACATGCTGGATTATCTTGCCCAGCCTATATGCAGGGGGAAGAGCTAGGTCCTACCTCAACTTGATGTGCCATGATTTGTCCAAGCCCATGGGAGGCCTGCCCCTTTCTGAGTGGAGACAGAGGAGGAGTGGATGCAGAGGGGGGTAGATGGGAGTCAGGGAGGGAACAGGAGGAGAGGAAGGAGGGGAAACTGTGGTTGGTATGTAAAATAAATAAAAAGAAATGTTAATTAAATAAAAAAAGAGTAGGAAAGTATGAAGTGGGAAGATTAGCATTTCTGTGCTCAGGCTCACTTCCAAGCTGTGATAACTGAAACTACAAGCACTGGTACAGTGACAGCAAAGACCAACGTCACCACAGGAAGCCTAGAAACACAGGGATGCGAACAGAGAAGGGCAGATGCACATCCTAAACCATGCAACACACACACCGGTGCCAGCAGAACGGATGTCCACACAAGTGGGAAACTATTCAAATGTTGCAAAATGGTTTGGGAGAAATGAGTGGTTTCTAAAACACAATCCGAAAGTACAGAAAGAAAACTGAGAGACTGGACTAAGCTAGAACAGAGAATCCTGTGCTTAACAAACACCATTACGAGGAAAAAGTCACCACTCAAAGGGAGAAAAGAGTTGACAAGGCACACAACTCACAATGAGCTTTGTTCCATAACACACAGGGAGTAGCTCCACACCAAGGCAAAGGGAGCTGTCTCACCTGAAGCACAGGTAGAAGACCTGACTGAGCACATCCTGGAAGGGGAACTGTGCCAGGCCAGTCACAGAGACTCCCACTTCCCCTCAGGAAAGCAGCACTAGATGTCAGAGGGCCTAGGACAGAGCTGGGATTAAGATGACTGACAGCAGCGGTGTGGGGGAAGGGGAAAGACACTAAGGGCCAGAGGCCCAGCAGTCCAGTTGGTTCTTTGCTGGGTGGATGGTCCCTAGGTGCTAGTATTCCAGCTCCCAGGTTATTCCTTGTTGTCACAGACATATCTGTCTGCATCTTTGTATATCACATGCCAAAATGATTCTCAAACAACGTCAAATAACAGACTTTACAAGAATGTTTTAAGCATATGCATCTTGTTATGTGGTACAGATGGAGATTAAAATTCATACAAAAATTTGTTACAATGATCTGTAAAGATAGCTAGCCATTTTCAGTGTTTGCAGATAAAGGATTTTGGGGGTCTGTCCATGTGGTGTCTAAATGAGAAATGCCCCCCCCCCCCAGGCTTGTGTATTTTAATAACTGGTCCTAGTTGGTGGTGTTGTACACGGACTTTATGGAACCTTTAGGAGGTGCAGCCTTGCTAGGGGAAGTATGTCACTGGAGAGGTGGGTTTGGAGGGTTGATAGCCTCCCCCCACTTCCTGCTTTCCCTCTCCCTCTTTCCCATGTGTGGTTGAAATGTGATCAGCCTGCTCCTGCTTCTGTTGTCTTGCCCTATCTTCCCTGCTGTAACAGACTCAGACCCTCTGGAACCGTAAGCCATAATGAATTCAGTGTTCGTTTAGTTGCTTTTGGTCATGGTATTTCCATCCTAGCAACAGGACAGTAACTAATACAGTCTGCATGGTAGATTTTAGCAATAACACGCTACCTGTGGCCTCTCAGCTACTGTCAACTAGGGCTCTTCTTAGGGAGGTCAACCACATTATCTCTGCATCAATAAGCAAGACTATGGGAGGAGTGGGCCTCAAAGGAGGACTGGCCCCACAAGAACTGCATCCTCAGCTGCATGTCCACCTATAGGCTGACACCTACTTCAGGGGCACTTAAAAAATATATCCAAAGACAATTTAGGGAAGACCTCAGAGGTGGAAGGCAGTGTGCTTTACAGCTTTAATATTCTGTGCATCTGCAAAGAGTTCTGTCAAGTAGTCTCAAGATGCCTGAGTCAACATGGGAGCCCCAGAATGCCCCTGCACCGAGGCCAATACTGAGTCCTTCCTGACACCTGGATGAAGCCAAAAGCAGGGCCACTGGTTTGCCTTTACGCCCACGAGAAGTGACCTGAAATCATCACCCTAAACACCGATGACTCCGATGTTGGGTGACAAGCCCCTCCAGAACTGCCACCTGGGGCAGCAGCACAGGCAGCAGAGGCAGTGGCCGTGGGGCCGCCCTGAGTCCTCACTGTGCCCACCAGCACTCACTCTCTTTGCCCTTCTCCTTGTTCTTGAGCTGCTGCAGCTTCTGCTCCCGGTGCTGCTTCTCCAGCTCCTGCTCCTGCCGGTGCCGCTCCAGTTTCCGCTGGTGCTCCAGCAGCTCCTGCTGGTGCTTCATGGCCAGCATCTCCTGCTGCTGCTGCAGGCAGAGGAGGACAGAGGTCAGAGCCCTGGAGACCCACGGACACCCAGGAACCAGCCCACCACTCCCTGACGAGGGGTCCCGGGGTGCCACCTGGCCACCTGCCCATTCATCGACGGTGGCTACAGAGGAGACAGATTGCCAAGGCCTGAAATTCCTCTGCCCCTTTAAGGGCAAGATTCACAGAACAGCCTTGGATCTGTGCAGAGAACTCAGGAGGAGTAGGAGACCTTTTAGGGTATAAATGCTCTTTGAGTATGCCCCACAGAGCTGAAATAGTGAGGCCAGTTCGCACAACTGCTGGCATTTTCTTAGACATGGAAGACTTCTGAAACTCCACCATAGGGATTCAACCACCAAGAGTCCACATTAAGAGTGTGCTTGCAACACACGTGGCAGGCCCAGAGGCAAGCCTAAGCTCCTCAAGGTGAGCAGCCAGACAATGGTATGCACTCACCTGAGGCAATGCTGCCTACTACCTCAGAGCAGAATTAGTTACCAACAGGCAGAAGCACAAGGCTGAGTCAGAAACAAGCAATTCAACAGGGCAGCAGGTGGCACAGACAAGAGCATGAAGAAGTCAATAAGGTTCTATCACTGTCAAGTTCTGGAGCAGGAAAGACCAGTGGGACATGACAAAGAGAAGACGCTGGTGAGGGGACAGAAGAGAGACTGCAGGATTTATGATGCATAGATCAACTGCAGGTGAATACTGCCATCAGTTCAGAAGACTAACGATCTGCCCACGAGTGAGGATTCTTAGACATGGTAAAAACAAATGGGAAAAATGCTTGCCCAACTAGTCAGATCCCTGTCACTGTACTGCAATGGGTAAACAAGAACCCTGCCTCCAGCCCGAGCAGGGAGCCCCGTGGGCACTTCAGCAGGGCCACTAAGAGCTATTTCCAGCCTTTACTGCACTGATGGGTAGTTACCCTGTGGGCATGGGCACTTTTTGGGTGTTGCTCCCTCATGGAAGGGAGAGTGGCAGGGAGTGGTAATCAAGGAATTGGCAACCCAGGTGGACCATGGAAAAAAAATCTGATACAGCGTGTCCTCACCAGAGTGAGTGATCAGTGATTAAGTATGGAGACAGACTAGAACAGGACATCTAGCCACTTAGGACTGTGCAGGTCACAGCACAGAATGCAGCCATGACAGGAAACCAACCGGTGGTTGAGACCTTTGGAGTACGTCTCACCGAGACCTCAATCTTTACAGCCTAGAAGGAGCCTGTGGTGCCAATTTGCTAAGTTTGCTTGCCAATTTGACTACATCTGGAAGGAACTGAAACCCCAATCTGTTATGCCCTCCTGTGAGGAATTTTCTTTTCTTCTTTCTTTATTTTTATTTTTTTATTTTATTTTGAGACAAGTACATAGTCCTGGCAGTCCAGGAACTCACAATGTAGACCAGGCTGGCCTAGAACTCAGAGATACCTTTGCCTCCAGAGTGCTGGGTGCACCAACACACCTGGTTTTGTGCGGGATTTCCTAATCAGATTATTTGACACTGAAAGAGCCACCCTTAGGGTGGCAGCCCACACAACGGAAATGGAAGAAGGAAGCTTCGCTTCTGCCCGCTTTCCCTCACTCTCACAGACAAGTTCATCTGTCCTGCTACTGACACATTCATTTCTTTGACAGTATTAAAGCCTACTTCTTTGGGATTACAACTTAGACTGAAAATAAGGACTCCTCCAGAAGGTCTGTGCCAGACTTGGCTTGCTGAGACATCCAGCCTCACAGACTGAACAACTGCTGCATTCTAGGCCTTTCGTCATGAGGTTACCAGACCACAGCATGTAAGCCAGTCTACTAACCCCCCTTTAATATACACACACTCAGTGTATCAGGCCTGCTCTTTTAGAAAGACAAAGAGAGAGCAGCTCAAAGAAGGACACTGAGGTGAAGGTTTTGGTTTAGGTGGGCTGGCTCCTGAGCAGCGGGCTTCGATGATGCCCACGTGGGCAAACAGCTAGCCCTTCAACCTATGCATGAATATATGAACTAGCACACAAATGAGGTCCAAGCCTGAGTGCATCTGAATGTGCACAGGTGTGGTGTCAGTGCACATGAGTGTGAAGATAGCTGCCCTTCATGGATGTTGCCTCTATGGTCTCCAGCAAGGCTTTATGGAAGACAGACAGGATGTACCAGAGACATGTCCAAAATGGTGCTGGGTGATCACTCAAAAGAGGAGCCTGGGCCAGCCTTCAGGCACTGCAGACAGTGCTGTATGTACCACGCTAGCTCCAAGCGTCACCTGGACAATCCTCCCCAATCCAGGAGGAAGCCAGGAGGTTAGGCCAGCCACAGTTAACCCTGACACACATCTCTCAAAGTCCATGCTTCCACAAGTCCACGCTACACAGAGGCTTGGCCTGTACCCTTCTCTAACCACAGGCCTTGCAGTTCGCTGGTTGGATTTCCCAAGACAGTGTCTGTCACCAGCTTCCACAGTCAACTACAGCACTGGGTAGATTAAAGAGGTGGGACTGTAAACTGCTCTGAGTTTGTCCCAATCAGAATCATAATACGCCACTTACTCAGCACATGAAGTTCAAGTCACATCGTATCAAGAATGTGATGGATGCCGGGCGGTGGTGGCGCACGCCTTTAATCCCAGCACTCGGGAGGCAGAGGCAGGTGGATCTCTGTGAGTTCGAGGCCAGCCTGGTCTACAAAGCGAGTTCCAGGAAAGGTGCAAAGCTACACAGAGAAACCCTGTCTCGGGGGGAAAAAAAAAGAATGTGATGGAAAAGTGACAGCAAGTGTATAATTTTATAAGGTGAACATTCTTTATCCACTCCAACTATCAAGCCTGTGCATCCCAGGCATGGGATATAGGAATTGAGCCATGGAGATGACTTTCAGTGATACCTAAGAACTTCATGAGCAAAACAAACAGGACCACCAGCTTACTCATGCCTCATGCATAATACAGGAGGTGCTAGACATTGCCCTGTGGGTCTAGCCTGGGAGATCCAGGCAAATTCTCAGGCTGTCACACCTACCATAGACACTCTGGGGCTGAGGCTAGCCCTAGCCCTTAGGACTGAGACTACAGCTCTGTCCTCACCTGTTCTATGTCCCCACAACCTGCAGAGCGGGCATCCTTGGCCTTGCTTTCTTGTTGTTAAGGAAGCAGCCTGATGCCAGATCCTCACAGGACTTCTTAGAGCTGTCCAGTCACAACTGTGGTCATGTGCAGCAAAGATTTACTGGCAGACTGAGCAGGTGACACTGGAAACAGCAGAGGCCCCATACTCCCTGTCTGAGGGGATTTACAAAGGCTCTCTTGAGAAAATGAGCTCTGTCTACAAACATGTTCACTAAGAATATGCTGGGGCAGTGGTCATTTCTAGCCAGGTGTATGGGGATAGATTAACTGGAGAGGGGACAAGCATTCCCACAATAGCTTAGAAATGGGAATGAGAAAACATTGGAAAACTGTGCCCAGGCAGGGGTGGCCTGCCTACAGTACCTTTCCCACAGAAAAGTCACTTGAAGAAGGCCTCACACTGTGTCCAGAAGTAGTGGGTGCAGGAGGAGCCAGTTGGGGGCCAGCAGGTCAGACTGTTGGCTCTCTGGTTAATATTTCAAACAGCCACTGAAATGGTCTTTTAAGAGACAGCAAGACCAAAAGAAGCAAGTGGCTCTATGCCCTGAGCTGGCATCATGTTTCTGAGGACTGTGAGGTGGCACAGAAGGAAAGGATGGGCAGGCCAGCTGCCTGCCCTAGCTTGGTCTGTCCTTTGCCAGCTGCTTTCTCCATGCTTCCTTCCACTGGGCAGAAGGGTTGCCCCACAATGAAGACCAAATGACAAGGGACCATGAAAATACTCTAAAGGTCTGGTGTGAGGTTGGCATTTGTACTTCAACATCTTACCTTGAGTCTGCTTCTGAAAGACATCCCCCAAAGAGAATGGTGTCAAACAGAGGATAGCTAAATGTCACCCCGAGATCAAGATGAGGATGTCAGGGAGACAGACACAACCCAGCTGGATGAATGACCAAGCCCAAGAGATTTACAGTCTCAAAATCACATCTTCACTTAGTCACCCTTGCTGATAGCAGTCAGTATAGATAGGTCTAATACAAGTTGGGATCTAGGCTTCTCCTGGTCAATGGCACCGAGCCACTGAACCCAGCTCCAGGACTTAATATAATAACTTCAGAACAGTAACATTTTCCTATCCTTACAGGAAAACCAAATTACAATAATGTACACCAAAAGTAAACGCATGGAGATGAAGCCATATCCTCTAATAGTTTCATGCCAAGAGGCTGTTCCCCATCATTTTGGGGAAACACCACGGAATGTACGGCTGCCAGAATAACATCTGTGAATAAGGGGGTTCATAGAGTGCTTAAAGGTATGGTGGTGGTGTCCACAGGTAATGGCACCTAAAAGGTGTCACTAGGCAACTGGCATCAGGTAATCTACCTGCTTTAATTACCTTCAGAAAGCAAACATGGTGGCATTTTAAAAATAATAATGTAATCAGTGTATAATCATCCATTGCAAAAAACAACCCCAATCACCTAGTCCTGTTGAGAGTCACCTAACTCAGGAGCACCGAGTGGGCCACTGCTAAACAGAAGACCCACAGTACTCTCCCTTGGAACCCAGAAGGGAAGTGGGCTTCCTGTTAACAGTCACAAAGACACACAAACTTGAAATTCATGAGGCACAGAAGTCCAGGAAAACTGTACCACAGTCAACATTTTAGATTACAAACAACGATCAGATTCCCAAATACACCCCACAGCAACAATGCTGGCCCTGTGTGAGTGTCACCACATCACACTGCTGTGATGTTCTGCACTTTACAGTCACTTAGTCAGGGCAGAAAGGACTAACCAGATCTGTGCTCCTCAGCCCAGCATAGTCGGGACACTCTAACAGTGACCCTTGGAATCTCGGGCCCCCGGATCTTAATTCTCTCCTTTATCTGATCACACACAGTATCTGTCACAAGGAACTCCCTCCTTGACTCCCCACGGGCAGGGCCTGCATTGTCCAGGAAGAAGGGTGACACACATGCAAACACCCACCACTGGAGTGCAAAACTCAGGCTGTAACAGCAGGCCTTCTGGAAGTGTTGCTTTTATAGTGAGTAAACCTAGCTGTCCTCCCTTGGTAACTCACTACCATGCCGTGGCAGGGGGAGAACTGCTGGGAAGAGATCTTGGGCAGATTCAAACACCACCACCACATGAAATAGTTTAAAATAAGATGACCATGGTGTGGTGGTCTGAATGAGAATGGTGCCATAGGCTCATATATTTGAATACTTGGTCTCCATTGGTAGAACTGTTTGGGAAGGATTAGGAGGTGTGCCTCTAGGGGCAGGCTTTGAGGTTTCAAAAACCCACACCATTCTCAGTTAGCTCTTCCTGCCTTGTGACTGGACCTCAAGATATGCCTTCTTGGCTACTGCTCCCACGCTATGCCTGCCTGCTGCCACACTCCCCGCCATGATGGTCATGGGCTCACCCTCTAAAACCATGAGCCCCCAATTCTGTGACAGAGAGCACAAAACAGCCAGGAGGTAAACCTTTTGCAGAGGAGGCCACTGTTGTTTGTCTTGTATACAAGTACCTGCAGTGGGAATAGGAAATTCTTTTCTAGAAGCAAGGAAATATGGAACGCTTTCTTCTTATCACAGCGATAGAAAAGTAAGACACATGGCCTAATTTTTCTAACAAAATCACCAACAGCAGCCCCACTATTCTAATCAGAACTTAACCGGTTCACCTTTAAGCCAAAACTCAGTTTTGAACCATACACTCATCCCAAACTTAGCTTATTTGACTCCAACTTTTGAATTTACTAGACACTTAATTTAATAGACATCTTTTCAGTGTAAACCCAATCAGACTTTTCAACAGTAAACAAAAATAAGAGCTTTCTATGCTGAAAGGCCTGATGCTGGGATCAGGTGTTCGTCTACTGCTCCAGCAGGACAGGGAACCTTCTGGGTCTCTAGGAAGTTCCCATTATCCCTAGTGATTATTGACCAGCCAACGAGAAGAGGTTACAGCCAAGCTGAATCTGATAGCACACACTACTAACATCATAATGCTCTTCACAACACTGTTCAAATAACAATGTCTCTGGTCCAGCCTCAACAGAAGCTGAGGCCATGGCCATTTAGGAAGCTGTTTCTTGGACCCCAGGAGTACTATATGGCCCTAATATCCCTAGGGCAGGCATGTCAGGTACCTGTCTGTGAGCCTGTATGTGTGTATCCTACAGCCACATGTGCCCAGGGTGTCCTGATGACCACAGCTGATTTAGGAGGCACACGGACTTTAACATGGGGGAAGGTCCAACAGCAGGTTTCTTCTCCAAGGTATCCTTGTTGTGATGGAACATCTGACGAAAGCAGCTTAAGGAAGTGTTATGTTTTGGTTCAGAGTTGATGTGCTGGATAGTTTTATGTCAACTTGACACAAGCTAAAGTCATCTGAGAGGCAGGAATCTCAAGTAAGAAAATGCCTTCATAAGATCTGGCTATAGGCAAGTTTGTGAGGCCTTTTCTTACATGGTGATTGATAGGGGAAGGCTAGCCCATTGTGGGTGGTGCCATCCCTGAAAGGCTGGTGGTCTATAAGAAGAAATCAGGCTAAGCAAGCCATGAAGAGCAAGCAAATAAGCAGCGCCCCTCCATGGCCTCTGCATCAGCTCCTGCCTTCAGGTTCCTGTCCTACTTGAGTTCCTGCCCTGACTTCCTTCATGATGAACTGTGATGTGGAAGGAGAAGCTGAATAAACCCTTTCCTCCCCAAGTTGCTTTGGTCATGGTGTTTCGCCACAACAATAGTAACCCCAATTAGGACAGCTGGAGAACACACAGTCTATCATGGTGGGGACCAGTCAGGAAGCAGAGAGACGAATGCTGGTGCTCAGTTTACTGTCTCCTTTTCCTTCAGTCCAGGACCCCAGCCTGTGGAACAGTGTTGTCCATATTTAAGGTGTATCTTCCCAATTCTCAATTAATACAATCTAGAATGCCATCACAGACACACCTAGATGTTTGTCTCCTAGGTGATTCTAGGCCCTGTCAAGTTGACAATATTTAAAAAGTTAAGGGTGTTTTTCTGATTAAAACTAATACTAAGGGGCTGGAGAGATGGCTCAGCAACTAAGAGCATGGGTTGCTCTTCCAGAGGACATGAGTTCAATTCGCAGCACCTACATGGCACCCAACTGTCTATAACTCCAGTTCCAGGGCTTATGACACCCTTGCACAGGCATACATGCAGACAAAACACCAATGAACATAAAATAAAAATAAATTATGCGTGCGTGCGTGCGTGTGTGTGTGTGTGTGTGTGTGTGTGTGTACCCCAAACATGGAACTAAGCATAAGTAGATCACCTACAGTTGATCACTTATAGTCCGGGGCATCTAGCTCAGCAATACGGTAAATTTAGACTCAAAACCACCCACAGGCATTGAGCCAACTTCCTCACATTACTGGGCCTCAACAAAAATACTGCATGGTTGGATTTGTATAGCCCTTTAAGCATATCCAGTATTTTCAATAAAAGCTGGTCCCTGACCCATTTTGATGCTTAGAGATGGACTCCTACATCCAACAGCTGGCCTGATGTACTAGACACTGTTCTACAATTGCTAGGCTTATCGCTTGGAATGAGTGAATTTATTAAGTATATAGCAAGCAAAGTAACAGGATAAACAGCAAGTAGCAGACAGACAGAAACAACAGATAGACAACTGTAAAACACCATCAAGCTGGGCATGCACAGCATCAGAGAAGATATCAGGCTTAAATAACTGGGAAAGCCCCACTGAGACAGTCTGCTGGAGTTGCCAACAGAGAATGTCTATGGTGCAGCAAAGTGTCCCTTCCCTTTGGGTGAGGCTTCCCACAAGAACAAACAGTGGTAGATAGATATCATCCAGTTCTGCTCACCACATCTAGCAGAAACCAACTGGGGTGGTTGAGCTGGTCAGCTGGAGCTCCTGATTGAGCTCTCTCGATGGCTAACCTTCCAGCTTCCTGTTCCCACTGCAGGCACTTGTATACTACAAGACAAACAGCGGCCTCCTCCGCAAAAGGTTTACCTCCTAGGTATTCTCAACACAGTGTTTCATGCTCTCTGTCACAGAATGGGGAGTGGGGGTGCCAACCTATCCCCAGACAGGGGTACTTTGAGACCAACATGTTTGGGTCTGAAATGGGGAAAGGAACCCCACTTCCAGGGCCAGCTTTTCAGTGAGCTCAAACAATACACGACAATTTATCAGTAAAATGTACATTGCATGCCCTGTTCCATGTTGGGGGTATAGCTACCTGCCTGCTTCCCAGAATGAAAGCATGCACTGATCTTGCCTTCACAGCACCCTCCTGGCTACAGTACCTTCAATCCTTACCCTCTGGATGCCAGCAGGGCCAGAGGGTTGTCAGTGAACCCAGGATAGTCACACATCTGATGGCCAGAGTCAGCAAAGAGAAGCCAGAGAAAGGCGACTATCACCTCTGATGTGGGCCAGACAGACCCAGTTTGGCTAGACTTCATACTTAACATGTTAACACCAAGGACTTGAGGACGAGATGAGAGCTGTCACCCTGTAGATGGGAGCTACCAGAGACAGGCCAGATAGCAAGGGCAACAGCAGTGTAGCCCCTATGGGCCCAAGTCCACATGCCCCCCTACACACACCACTGTGGGACTCCAGCCAAGCTAAGCAAATGCACACTTTCACTACTGCACACAGACTTTTGCTACAGACGGACTCTGTTCAAGATCATGAGTGGCTGTGATGGTACAGCCTATACCAGCTTCCAAAGCAGCTTGTCCTGAAGCACAGCTGGCCTGTTCCTAAGCTTTCTGCACTGTGAAAGACCCACTGGTCTACCCAGATGTAGACTAACAGTCCCCTTGCCATCTACCCTCATGCTATTTAAAAAACGATAACACTGGAGATAAAACCAGGATAAATCAAGCACACTCTGGAAAAAAGCGTGAAATCCAAGTCTGGGGCAGAGTGTGAGGAAGGAAAGAGAGGAGACAACCAGACTGCTGTGCTGAGTCCCATCTGTCTTGATGGACCTGGACATTTGTTTCCTTAAAGCCACCAAGGCCCAATATGCTGTTCTGCAACTATACTCAAAGATGCTCAAAGAGGCTTTAAGGCAGATCTCATGTACTTTCCTGAGATAAGCACAGGGCAGGCACCATTATTCTCTTTAGCTGAAACATATTAACAGAGCAAAGAAATAAAGTCATCCATGGGCGTGAAGCTGTTGACTGGCAGGATGTGTGTTGTTTGTCCAGGGTTTGTAATGGAGCACTTGGGACTAAAATGTCCCAGGGCTCTCAATAAGAAACCATTTCCATCTCCACTCACTGGACCAACTGGCTCAAATCCAAAGGCAACCTCATTAGAGCACCCTGGAAACAATCTATCCTTCCAGGCATGCCCAGCAGTGAGCAGCACCCCCCCACCCCCTGTGGGTCTGTCATTCACCATCCCCACCCGAACCCAGACCAAGTGTTAAAGACAAGCAGGTGCATCGTCCAGCAGTAAGGTCCAGGAAAGGGAGGTGAGTACCAGCAGTGGAGCCCGTGCCAGGGTTGGAATAGGAGGTATCCCAGGGGCTGAGCTACAGCATCACTAGGGTATAGGGTGTAAAGAACAATGGAGGTGGTCAGGAGGACAGAGATGGCAGGAGCAGTATACAAGAAGATACAAAGACAGAGGAGACTCAAAGCAGCACAGCAGCCTGCATTGTGTGTGTGTGTGTGTGTGTGTGTGTGTGTGTGTGTGTGTGTGTGTGTGTGTGTGTGTGTTTTCTCAGGGAGGCTGTGCACCTCCTAGAGCATAAAGCTCTTCCAAGCCTCTCCCCATCCATCAACAGCCTAACTCCAGCTTTTCCTTCAAGCCCTACCTCAGCAGTCTACTCTCCTGCCTATGATAGCTTTAGATCTGACCCTTCAGGTGCCAGCAGGGTCTAGTCCTCATCATCCTAACACAGAGAAAGCATCAGAAAACCTGGGATAGCCATACAACTGATGGCCAGAGGCAGCAAAGAATGGCCAGTGTTACTGCTTATGTCCTACCATAGTCAAGGTTTTGTGAAGATTACCAACTTCCACTCTTACCTGGAAATACAATGAATCTCACTCTTGTCTGCAGACAACACAACCCAGAGGAGAAAGCAGAGTTAAAGGACATTTGGGAAACATGAAGCCTGATGCTCAGGAGCCTGGAGCTCCTGGCACAAATGAGGCATAGTCAGGATGGCACCAGAGTGGCCATCAGTACCCTTGGGCAAAAGGTGAAGTTGGGCCTGTCACAGAGAACCCCAAGCATGGGGCTGATTTGACCGACTCCTGTGGCCTTAAGGCTGACCAGGTACAGGGACATGACTTCCCGGGTACCAGGCAGGGGCACAGGTTCCTTTCCAATCATGGGCTACTTGGAACAACAGGTAGTTTGAAGACTAATCTTTACTGTCAACTGGATGAGATTTAAAAACACCAAGTAAACAACCCTGGGCGCATCTATGAGATGCTCCAGAAAGATTTAACAGATGAAAGGTCTTCCTTGAATGTGATAGCATCATTCCCTGGGCTGGAGCCCCAGATTAGAGAAGGAAAAAAGGTGGCAGGCATCAGAATTTGTCTCTGGTCCTGACAGATCCCAAATGACAAGCCACCTTGTACTTCTGCCACCATGCCTCTCTGACCATAGACTGAACCCCCTTTTCAACTGTGAGGCAGAATTTAACCCCTCAAGCTGCTGTCTGTCAGGCATCTGGTCACAGCCACAAGGAAAGTGACCACACAGGTATAAAGCAGAACAAACAGCACCTTGCTCTCTAGGGCCACAAAGCCAGAGTCCCTTTCCTCTGGTGCCGACTGCCTGAGTTTGAGTTGTAGTCTCTACCTGTTGGACTATAGAGATCTCGGAGACTGGGGAATGAGAAGGAGCACTTTGATGCTGCTAGGCCGTCAGAGGCAGCAGTCTTGGCCAACAAGAAAGCAGTGGTAACTGCCCACACCTCAAAGCAGGGACTGTCCCACAGTGTCAGGGAGAGCATCATTGATCTTCACAGAATTATGAAAACTTCAGTTAATTCAGGAGAATAATAAAAGGAAACAATTTTTGTTTGCAGGTAACATCAGTAACCCAGAAGACATGAAAACAAAATCAATCCCAGAAAATTCTATCCAGTTATTCTAGATAACGCATAAGAGTGAAATGCAGAGCTCATCTACACACTGGCAGTGAGAGAACAGGAAAAATAAAAATGCAGAAACAGATTTATCTGCAATAAAAACAAAAATACAAACTATCCCAGATTAAACATTTATATGCATTACATGAAAAATAAAAACAACAATTTACTAGGGTAGAAATTCGAGTCAAGTGACTTTTGTTTTTTAGTACCAATTCAATCCTAGGAAGCTATTACCTAACAATCTCAAATAATTCCCAGCATAATTGTGAAGACTTCATGAGAATGGTTGTGAAGTTCATCTGGGAAAGAAACAGGCCAGACAAGAGGGACAAGGTGTGGGGAGGCGGGCAGTCAGACTAACGTCTACGTGGGTATCACTGGAGCTGCATGGTGCCAGCACAAGGATGTAGCAAGCTAGATATAGGACAGACATATAAATATGCACGAGAGGGAACAGAGGTGGCATTTTAAATCTCTTCAGAAAGAACATTTGATTCATGATACGACAAGTGGGTAACTACTCTGTATCGAGTGAGAATGAACAGTGGAGGCTGGAATAATGTCCCTTATTCATAAAGAGCACTCCTACACCTACGTTAAAAGACCAGCAATGCAGCTGAAAAGAGCCGAGAAAATGACAGAAGAAGTGCAGACAGCCACAAGGCAAACAGAGACGCTTGACTACACTGGCAGCCATAGGTGTGCACTGTGCGGGCTAATTTTCTAGTGACTTTACACAGGTTAGAGTCACCTAAGAGGAGGGAACCTCACTCGAAAAATGCCTCCACAAGACTGGGCTTGGGACAGGCCTGCAGTCTATTTTCTTAACAAGTTACTGATGTGGGTGGTGCCATCCCTGGGCTGCTGGTCCTGGGTTCTATAAGAGAGCAGACTGAGCAAAGCCATGGAACAAGCCAGTAAGCAGCTCCCCTCCACGGCCTCTGCATCAGCTCCTGCCTCCAGGTTCCTGTCCTGTCTAAGTTCCTGTCCTGATAGACTACAGATGTGGAAGCATAAGCCAATATAAATAAACTAAGCCTTTTCCTCCCCAACTTGCTTTTTGTTCATAGTGTTTCATCACAGCAAGAGTAACACAAACTAAGACATGCAGGAAACGTGAGAGAGGATAGAGAGGCCAGTGAAGTAAGGACAGGTGGTCTAGGAGTGTCCCTGGTCCTGTCCCTCAGGTGGCTAACATGTTGGAGTGCCGGCCCCACAGCAAGCCCCTGTGCCTACGGGTCTTGTATCATGACAGTGTGGATGCTCTTCTCTGCCCCACAGCAACATGCATGCTCTCTTAATCCTTCAGCTGCCTCCCACCCAGCCTCTCAGGATGCATCTGTGTCTATCCTAGGCTGAGCACTCTGGCAATTTCTGAGGAAGTTCTTTGTCTTGGAAAGCCAGTTTCTGTGCCCCTCATTTTAGACCAGCCATCAGCCCCTGCGGGTACTGGGGTACCCAAATCCGGGTACTGGGGTACTGGATTTACACAGGAAACTCAATAGTCAGACAGGGAGATCCTATGACTGCCAGAAAAACCAACAGCCACACAGGAAAGGTCAGCTAACCCTGTCCTAGGGAATTTAGCTGAACAGCGCATGCATGAAAGTCACAGTAATTAAACATTTAATTCTTTAACCAGGAGGACAGGTGAGGCACACCAGGCTCAGAAGGAGCAGTTCATACATGTGCATTCAGGACGTAGAGAGTGCGTGAGCAATCTTCCCCCAGAGGACAGAACTTCTGTACCAAGTCGTGGTGGAGAACAAGGCCAGCCAGGTGGCTCTGGAGTAGCAGAGGGGCAGGGTCCACTGCTATCTGCTAACCCCACGCTACTTTTCAAGCAGAAACACTAGGAACGTGCGTTTCTTTGGTAGAGAATACTTCCAAATACTAAAAATAGTACTGCAAGCCCACAAGGTGGCTAGTCTAAGCCACTGTCTTGATCTTCCATGCCACCTGGGTCTGAAACAGCTACCACCTTTACAGGGGCAATTCCAGAAATTAATGCTAAGGGAAATGAGCAGAAGAGCAGGGCTTACAGTAGGGATAGGGTGATTCTGAGAATTACAACCCCTGAAAAGACCTTGTTTACCCCAAATTAACAACTGAAGTTCTACTTTAAAAACTACTCCTGTTCCAATTATAAATTCTATTCAAATTCACTGATGATTTAATGACACTAATTAGATTGTGTGTTCAAGAAATCTGTCTGACAAACACCACTGCCAAGTGTTGTTAACAATATGATGGCATGAAGAGAGTTTAAGCCATCAAAACAAAGGACTGCTAATGCAGTGACACAATTATATAGTCTAAAGGCTTTTATGATCTCAGTTTTAATGAAAAATTAAAACACACAAAAAATGTATCCTTCAATTTCTATGATTCTGAGGTCCTGTCTCAACGGCCAGCTCTACAGCCAGGTTCTAAGCCTCCAGCATCTCTCCTAGGGTCTAGAACTGTAGGGTAGAAAGGCATGCTCCTAGGGACTGAGCTGAGCTGACACCAGGCACCTGGTCACCCTGGCTGATGGGACCCTAACTTTATGTTCTTTATGCTTCTTGCTACTTCCATGAAAACGCACATAGGCAGGGAGATTTATTCCTGAGACTCTTACTGTTTGAACCATGGGAACAGCTAATCAACTGACAGGAGGAAAGCACAAAACTACTCTTCACCACACCTGATAGAGCCTCCCACTGCACCCCAGTCCTGTCTTCCTGCCATGTTGCATGCTGCTGACAAGGCTCCTGTGTATAAACAGCTGTGGGGAGGAATGCTCAATGGCAAGGACACCACAGGTAAACTAAAACTCAGCAGAGCTCTTGAGTCTGTCTTTGGCCAGGGTCCACACTGGATCTAAAAGGAAAGCCAGTGCGTGCACAGGTGTGGCTGGTTCTGAGGTAGCCAGGACAGTTAGGCTGTGTCCAGCTGAGGTCTACATCCCTGAACCTGTGTCTCATGCCACAGGGCTCACACTATTGCTTACTCTGAGGACAGAGAGGACTTTTGGCCTGTCCTCATTCTCACCACCCAAATGCCTGGAACTAGCCTATGTATATCCCTGGCAGAGTGCCCCTGTGTTCAGGGCCATCCTTCAGAGAGGAACTTAGGCCCAGAAACCTGACTATAGTACCAGCCTCTGGGACAGGATCTCCAAAGCACAGCAAAAGCTCAAGGTTACAGGACAGACATCCTACAGGCCTGTCCAGAGGTGCAGTGCAGCAGCAAGACCTGGAAGCACAGGGAGGGGAGGGACAGTGAGACGGGGTCATGACGACACTGGGTCAGGAGGCTGCTGCCAGGAGCCCTGAGGGCTGGCCACGCACGACACGAAAAGCTAAGACTTTGGTTTTAAGTTGCCTTTAAGTGACATGTAAGGCTATGGCTTGTGCAGAGACTAAGACAAGCAGCCTGGTGAGGTGGCATTCTGTCAGCTGGCACATCAGGGTCACTGGGTGCCATTACCTGGAATGACTTCTACTGTTTTCCAACTGGCATATGGCCCCTGCCTGAGGCCAGTCTCAAACACCCAGCTCCTGGTCCTGGAAAACACAGCCCCATGGGAAGTGGGCCTGGCCATCCAGAGCAGAGCACTGGGCAACTGTCAGCAAGGCTTTCTTCCCTTGGCCTGATGTTGGCCTCTCCTACCAGGCAGGAAAGGATTGGGAGTGTGAAGAGCCTAGTGCTGATAGAGTCCTTAACTAGCTGCCCCCGCCCCCCAACCCAAGAGAACAGAGCAGCAGCAGGAGCAGCAGCAACAGCCCTACATCCCAGGACATTTAACAGAGCAAACATCAAAATACCAAAGACCCTGGCCAACTTGTAGACAGCTCTCAGAGCCCTGAGTGAGGTTTCCTAGATCCTCTTTTCTTATAAGGCCCAAGCAGGACAATGTCCTCAGCACACACATTCCTGAAAGGGGAACCAGGGTTGCTGCTGGGCCTGCTCACCAGGGCAGGAAGGGCTCCATAATGTGTTATCTGAACCAGGAACAGCCTTGTGCATCCTCCTCAGCAATCCACATCATGACCTACAGACAGAAGTCATTGCCCAGGACCCTCCACGGTTTATGAGACTGCTCTGGTGATGGCAGCACTGCAGAGGTGGTTAGTGCCAATCCAAGCTCAGGGGTCTTAGATGCTGGAGCGCCATCTTGGTCCTATTGGGTGGGCAAGGTGGTTCTGGGAAAGCACTGCTGGGAAGTGAGTAGCCACCATACATCCTCCATTCCAAGCCCAGCTAGGTCTCAGATGAGACTACCCTGACCAACACAGTGTAATCACATGAGACTCAGGGCAGGACCCAGTGGCTGTTCCTGAATCCCTGACCTGCAGAAAACACTGTTGCTGAAACCATGATGTGTTGGGTGATTCTGTTACACAGCTGTGGGCAACTTGTACAACTGGTATGGGAGGCTTTTTGCTTTAATGTGACTACTGCAGATATAGTTTCTACTGGACAGTGTGGCTCAACATGGTTCTTAGTAGAGACATTCCTGGCCTTATAGCCTCACCATATAACATCTACATGCATATTTCTTTCCACTCATTTAATTTAAATTCTGGGATCAGATTGAGGAACTATAGAGAGTAAGCATTAAAAAGGTCTTTGTTAACAGTTTTTTCTTCCTTGCTCTTTTTCTTTTTTTGGGTGGGGGCATTTAATTATGAAAAGTCAATGGGAAAACCTGATGAAAACCACAGTGAACCCTGAGTCCTCTGAGGTATCTGCCACTTTGGGCCATTTTCTTACATGGGTATGCACTTTTAGAAAAAAACTTCTACACCATGAGTTCCTGTGTCCTCTGTAGGAGAAATAAGGCCGAGGACATTTACAGCAATCTTATGGTGAGGGTCACCTGGTTCCTGGATCTTGACACTCTGGGTCCTTCTTGGGGACAGAAGGAATCACGTGCCACCCAGAGGTTATCTGGTTCTCAGGTCTTAGCATTCCATGGATGATCCCAATCCTGAGGACAGAAGGAGCAGGTGTCACCCAGAAGGTACCTGCCTGGTCCATGGGTCTAAGCACCAGATGGGTGCTGGCCATCCTGGGCACAGAAAGAGCAGCTGTCACCTGTCCACACCTCAGCACTAGATGAAATCACACCAACCATGGGGAAGAAGCAGGGGTCACCCAGGGGTAGCTGGTCCACATGTCTCAGCACTCCACAGGTAAACAGACCCTGGAGAGAAGGACAGGTATGACACAGAGCCCAAGGATGCTGCTCACCTTGATATGTTCATGCAGCTGGGCCTCATGCTGCCGGGACAGCTGCTCGTGCTGACGCTGGAACTCAGCAATGAGGATCTGCCGCTGGATCTGCTGCTTCTGCTTCAGTGCTAGAAGCTCCTGCTGCAGCTGCTGCTCCCGCAGTGCGGGTTCCAAGGGCAGAGAGAACTGGTGGTCCAGGCGTAGGTCCATGGGTACTGCTGCAGGGGCCACTTGCAGAGGCAGCGCTGTAGCCACGTCCACTGTGGAGAGAGCACAACATGGGAGAATGGGTCACTGAGGCAGCAAGGCTAGCCCTGGGGTCTGGGTCCTTCTTCCCTGTAAAGCCTAGATGACAACTATCATGGGATGTTGGTGGCTCAAAGGGCATCTGGTGTCCCTTGGCCAATGGCCTGACAGGCTCAAAGCACAAAGCTCAGGGAATCCCGGGGCTCTGTCCTCAAGCACAAAGATCTCAGAGCAGTGGCAGATCTGGCCAGGAGACACACTTGCATGGAGTTCTTACTCCCTACCCTTTGCCAAATTGGAGGGCCCCACTCTCGAGGGACCCTATTGCAAACCTAATGGCCCACCTGACGTCATATTGAAAAGTCAATAAAGGGAAACTACAGTAAAAGGCTCCGCTTAGCCATGCAAGGAGCCAAGTGTCCATACTTGGATGGGCAAACCGCCTGTACTTTGTTTCTGCCCCTTCTCCTAATGAAGCCACTGCAGAGCTATGTATGAGCCTCAAGAACAGTGTGTGCCATAGAAGTGGTCCAGATAGACACTCAAGCGGAGAGCCTGTTGCCATGGTAAAATAAGCACCCTCTTGAAAAACATGTTTACCCAACCGACTGCAGCCAATAAAGTGTGCTCCTGGCGGGCAGCATGAGCGTTCATCAGTGTGGCTTCTGCACTCACACTGTGCCCATGTTCTGCCAAGGAGAGGCCACCATGATTCTGATTTAAAGCAGAAGCTGAGTCAGTCTCAGTTCTTACTAAATTAATTGCAAATTAAAGCAAGAGAAACAATGTGGAGGAAAGGTAAGTTTTCAATTATCAACACAGGGTCAGGGAGATGGATAAGTGATTGAACAAAGGCACCTGCCACCATGCCTGACAACTTGAGTTCAGTCCCCAGCACCCACACAATGGAAGTGCAGAACCAACTCTTGAAAGTTATCCTCTAACTTTTACAAGTGTGCCACAGCATGCATGACCTACCCACCCACCCCCAAATGCACATATGAAGGTACACAAAATTTTTAAACCATAATTAATGATAAAAGAATAAGTGTCCAACTTGATGAAGCAGCCCCTCTCCTGTCACAGGCAGTTATGAGCAGTGTGTCATGCATGGGGCTCCTGTGGAGCTAGAAAGTTCCCAGCACTGTGGAGCGCTTCCATACAGCAGCTGTCAACAGGCAGCTCTGCAGACAGTCACTGGGTTAGGGCAAAGGCTCTGTGGACCCTACCTCCAGAAAGCCCCTCCCCACTGCCCTGGATGCAGGGCTTCATCTGCCCACACACAAGCACTGAGTCCAGGGGAAGGAGGCAAGAACACTGTCCCCTGGAAGGGACTCAAGTTTAGAGGGAAGTTCAAGTGCAACACTAGTGGCAGGTGCCTAACGTCAGCTCCTGGCCCTTATGGACTTCGCCTTGACTAGAGTCCTCTAACAGTGGCTATCCTGTACCCTTGCTTCTTGCTAAATTCTTAGGGCTTTCTACTCACAGATGCAGGATGGTCTTGGACCAAAACCTGCCTGAAGCCCTCTTCCTAGGTTTATAAACCATATTTGACAATCTTGAGCCACAGAGTAAGAAAGGTGCTTGTTTCTATTGGTCCCCTGTAGCCACTCCCACACAGCAACTCCCAAAGCTGGCCTTAGTGGTCAAATGACTGGATCCCTGGTCCCAGGACTCTTCCTTGTCCTTCTAGGGTAAGGCTGGGAAGAGATCTAACAGTCACCAGAACCCTGGTTTTCTGTCTCAAGATACAGCTGCCCTGGAGAGTACAGGATGGGACCAAGGAGGGAGGGGTATAGCCATAATGCAGACCCTTTTGGGTTCCCTGATGAAAACTGCCATCTTCCCATCCCATGTCCCTGCACCACCCTGGCTTGGGACCTGGCCCTGTGGTCACCACTAAATCCTCCAGGGCTAGACTGACAGAGGGGTAGGAGCAGATAGAACCCAAGAAATATCCGAGCCTTGAGACAGCAGCCTGCCCAGCCACAAGAAGACCAAGCAAGTGTAAGGCAACTGGAGATCTTCATGTCCAACAAAACCCCTGCAGACGCCCATGAGCTACCTGTTCCTACCAAGTTCAGTGAAGCTTAGCCAAGACTTCTGCTCCTCCTCATCAGGGAGGCAAGGCTTCGGTTACTTACAGAGATGTTTGCTTTCTGTACCTTGGCTCAAGCTAGGTACACTCTAAGCTTTTTATTTGCTATATGCTTGCACCATGGGCGGGGGTTTTCTCTCTCACACAGGAACAAAGACTGGATTACTTATCTTTCCTTTTTGTCCTTTTTGATCTTTTATTATAAAATGAAACAAGATGGAAAATACAAATAATGCAGGTTTTATAGAACAACATTGTTTCCATGTTTACTCAGTTTCTCTTTTAAGGATAAGACACTGTAGAGGATAAGGAATTAAAGGGGACCACTTCCTGAAGGAGACTCAGGCTGAGCTCCTTCCTCAGGGGCTGGCTGTGCTGTCCGACTGAACGGGAGGTAACTGCAGGTGCTTCTTGCTGGGGTTTTACCTATCCTCCAGTTTGAACTCACAGCCTTTAACCTGTCAATCTCTTGGTTAAATGAGACTGCCGCAAGCTGGTTAGTCTGCCTCTGACTGCCTAGGATAAGTCACATCACCTTTCTTAGTTATACACACATATGGTCCCTGATGGGCTTAGTCTGTGGCCACTTTATTTTAGAATATGAATTGACTAGGAGTGAAAACTAGCCTATAATTAATCAATTATATATTCTTAATGTCTAGTTAAACAGGATAGTTTAGTTTAAATAAAAACACATGAAAAATTAATGAAACCATAACACTGTCTCACAGCTTGTAAACTATCTTTTCCTGTATTACTTCACTTGGCTCTGGGGGAGAGGGCAGGTGTGACTCCTGCTATAATTTTGCTGACATGACCAATGATCTTACATATTAACAAGGTTGTATCAAAAATGCTGGACACAAGAGCATGCTATCTGCCCATTTCTAATTTTCACAGAGGGGTACCATTAGGCATGCCTAGCATCTCTTTAAAAAACCAAATACACAACCTTTAAAAGGACTGCTTTGGTTAACTTCAAGAACATGATAGGCCAATCATTTCTACTAATGTATCCATACACTGGTAACAAGGATGGTGGGGCTGGAGAGGTGACTCAGAGGTTAAACACACTTGCTGCTCTTCTAAAAGACCAAAGTTCAGTTTCCAACACCCATGCTAAGTGGCTCACAACTGCCTATAACTCCAGCTCCAAGGGATCTAATCCCTTCCTCTGGCCTCTGTGGGGCACAGTAGGTACAAAACTGAATGCTTAGGGACTGGCAGGGCAGAGTGTGCAGAGGGCAGCTGGGGATGGGATGCGTAGCTCCAGGCAGTGGCCAGACTGAGCTGCTCAGCAGTTCCACCTCAGTCATAGGGCAGAATGACAGCCAGCTGGGACAATTTCCATAGTAGTTCTTAGGCCCTGAGGCTGGCCTTAGAGCCTGTTACAAGAAAAGCACCTTCACACTTGGTCCAAAGGATACTAATGTGAGTGTGGTAACAAGTGAACCTCTTTCTTCAGAGGTTCTTTCTTCAGAGCCAGCTACACACCACTGATACTCTTCCCATTGCAACACAGGCAGTATAGCTCCTGAGCTGCGGTCAAAGCTGGCCAGCACCCCACCAAGTAATGCAAAGGGGTCCTCGGGGTTCTCCGAATGTGGACAGGGCATACTCTTTGAAGAGGAGCAGGGGAGAGGGGACTCTGAAGGTGCTTACCATGCACTGAACATAGCTTTATCATAACAAACTAAAGCTGAGGACAGTGTAGGGCAGATCGTATTCTTTGTTTTGAATTTTGTTGCTTCTTTGCTCAATATGCTCAATTTACTGATGTTTTAGTTCCTCAGGCACTATTTTTAAAGCTGTAATTGAAGTGTAACCCTGAGTATTTAAGGTGCCCTAAATCTGTAAGCCAGACTGCAAGGTGAGTGGAATGGTACCATGCCCACCACACAGGATGAACAAGTTAAGACTGCTGGACCTCCTCTTCACTCAAGCGTCATCCATGTTTACTGCCCCACAGGTATCTGACCTTTCTGTACAAGTACCATGTATCCCAAAGGTCAGTTTCTGCCCAGATCTAATTTTCCAATTCCTTATTCATGAAATGCATGATGGCCAGCCCCCATTCCCTAACTTCCTGCAGCCCAACAGCTAAAAAGGAAGAAGCCAAGGGCAGGGCTAGTTCCAAGCTCTCCTGTTCTGGGCTCTGTGTGGACTACAGGTCTCTGGGGGGTACCTTCACTGGAGGGTTGAAGAGAGAGGGAGATCTCTCCCACAGTCCAAGCACCACGAAGCCAGCAAGACCCACATGAGAGTCCACTGAGGACCCCCTCCCCCCCTCAAATCCACAGTGGGCCCGGTCTCA
Source organism: Peromyscus californicus insignis (assembly GCF_007827085.1). NCBI lineage: Eukaryota > Metazoa > Chordata > Mammalia > Rodentia > Cricetidae > Peromyscus > Peromyscus californicus. Next base: position 56,773,777 of record NW_026294514.1, on the reverse strand, counting down.
ACTGTTGGACATGAAGAGCAGGGAGGGTGGTGCTGGGGGCCAGCACTGTCTTCAGTGGAGTCTGCCAGTGAGCTCCAAAAAGCACTTCCTTGTTACACTGAGTGCTGGGAAGGGACCAAAAGACTGCCTGGACCTGCATCGTGAAGTGCCAATCAGAACTCCATTCTTGGCTACAGAAGCTGAGAGGAAGTAGATCAAAGGCCCCTTGTTACCTGCGACTCACATCCCATAACTTAACTACTGTTGTTGTTTCCTCTCAAGTAAGGCCACCTTGGCAGATACAAAATGAGGCCCAGAACCCACACAGGCAAGGAGACTTGGCCAAGGACTCCTGAGAACATGGTCTGCCCATCCCCACAGCCATCATCAGGAGGCCAAGAGGCGTGGCTGTAGCCCTGTTCAAGTGCCAGCTGCAGAGATTGAGGCCATGGTCCCCATTCACTCATGAGAGCATGGCACTGGCAGTTGCGTCAAGAATGACTTGTGCTATTTCTGTATCAAAACCACTGGAAATGCCACAAGTTCCTAACAGAGGCTGCTGGTGCTTTTGACCCAGGGCTCCAGGAGAAGAAAACGAAATCCTCTCTTCTTAAAGAACACAGCATCAAAACAAAACCGCCTGTATTCTCAGGAATATTCTATGGAGGGCTGAAAACCCCTCCATAGGCTGTGCTTTGAAAAGCTTATCAATACAATTGGACCTATGACGTCAGTGAGGACACAAAGACCACATTGAGTGCTCCAAGGAGAAAGGCAGGTCTGCTGGGAGCAAGCCCTCCTACAGGAAAAGCCTCCAGCTCTCCCTCCCAGATCCTGCTTTCCATTACGCGGGTCACTCCTCTTTCCCTGACACCATTTCACACCATCACACAGACACGGAATGAAAGCAGCACTGTTCAGGAAATATACCAGAGTCGAGGGTCGCCTCAGTAAAGAATAACTCATTCAGCTCCAGGGAAAAATAATAGATATTTCAACTATGTAACCATGACTTCCTCTCACTGACATTTGCCTGTATGAGGGTGGGGGGAGAGTCAGGGTGGGAGAAGGGAGGGTGAGGACACTGGCGTGTCATCCACACCCAAGGGCACAGTCATCAAGTAAAAGACAAAAAGGAACACAGGTAACGAGCCACCTCAGCACAGAGTCTCTCTCACTGAGTCCCTGGGAACCCCATGAACCTACCCTCTTGCTTCTCTGTGGCACAGGCAATTCTGAAAGTATAGTCTCTCTCTGGTCAGAATAAAGGCAGTGGGCCTCAGTGAGATACAATGACACATGAAAGGCTAAGCTTGAAGAGTTCTTTGGAGCCCAATCGTCTAGGACAAATGACTAGAGCCTATCTGGGGCAAGTATATGAGTGACGCCAAGAAGCAAGGACTGCCCAGCACTGTGTCTGGTGGGGACTCAGGAAGACTTCCCATGATCCAGGAAGCAAGTTGCACAGCACTGCTCTTCTCCCTGTACCACGGCCACTCTAGGACTCAGGTGCAGCTGAGCAGCCTCTGGGGAAGGCCCTCAGAGGAAGCAGTGTCCTCAGGTAACTGAGGTGGCAGGGCAAAGAGTAGGTGGAATGATGTGGTTCAAAATAGGTCTACACAGACTCAGCTCGGTCTGAGTACCCAGTCCTTAAGAGAGCAGCAGCAGCAGGCCAGCCACAGCAGGCCAGCCACAGAAACGCCTGTCTTTAAAGGTCCACTTGCTCCCATGTGGCCAGGCATCCTGGGCTCCTGCACAACTTCCTACCAAGATTTGTCTTCCCCATCATTTCCAAATCCTACGGTATTCTCCCATCACTTCTGTTACACTTCTTGCTCTTGGTTTCTTCTCATTCTGCAGGAACTCAGACCCAACCTGACTTTGAAGAGGAGGTTCCAGAGGTGCTCCCACATGTGTGACAATGTGCCTGAGGTCTCTTCCTTTGGCTATGGACAGCACTCCAGATTGAAAACCATCCCTTCAGAAATGTGACAACAATGATGAGCCATGTCTTCTTACTGTTCAATCTGCCACTAAGAACAGGAAACCATCTTATCTGGACCCTGAGTTGTGACTTTTTTTCCCCTGATGTACTGAGACCACCTACTTGGGCTCCCTGTTCTCAAGCTCTATATCCTGTGCAAAGACCTCCCTGGTCCTTCAGTGCTCAGTGCTGCTCTCCAGCTGAGGGACATTTCCCATGGGTAATTTCAGGGTCACTCTGGGTCAGTTCATCAAAACCACCTATTTTCTGGATCTTCACAGGCATAGTAACGAGTCACCTGAAACCCCTACTTCTCTTTTCCATTTACTCCAAGCTTCCTCTTATTTCCTTATACCTAATGGGATCTCTTTAAATGTATATCCCCACCTTTTGAAGGTTTTCATTATTTCCACTACTACACCTTCGATAAACCACATAGCCACATTTAAAGAACAATCGCTCCCGGGCGTTTATGCTGCCCAGTCCCACAGCGTTTGGGGGCATGGAACAGCCCAGGTAAATCATGGGAGTGTCCTTTTCTCAGCAGTCCCCTGCTTCCCAGTCTGGCCTGGGTCACCTGTCTCAGGTGAGAGAGAACTGAGTGGATTCTCACACTGAGCTTCTCAGAGGGCATCAGCTAAAGAGCCCTAATTTGTTGCTATGGCCTCTGCTCCAAGGCTAGAGAGGACCGTTCCTATTTCAGCCCTGGAGAACAAAGGCTGAGCCTTGGAAGCCTCTGACCTGGGTCAGAGTGACCTGGGTCCCTGTTCTAGTTAGACATCCAAGTCCTCAACTCAACTGTGTCCCTAGGCAGAGGACCTCTGGTTATAGTCTGTAGCCAACAAACCTTCAGTGGACACCTCAGAAGGGAAGCAGTGCCATCCAGCACAGCAAAGGGTGGGGTTCTGTCTCCACATCACCAGGCTCCTTCATCCCTTTTCCTGGGGGAAAGGCACTCTGTGGCACTATCACTCTGTGCTCTGCAGAGGGATCTGGCTTTGGGTCTGCCAGGTACACAGAGGTTTCCCAAACCTGCTTTCCACATTTCTGGATGTGTCCCTTGTGCCCCTTTCACCCTTGTTGGCTTATGATCCTTCCCTAGAATGTTCATCTTAAGTGTCTGGGGCAATTTCAAAAGCACACAAAGCAAGGCCAGTGAATGGCTTAGTGGGTGGACGTGAAGAGTTGAGTTCCAGCACCAGAACCCACATGGTGGAAGGAGAGAACAGACATGTACAATATCCAAATAAATTAATAAGAATTCCATTGTCATCCTGTTGCCCAAAAATGGGTTTATGCTCTGTTTCAATCAGGACCCAGTAAGGTCAAGCACTACCAGAGAACTGGTATCTCCCAAAGCCACTGTGATACACACGTGTGCGCACACACACACACTCACACCCACACATACCAGCCAGAAACACTGGCTACCTGCCCTACAGCTCTACTGATGACACTTGCCTGGATCAATGAACTCCCGGCCCTGGCTTTCTGTCAACTGTATGTTCTTGGGGCCTGGCAGGTTTGGCTCATTTTCCAGCAAGAGCCGCAGAGCCTGGTGACAGGCGACTGGGACAGCCCAGGTGGGTGTTAGCACTAACCACGCCTGCTGCCAATAGCACTCTTCTGGTTCTACAGCTGCTTCTTCATGTGCTTGATGGGTTTTTTACGATAAAAAAAAAAAAAAAAAAGGCAGGACAAGTGCTTAACTCCCCTCCCCCCGTTTTTTGGCCAAGTTTTAAAAATGATGAGTGGTCTCGCAGTATGGGTAGTGTGTTTTACAATGTCTTATGTCCTAATGACCTGGGTCTCTCTTAGCTGCAGATCTCAGATACTCAAACAGTACTGTCCTCAGCCACAGGGAATCTTGGGGCTGGTCCAAGTTCTAAAACACAAAGGTTTCAGAATAGCTCTGGTCTGATGGGACATGATGGCCTGTTCTGGCTCTTCTTACAACTGTCTTGGCCTTGACATGGGTCACATGTTTAGCAACTAGACTCTGGCTATTAGGGTGAGTGCTATTATGCGTTGGGACTTAGGACATGTTATGTTCTTACTGTCACTCTTGTACATCTCTAAAGCGAATGAAATTACACACGTGTTTCAACCTCCATCTTGCCTTGGAACTTCAGAGCACAAAACTTATTAAAACTATCACTCACAAGGACTGAAAAGCTCTATCTAGATGCCACTCAAAATTCTGATTTATCTGCAATAACTTCTCTCCCAAAGATGTCTGAAATGGAATTACAATTATTTAATGTGCACATGAGTATGCAGGTGCAAATATATGCAGGAGGTATGGTGGAAATGTCACAAGCACTTTCCAGGACAAACATCCACGAATGTTTTGTAGGGAGCAGCCACAACACATAACACTGCCTGGGCCTCACAGGCAAGGAGGCCTTCTGTACCATCTTTCTTTGCCTCGTTGCAATGCTTGTATGTAATGCTAAGAAATCCTGTTAACAATTCACCAGGAGAGAAAACATGCTGGAAAAAGAAAATGAGGATACAAACAGGGGATGCTTTGTATTGCTTTCTTTTCAGCTGAAACCAAAATGTAAAGAAAGGTATTTGTGGGTGTGTATATGGAAAGGTTTTCCATTTGGCACTGGGCAGGAGAGACACATTTAGCTTATGCTAAATGTAATCTCTAAGCTGAGTCTTCCATGAACAGTTCTGGAAGTCAGTAAGAGGTGGCATACTTTTCTAGGCACTGATTCACCTCACATTTCTGTATTCTGTAATGAAAGATAAACTATTGTCTCCAATCCTACGAGAAACACTGCTCCACGCCGGAAACAGGAAAGCTTTACAGGCAGCCCCCCCTTTCCTTCCCGGTATCTTAGTCCATACCATGCCCTGCCTGTAGGCTGGCCTGTTGGAAGCCATATGTATGTATATACTGACTTCTTTCATGTGCATAAGGATTCCACAAGAGTCAGTGCAACTGTGTCCTATCAGAGAAATGTAACACACGTTGCTGAGGTAAGTTGCTCATTGGCCCACAGCTAGTCAGCACCAAGCCCAGAAAAGGCCCCAGTATGCACAACTGGCATCAGGAATCCTGAGGAAAATGTACAGCCCAGGGATAGCTAGGACTCATAGCCCAGTCAGGGCGGCAGTTCTCAGGGTGGGCAGGGTCAGGAACCAAGCCCAGGCCCAGGCCCCATCCCACGGCTGCCAACTAGCCTCAAGGAGCCCCCACTGCACTGACACAATCTGGGTACCCTAGAGCTTGAGAGTCTGTGTTCTGGAACCAACAGTCCACCATTACACAGCTCCCTTTTTAAGCAGAAATGCTCAGAGATGTATGATAAGAACACCAGGGATGAATCCCTCACTAAGGGTTTACCTGACCACTGGCTCCTCCTTTTAGCTGAGACTTGGGTTCTGTTCTTAAGCAAAAGCTGATCCTCAACTACTGCTGGGCTAGAGAGCCTGAAGCCTGAGGACCACAAGGTGCATTCTCTTTCCTCAACAGCTCCTGTGCCCAGGAACAGCCACCTACTTACCCAACCCTAGGAAGAACAGGAACAGCAGGAAAGTCCTGCCCAACCCTACTACAGCCTGGAGGTGGAAAAGAGAATCCTTGAAATGTTATTTTCACTACCAAAAAAAAAAGGCTACAAGGCTACAATTAACACCAGGTGTGTCTCCCTCTGCTGTCTCATTCTCCCCAAGCCAGTGCTCACCTCATATACTTGGACCATTTTCCTAAAGAACACGTTCTTCCAGGCAGAAAAGGCCCAACTAAACCACAGACAAGGGACAGTCTCATCACACTGAGCCAAAACAGCTGTTGCCAAACAAGGTGATCCTCTGTGGTTTGTGCCTTCCGTACTCAGTGGGGTGATCCTCCATGGCCTCCTGCCTCCTGCAGACAACCATATAACACAAGGCCAGAGAGTGGCTATATCCATATCTGGGCGCTGGCTCCTTCTGCCTACTCACAGAGCCTAGAGGCAGGGGACCTACTCTGCAAGATTTCCAGTATAAAACTAAGATACAAGAAGACACGCTGGCACAAAGATGGCAAGGCAGTGACAGGTTATGGGCCCTGGAGCCAGGTTTGAGTTCAAATCTAGGCTCAAGATTCTGAGGACTACACTCAGTCCTATGTCAATCAGAGCAATAATGGACACCTCCTCAGCACCAGGAGCACTAATCTTCTGTGACAAGTGCTGAGCATGGAGCTGGCACTGGTGTGCAGTCTGGCTCCACCCTTGCACCAGAACACACTCTGGGGTAGGCACCATCCATTCTGGAGCAACCAGGAGAGGCAGCATGAGCCTCTTGGTGAACAGTACATGCTAGGCCTGGGTCCTCTTGCTACTTGTTAGCTAGAAAGTGGGTCAAGAAAACATTTCTCCACACAGAGGTGAAGAAGAGGACAAGAGAGAACCTGGCAGCTGGGATATCTGGGAGAGTCTGGGAAGGGCAGAGGGCTATACTGAACTGTTTCTGGTTAGATAAATTCATGAAAGGAAAGCATTCTGACAAGAACAGGGGCAGGGCAAGCCCACACAGCCTGCAGGACAGCCAGCTGCCATCCAGCTAGATCTAGCGGTGCTCATGCAGGTAAGAGGGCTGGAACTGTTCAGCTCACACAGTCCCCGCTGGGGCAACCAGCTCTCCAGGCAGCACAGTGAGCTGTCTGAGAGAAGGCCCAAGACAACATCCAGGGCCCAGAAAGCATGCCCCGTAGGCAGCCCTCCTGAAACAGAGAACGTAGAAACAGACAGATCTGGAAAGAATTCCCCACCTCCTTTTTAATAATCTATCTTAGGATGACACAGGGTCATGAATTAATAGGCAAAGGCACACTGGAACCTTCCATTCACATACTATCCAGAAGCCAGGCAGTCTGACTGGTACACACAATGAGTGACCGTGCTTTGGGTGTCTTTTCTACCTTCTAGTTACCAACAGCACGTGTCCTTTGGCCTTCATGCTTCTTTTAACTTGAACAGCCTGAGGTTTGCCAACACAAGGGGCTGAATATCCAAGGACTGCTTTCTTTAATAGGTATGGTGGTGGCTGCCTGAATCCCAGGCATAAATAGGGGAAGGAAAAGAAAAGATAGCAGAGATGTTCGGGACTCCCAGAGGCAGTCCAATCTCAAGAGACCCCAGACAGCTGCAGAATGATGAGTCCCTCAAGATGGGGACCCAAATTCATGTCATGTCACCTTTATGTCTCAGGACCACACACCAAACCCCTGGATGGAACAACCTTATCCTTACCTAGATCACCTCAGACAGTTGGCCTTAAGCCAGGTTCCTTTGCCTGCACATGATACATGCTGAGCACACAGCTGAGGGGTGGCCAAGAGCCAGGGGACATAGAAGCAAATTTTTTCATCAGCCTACCTCATGTAAGCAGGACTTGGGCCCTCCAGTTTCATCAGGCAACAGAGACACTAGAGAAGTGAAGAAGGGCTTCCTTGCCCTAAGTCTACAATCCCTGGTTAGGTGTCTGAGGTCAGGGAGACTGATATAGTCCAACACCCCCACCCCTGCTGGGAAATGAAATGTTCTCTGTAGTGCAGGAGAAGGAGGGGAAGAGAAGCAGAATTGAGGCTACCTTCACATTCCTGGGTGAGCCGGAAGCCATGGTCTAGAAGCACACAGTAAAGCAGCTTCTGTGAGGCTGGGACTTGCTGAGACCACACAAACGAAACCAGCTCTGTAGAACAATCCACAACCTCTAGCCAATATGTCATGTGCTCGTTGAGTTCAAGCAGAGGGTCCTACACCCCAAACACAGGCCAGTGAGAACTCAGCCTGAAACTCGAGAAAACAGGAACCTGAATGCATCAAGTTCCACTGGAAAGGTGCCAGGCTGTGAAAGGCTCTAGAACAGAGTGAAGACTTTGGGCAGATAGCTGGAATAAGACAGTGACCAGAAGGTTCTTGGCACCTGCTGACCAAAGAAATCAGCCAACATTGCTGCCCTTAGAACTCCTGTCTGGGGAAGAACAACGCTGTGATGCTGGATGCATGCTCACAAAGGGGCTGAGGACTACCTAGGCCCAGGCCCACCATGAGGGAGCTGGCTTTTCTTTCAACAGCTAGGAACTGTGACATGCTGAGTATCAGCCCTTGCTTTCTGGGACAGACTCAGCCAAGTCTCCTCTGCAGCCCCCAAGGAAGGCCCTAAGTGCTCTGGGGAAGTCTTGGCAAGCTGTCCTCTAATCTCAGAAGCCCAAAGCTTCTTGGGAGTTCCAGTGTCCCACAGCACATCCAAGACTCCACAGCCTGGGGACATGGAGCGGCTCTCCTTTCTCGTCCACCCACTCACTTCCCTGTACACTCAGTCTCCCTGCCTGGCCATCCCACATGGCAGGAAGAGGCATGCCAACATATGTCTCAGTCCTGGGATTCAGGTTCCAGAGTCAGAGTCTGGATCTGCCAGAACTCTTGAGAAGCAAGATTTCAAAAAAGTCAACAGCTAACAATTTCCAAAGTGGAAGATACAAACCTACAGACAGAGAAAACACAACCAAGTGGAAAAGTGTAATACATTAAGACAGCGTCACAAAGAAACCACAGAGCCCCCCAAATCAAGGCCAGAGACCCACCCCGCCCATGTGTTAAGTAAGCTCTTCATGAAAACAGGAGCCAGAACACAGCTCACCTCTGGGGACCAAGGAGACCAGCTGCTACACTAGAGGTACCGCAGAGACTAGCACAGAAGCAGCTCTGACATGTGTAGCCTGAAGCCAGGAAGCTGTAAGCCATAGAAGCCCCAACGAAGGAGCTATGGGCACTCAAGTGTGAACAAGGCAACGTACAGGTGGCTCTAAGAAACAAGCTAACAGGACATGTTCCCTAGGTCAGGAGATACCCAGAGGCATTACACCTGGCGGCAGCAGGAGGTCTATGAAAAGCGTGAGGCAGGCAGGGGTGAGGTAGGAAAATCCTGAAGCACCAGCACAGCTGGGGGCCCATGGGATGACTGCTGCTGCACAAGTGGGTGCTAGAAGGCAAGGAGAGGGGGCGTGGAGTGGGGCAGGATGAGAGCCACCAGGGGAGATTCTAAGTGGAAAGATGGCCTTCTTCTCCAGACTTCAGAAAGGCACACCTGGCCACCTCCGGGCAGAAGCACACAGTTACATCTAGTAAGTTTACCACAGACAGTCTCGATCCTATCAAGTCTCTAGGTCCAACTTCCAAAGACAGGCAACAGGAAACAAAGACCTTTCAAATGACAGACAGGGCTGAACACAAGCAAAGTCTGGAACACAAAATTCCACTACAAGACCAGCAACTTCCTGCAGATAAATCTCAAGAACACAGAATAAAATGAGGTAGGGAGGAGAAGCCTATGGACTGACCAGAATTTGTGGTATGTAGCAGCCATCTACCTGGACCCTGAGGCAAACAGCAAACTCAAACTCTTACAGATACCCCCAGGGACATTCAACAACAACAACAACAACAACAACAACAAAAACGGTACCAATGGTGTCGACTTGCATTAGGACCAAAAGACCCCTGTGCTGGTGGCCACGGTGGCACATCTAGCACTGTGCGGGCAGAAGTAGGAGAATGACTGAGTTCAAGGCTAGCCTTGTCTATATATCATGTTCCAGGCTGGCCTGGGCTACATCACAAGATTCTGCTAACAAACAAACAAGCAAGCAGGTGTGCATGTGAGAACAAGACAGAGCTCAGTGTCGAAAGGCACTTGCTGACAACCTGGTGACCTGAGTTTGATTCCTGGAACCACACAGTGGAGCAAAAGAATGAACTCCACATGATGTTTTCTGACTTCCACAAGTATGTCATGTACATGCGCACACACACACACACACACACACACACACTTAAAAAAAACAAAAAGATGATATTGGGGGATAATGAGCAAAGCAGGAACATCATCTCTGACAATAAGAATACAGATTTATAAGTTAGACCTATCATTAAGAAATTAAACAATATCAGAACAAATGCAAAAACAAATAAGATAAATATATGAATGAAGAGAGAAACATTCACTGCACGCTCACACACCAAGTTAAAAACCAAAGAACAATGGATTCTTTGAAATGACTAAGAAGATGGCAAACTTCTAATAACAGGGATTCGGAAAATAAAGAAAAGTCACAAATTAAAAACTAAGAGACAAGCCAGGGCATGTGGCAGTGAGTGAGCACATGCCACGTGCTGGGGCTCAGGTTCCATCTCAGACACTGCACAAACATTTTTATTTACATATATACATACAAAAAAATATTAGAAGCTAAAAAAAAGACCAGTTACTTCAGATATGGCAGCAATTTAAACCAATTCATTTTAGAGCCAGTGTAAAATAGGCACATTTCTAGAAAACATAACATTCCAAGGTTGATAGACAAGAAAAAGGTGGGGAGCAAAATAATTCTATACTATCACCATAATCTGAGACAGTATTTCAAAATCTTGCCATAAAAATCATTCCCATGGCATTCCCGGAAAAGTTCCAACCAAGTGATCATTCATTTTAAATAACACTCTTCAAAGAAACACACGGTGTAAGGAGCCCTAGTGCACCCTACCAGGGCGTGGAATTTCTCATTACAGAACCATACAAAGGCACTGTGAGAAAGACAGAAAGATTCCGGGCTGGGCCACGGATTCTCCAATGACACTAGCCAGTTTGGCTCTGGAGTCTATATGGCGTACTGGACTCCCAGGAGAGGGCTCCACCAAGCAGCAGTGCACACTGAGGACAGGCAGAAGTGAAGTCACCGCCACCGCCACCGCCGCCGCGCTGGAACTGCCTTCATGGACAGGGCTAGGAAGAGCATCGTCCACAAAGTCTCAGCAAACACGGCTTTTGGTTTGAGGAAAGCAGGAGACATAGTCCCAGGGACAGACAGGAACCTCTGAGATGACTGTGCAAAAGACAAAACTTACTGAGAATGCTGTCACAGAGGGCTATTTCTGTGGAGCACAACTGTCTCAACTCACGCTCTAGATCACAACGAATCCTACATGTACCAAGACTCAAAGCGAAGGAAAAACTGATGACTTTCAGACAATGTTATTGAACATCTTCATATTTCTGGAATGAACTCAAGATGTAGAAGGAGCTTCTTACCATGAAAAATTAAACCAGTACAGTAGACCTGATGAGCAGGCCAGCCTCAGAAGACTCCTGACACATGCCAAGCCAGCTGTCTTAAGTTAGGGTTTCTAATGCTGTGATAAAACACCATGACCAAAAGTAACGTATTTCTTCATCATACAGCTTATAATCCATCACCCAGAAGTCATGGCAGGAACTGATGTAGAGGCCACGGAGATGTGCTCCTTACTGGTTTGTTCCCTCTGGCTTGCTCAGTCTGCTTTCTTATACAACCCAGGACCACCTCCTGCTCAGGGGTAGCACCACTCACAGTGAACTGGGCACTCCCCCATCAATCACTAATTAAGAAAACACATTATAGATCTGCTTACAGGCCAGTCTTATGGAGGCATTTTCTCAACTAAGAGTCCCTCTTTCCAAATAACTCTAACTTGTGTCAAGTTGACAACAAACTAGCCAGGACACTAGCCCTTAACAAAGGACTGTCCTCAGCATAAAAGCAAATCTTTTAGGGCAGAAGACCCTGGAAGATGAAAGGAGGACCCACAGGCCTAACTACTATCGGCAGCTTGGTGATCCCAGACTTAGGCATCAGCCCATGCCCATCTGGTTTCACAGCTATACCTTCTGACCGTACTAAGTGCTGCAGAAGCACTGAGCTGCTATCATGGGATGGAGAGTCTTCCGGAAAGCAGTTGTTCTCTCTTAGAGAACCTAGTTTTGTTTCTAGGACCCAATGCTGTAGCTGAGAAGTGGCCCTCCTCAAGGGTTTTTGCAGAAGCATGGGCCCGAGTGACCATGGGGTAGGGGACTGCTTTAAGAGGTAGGGACAGTGGGACCAGTCTTGCAAGTTAACATCATCTAGCATTATCACATGCAATCTTCCAGCTTTATTTAAAAACACTTTCTCACAGAAAATACATTTACATTTGTTTTTTCTCTATACTCTATATCAGGTGGATTACACCAATTTATTCTTTTACAGTCTTACTATATATATATATATATATATATATATATATATATATATATATATGTATGTATGTATGTATAACCTGCTTAAAACAAATCCACCTATGTTAGATGTGCAGTTTACTGAGTTTTGGCACATGTATATACATTTCATTTTAAAACCAACCTATTAGAAATTAACTTGAGTAAAAACTTCTGAAAGCTATAAATGAACTTATTTTATCCTATTTGGTATAAACACAGAACTCTGGCTCTCACAGTCAAAATCACCAAACAATACAACTCAGCTCAAAATACTGGAGATAGTCCTCTGTATCTTCAGGAGGGCCCTTCCCCATGCTTCTTAGAGGAAGGTCCTACTACACAGCGTGGTCCAAGATGGCTGTACTGGCTAATTTTATGTCAACGTGACACGGGCTTGCGTCACCTGGAAGGGGGGAACCCAATTGAGAGAATGCCTCCAAAACACTGGGATGTAGGCAAGTCTGTAAAGCAAGAGTTCTTAACCTGGGGGTCAAATGATCCCTTCACAAGGGATCACCTAAGATCATCAGAAAACAGATGTGTACATTATGATTCCTAACAGTAGCAAAATTGCAGTTATGAAGTAGCAATGAAAATAATGTTATGGCGGGGGGGGGGGGTCATCACACCATGAGGAACTGTATTAAAGGGGCGCAGCATGAGGAAGGTGGAGAACCACTGCTGTAGAGCATTTTCTTAATTAGTGTTTGATAGGGAAGGCCCATCCAATTGTGGCTGGTACCATCTCTGGGCTGTGGTCCTGGGTTCTATAAGAAAGCAGGCTGAGCAAGCTGGGAGGGGGGGCAGTAAGCAGCACCCCCTCATAGCCTCTGCACCAGCTCCTGTCTCCAGGTTCTGGCAGCACTTGAGTTCTTACCCTCACTGCTTTTGATGATGAACTTTTTTTTTTTAAATATTTATTTATTGTGTATACAGTGTTCTGCTTGTGTGTATGCCTGCATGCCAGAAGAGGGCGCGAGATCTCATTATAGATGGTTGTGAGCTGCCACGTGGGTGCTAGGAAATGAACTCAGGACCTCTGGAAGAGCAGCCAGTGCTCTTAACCACTGAGCCATCTCTCCAGCCCCGATGATGAACTTTTTTATGTGAGTGAAATAAACCTCCCTGCAACTTGCTTTTGGTCATAATATTTCAACATAGCAATAGTAACCCTTGAAAAATGGCCCAAGCCGCTACGTCTCCTTGCCAGGCTTAGTAAGCAAAGGTACAGGAATGGAATACACACTGCTGACTGCAACCTGAAGTGAGAGAAAAGCCAACAAATCAGCACTGGACCGTGCCATGCCTTTCTGTCTCTATGTCTCCTCTCACTGTGCTGAACTGCCAGCTGGAGTCCCCCACCGGCTCCAATTGGCTGAGGAGTTCTCTGGAGCAAGACTGCAGTTACTCAGCAACTAATGCTGGAAAGACAGGATTAAACTCCCAGCAGGGGGCCACAGTGCAGTTTAGTGCTACAGGTTCCCCCATCCGGGAGGCCTGAGGTTCCCCAGCATCACAAAGAATTTTAAATCATCCACATTAAATTTTAAAAATAAAACAAAACATCCCAGGCAGGGATTCACTCTCCCCTTTTGCTAACACAGACATGTCAGGCAGGTGTAGTCAAGCCCTGGGATGCAGTCCCCAGACTCCACAGCTTCAGATCTCCTCAAGGACTTTCTATAAAAATTGAAGGGCGCCAGGTGGTAGTAGAGCACACCTTTATTTAATCCCAGGACCCAGGAGGCAGAGGCTGGCAGATCTCCGTGAGACAGAGGCCAGCCTGGGCTACAGAGCGTCTTGAAAACAAACAAACAAACAAACAAACAAACAAACAAACAAAGGGGGCAATGAAGCTGAAACAAACAGAGGCACCAGCAACGCTGTCACTGGCAAAGGCACTGGGGTGGACTGCTGTTTGGAGTTGCTGGCCCTCCTCAGCCTGGTGCCGGGAACTCAAAGAGACACTGGAGCAAGCTCTAAGAGCCAGTGAGGGCATGTATGGAAGCAGTCTGGCTACCTGATCCACACAAGCGTCAATCTGCAGCTCCATCCATGTCTTCATAAAGGAACGGCCAGAGCTGACTGAGAACAGGCATCTTTTGAAGTTATGAGACACCAGGAGTTCTAGTAACCTGTAACTTAAACTGGGGTGACAAGTTCAAAGGGTCTTGGCCTCCTAGCCTCCTGGACAGCGGAGGACCTTAGCTCACCACACATAAGGAACTGCTTTGAGTAAAGGACTGGCTGGTGGCACTGACCCCAGCTGTCCCTAAATGGCGCTCTGAGGACAGGAGGACAAGATATCATGTAAGGAAACACAGCACGGGATTCTAAGGTACAAAGCGGCTGGCCAGAGAGGGCTGGCTGCAAGGGTGCTAGCTAGCCGCCATCAGCTCCACCTCCACCCTCCTGTCCCCTCTAATGGGAGTAGTTTTCCTTCCCGAGAGCTTCCAGACTTGGTGCTGCAGGGTGCTGACCTGAAACAGGCCACTGAAGCCTGTCACAACAGAAGCCAGAGCTTTGGACTGGGTCTGAACCTAGAGAAGGAGTGGCAAGTGACAAGGCTTACAGGTTGAGGGTGTGACTGAAATTTCCATGTCACTCTCTGTGGACCCTCAGAAGTCAGACATAGGAGGTTGCCAAAGAGGTAGCAGAGAGAACAAGAAGAAAGGGGTAGAAGACTGGTGCCCCCCAGCTAAGTCCAGAACAGTCATTTTCATGGCTGGAGCCAGGTGAAAACCAACAAGCCTCAGGCCTGTCCATGTGTGTGATGTGCGCATTTTACAAAGAAGTTGTAACTGGTGCAAATGTACACAGCTTAGAGGAGATATCAGAGGACACAGAATGCAGAAGAGCAGGAATGGACGGCCAGAAATAGCATCAGCAGATGAGAACTTGCCCTTGACTTGGGATAAGCAGGTTCACAAAAGATTGGCGCCATGAATTTAACAGCAGAGCAAATACTGTGGTCACACCCATGCTTCCAGTTCTATGTCAGTCAGTTTATTTTTGCCTTCCCATGATGCACTGACAAAAATGAACTGCAGGGGAAAAAACCAGCCAACTTCCAAACATACACAGCTTGGTGTGTCCTCCCCAAAATCTCGATGGCATTAGTCCCCGCATTAGTCCCCGGTGAGCAAAAGGGGCAGGGGTGTGTGGTACACTTTACTGCAGATTAAAGCTGCCCTAGTGGGCTCAGAGCTACTCTCCTGTGACTGGGAAGGTGCTGCACCTCTCCATATCGCTTCTATCCTTCTGCATTCCTCTGGATGAAGCGGTAGAAGCCCTGGCCAGAGGCTGGCACCATGCTCTTGAACTTCTCAGCTTTGAGATCTATAAGCTAAAGCAAAGTCCTCTCCTTGTAAAGTACCCAGCCTTAGGTTCTGTGTCACTACAACAACAAAAATCCTCATACAAACACAGGCCATTACAGAGTGCAGACCATAGGCCAAAAGATGATGCAGAAGAACCAAAAGTAATAGACAAGCAGAAGCAAAAATCTAACTATAGGAACAGGAATCCTCTCATAACAGTTATATTCTGATAGTCTGAATATATGTGAACAGCTATAAAATAATAAACATAACACACATAAAAAAATCTTACAAATTCTGGGTGGTGATGTCATTCAGCATTCAGGAGGCAGAGGCAGGAGGACCAGGCCAGTCTGGTCTACACAGTGAGTTCCAGGACAGCCACAGCTGTTACACAGAAGTCCTGTCTTGAAAACCAAAAACAAGTAAGAAACAATAATCATCATCTTAGAAACTGTCTAAAGTTGAGCACAGAAAACAATTCCCAGTCTTATACACTTGAATAGTGGTAGCAGCAGCAATAATAACAACAACCACAATGATCTAAACAAGAACAGAACTCAAGGGGACAAAGTGGTAAGAATAAAAGGGAGATCACAAAGACACCACTAAGTTCTTCCATGCAATTAGGGAGGAGAGGAACTAAGCAGAAGGGTCCCAGGTACCAGAAAAAGAGTTCACAGGAAAGCCCTAGGAACTGTGACAGCTCCCACCAACCAAACTACAGGGATCTGCTTGTTCCAAGAAAGCGCTCAACAGTAACAACAGCAAAAGGCAAGCACGTGGGAGGGACTGTGGGATTCCTTTGGCTGACCAGAGGCTGACGGGGAAGGAAAGGCTGTTCCCGTCTTTCTGTGTACCCTCTTCCACCTCCAACTACATCTCCCTGCATGTTGACAACAGGTCACAGAAGCCCTTCACGCAGAAGAGCAGTCACTTCCACATCTGTCAGTCCTCTTAAGTGCCCTCCTGCCAGCCAGAATTGCTACAGTCAGTGTCATTTTGATAGGGACACCTAGTGTGGTGCATTGTTTTTCAAGACTCTTACCAAACAAGCATAAATTTAGTCCTAATGATGTTGAGGACATCTAAGGAACAAACTGTCTTTACAAATCACTTTCAAGGATCTTTGTCAACAACATAGAAGGCTTTACTCACAAGAGTGTCCCAAATTTGACTGGGACAGACCACAGTTCTCCTCTCCCGGGAGAGGAGAAGCAGCTGTTTGAGGAGCTCCTAGTGCCACACCTGCCTCAGGTGTGAGGGGCAGCACGATGCTACACGGAAGGAAGGCACACCTGCTCATCTCACTGCACCTCTCTTGCATCTTGACACTGATTTTATTTGGAGAGGAGCAACTAGTGGAACTGGAGACTAGAGCCTCCCACAGCCTAGGCAGTGCTTTGCGGGCATAAAGTCCTCTACACTGGCTGTTCGAGCAAAGATCCACCTGAAGATGGCTGCTCTGCTAATCAGTGAAGTCAGGGTTAGATTTCTCCTGCTGCCTATTTCAGAACTACCCTCAAAGTTCTCTAAAAAATCCTTTTAACATTCCAAATTCGTTCTCTACCCACCAAGAAGAAAAACCTATCTTACGCACGTAGAAAACTTGCAAGCACATATAACAAGAACTAAAGCTAAAGCCGGGTGCAGTGGGTGCTGGGACTGGAGAAGCACACAAAGGCATGCACTTCCTGAAAACTGTACAGCCAGACCTTACCCACCAAAACAGTGAATGTGCCCCACACTTCATGTGTGAGTATTGCTACCAAAGACAAGCAGAATCTCCAGACATAACAAATGGGCAGAACCATACACTGGAGACTTTGCTGTAATGATGTTATAAACCAAGTGTTATCAGGAAGGAATTCTAAGACTGCACAATTACACAGAAACATCCAAACTAGCATTTTATTATTGAATACTGGCACATCCATGGCCAGAGCCATGCTCTTACAGGTGGAAAATCAGCAGCCAACTTAGTCCTCGCCCATAAGTGTTAAAGTTGGTCTGGCCAGGGCCCTGTGAAAAGTTCCTCCTCAAGACAGTGCTGGACCTGAGCAAAGAAGCATACATCTCAAGCCACCTTTGAAAGCAATCTCATTACCCTAGACTCAATGGGTGAAAGTGTATTACTAGAAAATTAAAAATAGTCCTAGTGGTCTGGGAACGGTACCAAATCTGCATTGTCTTTGCCATTCTAGTTACATAAGGTCACTATTACATAAGAACACAGAATTTCAGAATTTCCTTCTTAGCAACCTCCAAACACTTGGTTATATATTTCATCTAACAGCTGGGCCACAGTAGGAACCACTCTTACCCAACACAAACAGCAGAAATATATAAAAATAGATGTTTCTTGAACTTGGTGGAAGGCGGGAACAGGGCGAACTGGAAGCTGCATTGCTGGGGTAGTGGGCCTCCTCCAGCTCCCTCCCTTCAAGGCAGCAGGGGCATTCAACCTGAGCTTTCTGAAATCAATCTGACCTCACCTGACTGTAGATGGCCAAAGAGGAACGCAGCATTCTTCAAGGGCTTCCTGGGTTCCTAGGGATAGAAACAGTCCAAAAAGCAGCTGGAAATCTGGTGTGTGTTGGTGGTTCAGATGTTGGCATCTAGCAGAATCTCATGGGAACTTGTTGTGAGTCAGCCACCAAATAAACGAGTAACCTTGGGGAAGTGACTTGGCGTGCCAGTCTATTTCCTAACCTGTACCTCCTGAGGTACTTCCTGCAAGACTGATACTGCAGAGAGCACATGGCACTTAGACGAAGGACAAGCTGTGACAAGGGACAGCTGTCGTCAGTGTCATCACTTATACTGAGCTACCCGAGCAGGGCCCTGAACAAGTCCTCCTGAAACCTACGGCACCTAGTTCCTCACACGTGGACACTCACTCTCGGGGATCAACCCAGTCCTGTGGCATAGTCTCTGGCAAATCAGCCACACGATGTTCTGCTACCTCTTAGAGATAGCTTCTGCAGATGACACTGGGGACAGAGGCTCTGTGGTAGCCTGGAGTGAAACCCTATTTGCCCCCAAGGCTCACTTCTGTGCTGTCAGAATGCTCTCACATTCGCTACCTGTCCAGGAAACCTCTCAAGCTTGCACTCAGATTCATTGTGCTTCTCCATCTAATTACCTGCCACAGGCAATTAGCATGACCCCACCATCCCAGTGCTTCAGGCCAATCCCAGCCTCCCTTCAACTCTGCTATCTCCCTCACATCCCAAACGGAGGCACCACCTGAGAATCCCATTGACTGCCAGGTATTTCTAGCCCCAACGCCTTCTCTCCTCCCACTGTGCCTGGCAGCTGCGGCACCATGCCATCTAGTTTTTCTCTGGTGGGTCTTCCTCCCCAGTGCCCCTGTCCCAGTGGCTACCTCCCATCACCCTCCACAGCACCGGCCAGGTTATATTACTGCCCAGAACTTGCGGGAGTCTCTCTCCTCTACCTAAAAGCTAACTGCCTAGGATATTGGCAAGTGACTAGTAATGGTGCCATAACATGGCCAGCACTTCCCTGCCCTGCCTCTTCTGCCTGCTAGCTGGAACTAGGGTATTTGGCAAAGCCTGGCACCTCCCAGCCACCAACATCCCTCAGGTGTATCCCTCGATGCCTGACCAGTTTCACCATCCAGTGTTGCTGAAATCATGTCAGCTTCTCAAGAAAACTCCACCCTGCCCTCAGTAAGATCCTGTCCCCTTCTCCTGCCCCATGATCACTCTCTGATTTGACTGTCCCTTCCTCTAGGCACAGTCCAGTGTCACAGAAACAGGGATCTCTGTTGGAGTCGCCCATGCACATACCCCAAAAGCTAAGGACAGCCTGGCTGCAAGCAACTCCAACCTGCAGGAGTGAGTGAGTGAAGGATGAGCTAGTCTATGGCTTCCTGGACAGCCCTCCAGAGTCCGTCTTCCTCACGGTCCTGTTACTTTCCATGGTACTCAGTACCTCTGACCTTTGCTTCAATTCTACACAAGTGGCACACTGGAGTCTCCCCAAATCCAAAGGGTCAATAACTTCTAACATGCAACAGCAAGCTACTATCCTAGCAAAGGTCTACTGGAAAACTCCTACTTTCAGATTTTAAAAATACCTAAGTATCATTTTTTTTAAAGAACTATAGAAGAAATTTGAAAATAACTCTCTTGAGAAACATGTTTTACAGAGTATTGATGTAACATATTTTACAAATTAAACATCACAAATTAGAACTTATCAAAAGCCATCTCATTCCTACCCAGAGAGAAGGGTATGACCTAAACTCTTTTATCAAAAAGGAAAAACCAAAATAAATGAGCTGAACGCTTAATCCAAGAAGAACGAGGACATCCAAATCAACACAAGGAGGTGGGGCGTGGGGAGGAGAGCGTGCACACAGGTACAGAGCAGGGAATCTACAGGGAAGGAATGGGTTCTCGGAGGGCAAACTGGAGCTACCAGGGCCACGATGACCCACAGTCCCCATTAGCTCTCCTCTCAGTCAACAGACACAGTCCAGCTGGAAACATGAAGGAAGGGGCGTGGCCAGGGATGCCGGAGAAAGGGAGTAAGACACAGCCCAGGCTGCTCACAATGCTCAGGAGGCCTTAATGAGATGGAGATGGCATCCCCTACCTCAAACTCTTTACCAACCTGACAGGGCCACCTGCTTCTGCCCTCTGCTCCAGCCAAACACTCAGTCCATTAGTCAAGAGGCCCCTTGATCTAGGTTCTGGGGTTCTGGTTCCACATGGCAGCATGTGAGCCACTTGGGAACACAGAGACCTGAGGGTTCAACCAAGTGTACAGGGTATGGCCCCAAAGGGATTATCCCTAAAGGTAACCAATTGTTGGGAGTAGGAAATATTATGCAAGGCTAACATGTAGCTACTGAAAACTGATGCCACACCCCAGCTACCTAAGGTAGACAAGGGCTGACAAAATCCTCCTGCATGTCCTGGCTGATTTACCTGAGATACCAAAGTCTTAAAACCTATAATAAAAATTGATAATAAACACAGATTCAAAGTGCACTGAGAGCAAATGTCACATAAATCTGTCTCTGTACACTAGTCCTGTCTAAATGACACTTTTGACCCCAACACTTAAAAGCAAAACCTTCCTTCCTGCCCTAACTGCCCAGAACTCTCCAAAACCCATGGAAAATGCAGCTAGTTTTCCATCCTTTGTACAGTCAAAGACCTAGATGTTACTCGAGGCCACTACACATTTTCCTTTTAAAATTAAGAAATGGAGGAGGAGGAGGAGGAAGAGGGTTACGGAGAGACAGTTTAGCAGGTAAAATGCTTACTGTGCAGGCCTGAGGACCTGAGATCAATCTCTAGAAAATGTGTAAAAAGCTGGGCAAGGTGGTGAGTACATGTGATCCTACAGCTAAGGAAGGGGAGAGAAGAGGACCCTCAGGGCTTGTCAGCCTAGTCTAATCCCAGACCTCTAGGTTCCATATCAGGAAAGTTGGATGAGTGCAAAAGAACACAAAAAGTTGACCTCTGACCTCACACATGCACCTGGTACACACATGTGCATCCACAGATATAAGTACCCCCCCACACACACACACCCCAGCCAGTTACCAGCTTCATGACACGGGAATCCATGGAACTGAGACCTTTGGGAGCACACCACACACAATGAGAACTATTTGGTTTGGACAGGCACCCTGAGTGTTCAGCACTAAAACAAAGAGCTACCTATCTACCTTTCCCACCTCACAGAACATCCTGTGGTGGACAAGGAGCTTTTCTGGTCTGTAGCCAGCTACAGGGAACTGAAGAGATGGACCACGGTGCGGAGCGTAAACAACCCCAAATCCACCCAAAAGGGAAGGCTTCTTTCTTCCTTCCTGGGTACTGGGGTGAGGAACCCAGCTGGGAAACAGGATGGCAGAGCAGAGAAGGGCAGGGTCTAGGCTGGGGGCGGAAGAGGGAAGCCAGCCAGTCAAGAGGGTACATTCCAAACCAGCAGCACTTCTCGTAAATGATGGCAGTGAACACAATCAGAGTGGAAAGCGGGTTGTTTACAGAGATATAATGCTCGCACAAGCACATATAAGTGGAGGATAACACAGCGGCAAGCACATCGTGTACAAGAAGAGATAGAACGTGGACAGGTCCTCGAGCAGTGTCTCTTCAGACAGACTGGCTCGAAAGCCATGGGAAGCATTGGTTCAGCTATGAAGTGCTCAGAGGCACAGCGACAGCAGCACCCGACCTGGAGCAAGGCAGAAGTAGTAATAGTCATCTGCTCAGGAAGCCCAGGCCACCTGGCTCCCCGTACTCACGCCACTGGCAAAGCCAGAGATCCCTCTCTACAGAGGAAGAAGCACCGAGCAGAAGCAGGGCAGGGTGGAGGCTGCAGGTTACCTGTTGAGGTGCGTGCTTGGTCTCTTGCTCCAGGATGCCAGTAGCTAGCACCCATCAGAGTGAGGTTACAGGGGTTCAACAAGACTGGGAGTATAAGCTGTGAGAACTGGCCAGAGTCTTGTCAGCTAATGGGCTCACAGGTTAAAAAAAAAGACTGAAGGCAGGGCCCTGACAGACACACGACACTTGTGAAGAAAACCGGACAGCACCATGCCCCTCTCCCACCCCCCAAGAGAATAGGAGGAAACAGAAAACAGGAAAGCAGGCAGCCACATAGCCAGAGAAGGACCCCAAGCATAACTCTTCACCCAGTCCCATCAGCAATAACACATCAGAGTGGACTAAGAGGTCAACACTGGGAAAGTAGCTCTACCTCATATCTCAACCAGTCACTTCCCCCACGGGGTGAGCACAGGGTTGTAGTGAAGGGTTGGCAGGCAAAAGAGATACTGCCAAGCATCCCACTCCATACTGGGTAACCCAGTACCCCAGCCCCTCTGCTGGGCTCCTCCCCTTTACCCTTGCCCTTGTTGATTCCATCTACCAAGAGCCCTCAAGACTTTCCATCCTAGCCTCTCCATTGGACTTCCCTGGGTCGGCTGTTTGCTTCATTTGCAACACTTCCTGCTAGCAACACCTTCACAAAGCCTCTGGGATGGATGGAAGGTAGTAAAACCCAGAGATGAGGGGCAGGCCCGCCAGATGAACAAAGAAACCAGAATGCAACAGGGCCACAAGATGGTGTCTTGGGTGGGCTCAGGACAGGTCTTTTTCCGCTTCCTTCAATACTGAGCCCAGGGCAGAATGAAAGAGGGAAAGAAATGGGACCTGAACACACAGAGGCCCTGGGAGACTGCCCCAGTAGTGGAAAGTGAAAGCAAAGAGCAGAGCAGGACTATTTGAGCTGGGAGCACAGGGAGGCCTGGGTGGGCTGTCTTTGGGAGTCCTTTGAGAGAGTCAGTCTTAAACTCCCAAGAAAAACTCCAATTTGCATACTCCTCAGCACTGCACCAAGGGAGCAGGGAGAGCCAAAGAAAATGTTAGGGCAGCTTCTAGTACTAATAATTCTTGCTACAAAGTAGCAAGGCTGGTTTGTCATCACCAGAATTGTCTTATGCTCATGAATGCAGGACAAGGAATGGTCCAGAAGTGAGATGTGATTGGCAATGAGACCTGGGCACTCTTCCGACTCCAGTGAAAGGCGGTTTGCTTACATGGGACACACTCTCATGGCATGTCAGAAAATAGGTAAGGTTAACTCAACTGTCAGGAATACAGCATAAGCTGATGACACAAAACACACTTACTGTTTCTGCTCCGTATTATAAAAATGCAACATGAAAGATACTTCACACCAATTTTCAAAGTCTTTTGTAGCTCACGCTTATTAGTTCCGTGAGGCATCTGATATTTGATTGAAGTGACCAAAATGGAGTTGAAAGCATGTCATGTCCTCTATGCTACATGTAGGCTCCATGAGATGTTCCACACACCCTGTGGAAACATGCCTTTCTCTGCCTACTCGCAGCACTTCTTCTATACAGGCCTAAACTCATGCTGTGAACACTCTGACTTCAGTACTGCCCAAAGGTGCCACCTGTGCTAGGAAACAAAGGAGCTTGGCTACTGAGGTAAGCAGAGAGCGAATGTCATGTGGGCAGTCCTTGCTGACACACCATCCCTGGAGCAGAGAAAGAAAATGAGGATAACGGGCACAGGAAACACTTGGTTCTTGAGCTGGCACATCAGAGCTACATCCCACGCCATCTTCAGCACCAGTCAGTGTGCCATTAGGAGACGACATTTACTGAAGAACTACTAAAAAGCTAACAGATATTTGAGCTTACTGAGAACTCCATAGGGAAGTATTATCATTCATGTCTGAGGAGTGAGAAACAAAACCCAGGTATTCAGCAACGGGACTCACAGCCACAGCAGCAGACTGAAGGCAGGTCACAAGGCAGCACTGTGAGCCACACCCTGCCCCACACCGAGCAACAGGCTCTCCCAGAGCATGGCAGAAAAGCTAACACAAAGCTTTCTGGTTTTCTCAGAAATTGTTTATTTACCATTTTTTTTTCATAGCCCATCAGGGCATGTGAGACATTCTTATCTCATTCCACACTGGGAAGTACTAGGAAACTATCTCAAAAAGCCCAAACTATGACAGTGTTAGACAAAATGACTTGAGCAAACTGAACTTGAGAGAAAGGGAAAGTCAAAACTTCTCCAAAAGTTCAACTTTAAAAGCTGGCCATTTCCATGAACTATTTCGGGTGAAGCCAATGGTGTGGTAGGTGGGAAAGGAAAGGCAGAGCACAGGCCCCCAGCTGAAATGTCATCTGAGCAGGCACCAAGCCCAGCACACTGGCTCCTATCACACTTACTTCTAAAGCGACTTGAACCTCTCATTATATTCCCTCCTTCAGAGCCCAGGCAAGCGTGTTGACTTACCCGTGCTGGACATGTGGTTCACACGGGCAGGATTCAGCAGCTCCACCGGCTGGTCTCGGCCAGAAAGTCCATCTGAGGAGAGGAGACACTGGCTTGAGAAACGGTGAGTTGAGCAGGAAGTTTTCGGCAACAAATGGTACTGGAAAGCACGTGCGCCTCCAACCCCCACCCCCGGCAGTCCCACCCACCTTCTTCTAGAGGACAGTTTCAATTCCAGCACTGATGATTTTTACTTGCCAGAGAAAATGAAAGACTCTTTGTAATCAAAACAGCCCCCAGTTGAGATATGGTGAACTGGGATTCCCGCCTGAGGGCATGGCATCTGGTTGAGCTAGCATGGCTCACTGATATTTAGCCCAGAGTGGGCTTATCAGAAGTGGGCTTTTCTGCAGAGACCACAAGCACTAAGATAAAGAGCTCCCCCTCTTCCAAGATAACAAGGAAGGGTCTGGACTTGGACACAAACAAAGCAGCTGGGGCACGTGAGGCGGACAGAAGGAAAGCAGGGTGCTGGGGTACTCCAAGCAGCCTGGGGAATGAATGCCTTGCCAGCACCAGTGGCCTTCCAGAGATTACACAATCATTTCTTTGAAATCCATTTTTAGATCACATTCAGGAACCAATCTGGCTATTCTGACTTGAGGCAAGAATAAGACTGGAACCTACCCACCATCAAAGCCTGGCAGAGGATGGATGTAGACCTCCTGGTACCTCTGTGTTCCCCAAACATGAAGGAAAGAAGACTCACACAACCTCACAGAACCAGACTTTCCCTTTAAAATCAGCTTGTGACAAGTGGTATTAGATGTTCCGCAGTGACATGCATACCATTGCAGACCTGCATCAGCAGTCACCCATGACAGGGCAGTCATGCGGCTCCCACAGACAGGGTTTCAAAGCAGAACACAAACAGATAACAGATTAAGTTGAGCAGAGGAGCCAATCTGTGTGTCCTCAGAGGAATTCCATCTGAAGACAGAAGCCCTGGCCCAGGAGATCCAAAGCATGCCCTTCCACAGAAGAGACGGCCACATGCAGGAGGGTATCTGAATCACACAAGAGAAAGAGTGGGACAGTTCCTCAGCACCACTCAGAATCGAGAAGAAGCACACTGAGCCTATCTGGGATACCGTAGTCCACGCTCCAGGGATGAGAAGGAAGACTGAGAAGTCACTGTCACACCTTATAGGCAACCAACCACTAGTCCCAAACAATCACCCTGCCACTTACAGACTAAAGGCTTTCTCAAGAGCATGGCCATCTGAGACGCCCTGACCACAGG
Organism: Peromyscus californicus insignis; assembly: GCF_007827085.1. NCBI lineage: Eukaryota > Metazoa > Chordata > Mammalia > Rodentia > Cricetidae > Peromyscus > Peromyscus californicus. Next base: position 56,748,310 of record NW_026294514.1, on the reverse strand, counting down.
ATTGTAAAGCCAACAACAGTCTCCTTGAACCTTAATGACTACTCAAAAAGAAACCTCAAGGGGCAGAAAATACTTCCTACGCCTTTCTTTCCTGCAAAGAAATGAGTCCATTGTAGAAAGCAGTAAAATGCTTCAAAAGGGATAGGTAGGTAGGTAGGTATGTGTGTGTGTGTATTTAAACATTTTAAATTCACCATGAATACTTCCCAGAAATCCAAAAGGCACCTAGGCTGGCTGCAGGCTTCCAACAGCTAAGTCAGGAGCAAGTGCAGGGGAACTTACAGCCTGCCTTGCTCTGAGGATCCCTCAGCGTTCTTTCTGTCCCTGCTGCCAGTGCATCAACAGAAGGCCTCCACCAGTCTCCACCATTTCCACCTGTTGTTGGTTGTTGATGTTTTGCTCTTTTACGGGGTAGCCACCCAGCTCCCAAATACACAGAGGCTTATTCTTACTTATGAATGTCCGGCCTTAGCTTGGCTTGTTTCTTGCCAATTTTCCTTAACTTATCCCATCTACCTTTTGCCTCTGGGCTTTTCCAGTTCTCTTACTTCTGTAAATTTTACTCTAACTCCATGGTTCACAGTGTAGCTGGGTGGCTGGCCCCTGGAGTCTTCCTCCTTCTCTGGCTACTTCTTCCTCTTCCCCTCCCAGATTTCTACTTCTATATATTCTTTCTGGCTGCCAGCCCTGCCTATCCTTTCTCCTGCCTTGCTATTGGCCAGTTCTTTATTAAACCATCAGGTGTTTTACAGAGGCACAGTAACATAGCTTCACAGAGTTAAACAAATGCAAAATAAACACAAGTCACACACCTTAAAATAATATTCCACAATATCCACCTTACACGTCCATCTGGGAAAATGCCAGGTTTAGTAGTTTGCTAGTTCAGAGCACTCCAACCCTGGCACAGTATGCCATCAGGTGTGGAGCCCGTTTCTGGAGTGTGGGCTTGAGATGGTGTCTGCCCTGGGCTCTGAAGGCCTAATGACTCTAGAAGACACATAATAGTACCTACTATACTCCCACAAGAAACTTTACATTTTGAAGTAGCTGGTGAACAGTGTAAGTTACACAAAGTCTCTCTGTGTGCCTTTGTATTTTCATCAATGTGTAGTGTGACTGAATCTTGGCCCATATACAGGATCTCTTGGCTTTTTATTGGTATCTGTCTCTTAGCCTTCAGGATAATGTTTACTGTGTATACAAATTACCTGTCTCACCTCGGGCAACAATACAATGATAAGCTAACATGGATTCTACAAATAAATCAGACCTTAAGCTTGACATGTTCCAGCCTTTCCTAGAATAGCATATGTTGTACCCTGACACCCACTGATTCTGCCACCCGTTGAGTGACACTTTCTGATTCAACTCCGACACTACCTATTGTTCACACTGGTCCTACTACAGAGAGTGGGGCAACTTCAGGTCTAAAATATAATAATAATAATAATAATAATAATAATAATAATAATAATAAAAGAATAGCTTGTTCTAAAACAAACAAACAAAACATCTATGTCTTAAATTGCATGTCATTCTGAATACCAGATGAAAACTAGAGTTCTTTGGACCCATCTTGCCCAAGATGTGAGCCAAACTTTGCCCAGCATATCCACACTGGGGATGTGCCACCTACCTTTTACTCAACTACTTAGCAGCCACTTCTCTTACCTACCAAGCCAACTGTCAGGGTACTGCAAAACTAGCATTCAAGTAGCTCTTGTTTTACTTAGCAGCAGCCACAACACACAAGAGCAGTCATGTGAGCAATTCAGGTACACCAAGGAGAAGCTGCAAAGGCCACTCAGTCCATCTCACCATTATCATAAGAAGGCAAGTAGTACACAGGACAGTGTTTTGAAAGAAATCACACACAGAGAACTTACATGAACACTCTGTTATGTGTGTTCTATTATATATATTATTAACTGTTTCTCTCTCTCTCTCTCTCTCTCCCTCCCTCCCTCCCTCCCTCCTTTGGCTTTTCAAGACAGGGTTTCTCTGTGTAGTTTTGATACCTGTCCTGGATCTCGCTCTGTGGACCAGGCTGGCCTTGAACTTACAGAGATCCACCTGGCTCTGCACCCTGAGTGGCTATTACTCTCTTGATGTGCCCAATTTATGAATTCAACCTTATTACTTGGTACACATGCACAGAAGAAACAGCACTTGCAGGAGTCAGTACCCTCTGTGGTTCTGACATTCACTGAGCATCTTGAAACACAACCTCATGAATAAGGGACAACTGTCTTTGCACTCCAGGTTTACTACTAAGGATAAAATGAACGCCCAGTGAAAATGCACATGATCCCCAAAGTCCCCAGATCCTATCCCCTTAGAGTTGGAGTGGTTGTGAGATTAGTTTTAACTGTCAGCCTGATGATCTATACTCACATAGATAGAAGGTCTTTATGAAGAATTATCTAGATCAGGTGGGCCTGTGGGGATGTCCATCAGAGACTGTTTTGATTGTTAACTGATGTAGGAAGACCCACCCTGAATGTAGGCAGCACCATTTCACATCTGGGCCCTGAACTGTGCAGGAGTGAAGAAAACCACCAAGATGCATTTATTCCTCTCTGCTCTGGACTGCGGTTGTGCTCTGATTAGCTGTTTAAATTCCTGCCTTGACTTCCCCTCACTGATGCAAGTGTAAGCCAAATAAATCCTCCCAAGAATTGCTTTCAGTCTGCTTGTTTATCACGGCAACAGAAATGAAATTAGAACAGTGAGCATTCGTCCTCTTCCTGGCTCACTGACCTGGCAACAAGGTCAACTTCACCAGTCAAGAGATTTTATGAGCCGATCTCTAGTCCTCCTACCTCCATCTTTATAAATCAGATCAGTGGGTAGGGCTGGCAGCTCCAACCCTGGAATCTTTGTCTTTCTAGTGACCAGACTCCAAGCCATCTCATTAGCCTAAACTGATACGAACGAAGACCCAAAGACATTCTGTTGCTCAGGAAATCCCAAGGACTTCAAGGGTCCAGTGCCAGGATCTGGCCCCAAAGTCATATCCTGTTCTTCGTTTACTGGGGAGACTGCTGACTCTAAAAATGGTATCCCAGATCCCTATCCGTGCATCTTCACATCTTTGGAAACCAATCTCAGGCAGCTGAAAACCAATCATGGACAGATATTCAGCATGTGATATGACATGTTGGCCTCCAAGGTAAGGAGCGACTCTGAAAAGAGGGTCATCTGCAAACACACATCAACTCTAGGGGGCTGCGCCTCCTGAAGGCACTTGCAGAGCTCGGCTCAAGGATGGTACAGGCTCTCCTCCTTTGGGTTCTTTCATGAACTTTCATTCACCTGTTCACAGTAAGCCATACTGCATCCTGTGCAGGGTACGTTACACATGGCACGAAGTACAATGCTTTGCTTCTGGGTGGTTGGCTGGTTTGTTGGTTGGTTGGTTGGTTGGTTTTCTCATGAGAACAGCCAAGAGGTCTGATCTTTTACCATCAGTCAGTAGACTGCTGTGTTGCAGCTGGCATCTCAATGCTCAGCCAGCTTGCTGGTCCTGTGCCCAGTATCACATCTTTCTGCCCATAGTAGTTCTGTACAGTTCTTCACACTCAGTAAAGCAGGGCCCAACATTCTTCTCCAGAAGCAGCCAGAGTAATGGTGGCCCCTGTACCATCACACTCACAGGAATCTATTTCTGAATAATCCCCCACCTCTCCCACACGGAGGAGAACCCCAGCCTGGCTGCGCCTGTGACCCCATTAAGTCTCTCAGCGCTGCTTTCAAGTATTCAGTGTCAAACTCGCGAACTACTTGGACTTCTGATCTTTTCATTACAATATTAAAAACATTACTAAAACGTACACATTTTAAATTGTTTAAGCATTTTAAGTCTCTATTTTAGTTTGCTGATGCATACGGGCAATGGGCATCCTTGGATCTTGTTCAACTCTGACCCTTCCTCTCATCTGTCCACAGCTTCTCTCAAGCTCTCCATGCTGAAAGTGGCAGTCCTGCTTTTTCTTACAGCACTGGGCTGGGGCTAACAGCACAAGGACAGTGGCCAAGGGCACCTGTCCTGTCTAGTCTTCCCGGCAATGGTGTTTTGGCAAGAAGCATGGCACCTGTTGTAGGTTTCTGACTGGTAATTTTTTACCATGCCGAGGAAGCTGCCTGGCATTTCTGGTTTGCCAAAACAGATCTTTAATCAGGCATGTTTGCTTAATGCATTTAACTTTTCTGCATCAATCCAGACCACTGAGAAACTCCTCCTTCCACCTGGAAATATGGTGATCTTCTTTTTCTCAAATGCCACCAAGTTGTTTCCCTTGGGAAAAAGACAAGGTCAAGTTGGTCGAGGTCAGAGACAGTAAGCAGTTAGAGTGGGGTCTGAAATCCACTCTGGAGTCAAGTCTCCCAATTCTTCTCAGACTTAGTGTCACACGTCGACCCACTGTCACAATCATAAGAGGAAATCAATGTATTAATTGATTACTTGGTAGGAGACTGTTTGATACAGGAAAAGCTGAAGTGTTTATAACGATGAATGGTACGTTCTCTTTCTACTGAAGATGTTTTTTCAGACATACGGTTAATAGGGAACCTATGGATAAGTGGCAGCTATGATAATTCAAATCTGCATGATATCGTCTTCCAGTCCACTTTTAAAAACTTTTTAAAAACAATCTTTACAACAGTTGTGGTTTCCAAGAAGTTAGAGGCAGCCAGATTCTCTGTGTATCCTGCCCCACCTCCTCGTTAACACCTACTTTAAGATGGTTTATGCCGACAGTTGCTCCTAAAACACAGGTTATATCTCCTCACGTTCCTTGGTTCTGATACCCCTGGCAGTGTTAAGCAGGACTGGTCAGGTCATGCCCCTCCCCCATCCTCATGAGCACACCCGAGAGGAAGACAATGAATGACCGGCTATTCCTGTCACATCACATCAAGGGCACTTATACAGCACAAATATGGCGTGTCCACCAAAATACAGGTTGAAACCTCATTTCCAAGGTAGCAGTGCTGTGTGGTAGAAGGCACTGAAGAGGTGACTGGTTCAATGGGAAGGATTAGTGCGACTCTGGAAGAACAGCTTCTTTCTTACAGAGCCCGATTAACCAGTGCACACATGGTTACTATAAAGACAGCCTGGCTCGCCTGTCATGCTTACACATCTAACTTCCACCATGTTATTTGGAGCACCATACCTTTACCAGAGAATGGCCAGATGCCAGCGACGTGCTTCTGGGCTTTACCACAGCCTTTTATATAAATTACTCAAGTCTGGAGTATTCTGTTACAGCAACAGAAAATCAGGCTAAACAGACATACAGCACCAACTGCCTGTGGGAATGCTGACCACCCACATGACTGACGCACATTTCCCCACTGTTAAGATACAGCTTTGAACCCCTATCCATTCTGTCCTCTAGGAAACGTCACTAAGTCCAGGTCATCCATGAAAAGTTCCATGTACTTTCTTCCCTGCCTGCATCTCAGATGATGTGAGATGACAGACAGGGAGCACCGACTGCACGTTAGGCACTAAGTTAGGCACACAGGTACAAGTGCAGGGCCAGGTCGGATATTGCCTCCATGGCAGCAAGGGCTTGGACAAATTTGTATTTGTATTTTGCAATACAATTCAGTTCTACATATCGGCCACGGATTCCCTTGTTCTCCCCCCTATGACCCCCCTCACCTTCCCCCCAGCCCACCCCCCATTCCCATCTCCTCCAGGGCAAAGCCTCCCCCGAGGACTAAGATCAACCTGGTAGACTCAGTCCAGGCAGGTCCAGTCCCCTCCTCCCAGGCCGAGCCAAGCGATCCTGCATAGGCCCCAGGTTTCAAACAGCCAACTCATGCAATGAGCACAGGACCCGGTCCCACTGCCTGGATGCCGGGGGGAAACATTTTTTTAAATAGGTTAGGGCCAGCATGATGGTTCAGTGGGCAAAAGGTCCTGACCCTAAGCCTGATTTAAGCTCAATCTTTGGAACCCATACGGTGGGAGAAGAGTTGATTCCCAAAAACTCTCCTCTGATCTGCATACACGTGTTGTGGCACACACAAACACAAAACACACACAAATGCATGCACACTCAAAGTAAATATATAAAAATGTAATAAAAAATAAATTAAATTTAAAAAGAATTTTAGCTCTTACATGCTAGGACAAAAAAAATTAACAACCATGAAAAAATGATTTATTGAACAGAGAATGAACATAAATGGCTGACTGTCTGAGTAGAAGTGAAAGAAGTCCCCACCCCTTCTCCTAGGAGTCCTGGCCCTGAGAACAGCAGCCTGTGGCCTCCGCAGTGTGTGTGCTGCTCACTGCTTCCTCACCCAGCAGCTCAGTTGCAGTCACAGACCACTCTACTCCCTGTGTGTATTCAGCGTGGCTTTACTGGATTTGTTCGGATTCAGTGGCCAGCGCACCATCCCCTTGGTTCATGATAAGGCCACTGTCCCCTGGCCCTGACCCATGTGACCATTGGTGGGATCCTACTGGCACCAAGATATATCATTCAGTTACTTTATACAAGTCTGCCATGAATGTCTCCGAGACAGAAATGGTCAGCTACCAGATTACCCCAGCAATCCTATACCCCACTACTCTCCTCTGCTGAGCACTCCCAGCCCCCATGTCCCTTTACTCCACAACCCCTTCCAGGCAAGGGAGTATTGCACACCCAGCTTACACCAGGCTCAGCTTTCAATAAACCCGGCTCCTCCCTGTGTGAATTTCACTAATAGCCTTGAGTGCCCCAATCCATTAAGTTCTGCTTTTTCTTGCCACACAGGTTATTGAGAAATACCAAAGTTCTATAATAAAGCTCACATCTGCCCATTAATAGGAATTAAACTTTAATGAGTAAGTGTCGTGAATTCCTCAGGCATGCCCAACATAGTTTATGTGTATTTATTAGAGAAAATGAAAATGGAAGAAAGAATCTCTTTCTCTAAGCACTATTTTTCCTTTGGGGTAATCGGGCAGACATTTAAAATGTCAAGGATAACCTATGAAATGTTCTTGCTGTTTTCCCCCTAAGAATCACAACTAGCTCCAGCCACAGTGGGAAAGGGGGAGGGGGGGAAACCAGTCAGGGATGATTTTTTTTCATCCTGTTTTGAACAAGTTACCAAAGAAGTGGGGCGGGGGGAGAGCTATTAAAATGGAACACCAGTGACAATGGAGTCTGTCTGTTGGAAATGCCTGCTCGACGATGGACACTCCTGGTTTATGGGCGGCTCTCACCTATGGAACATCTTAACCTCAGTGCACTACAGAGGCAGCTGCCCACTGCGATCTTGGAGCTGAGTGGGAGTTGGCTCACTGCCACGGCCCCGTACTGAGAAAGAACCAGACTGCACGGCCACAGTGGAACACTGGTCCTCAATATCTGAAGTGTAGTGTCTATGAGTTTGAACTGCTTTCACACTGAAGATTCGAAAACTGTTAAGTGCACATGGGAGTGTGATGGCATCTGGGATTTGCCTGAAATGCCTGGGACATAAGTAAGGCAGGGTGTATGAAGTGGGCATGGCAGAGAATCCCAGGGTCTTAAATAGAGGGAAGCAGGGATCACACCCCTTTCATTTACTTCTGTTTGAAATTTTTCCTGAGCAGCCAAGAATAAAGATAGTCCTTCCCTTCTTCAAACCATTGAAATCTGTCTAGCTTGTCTTCTCATTAATGTTCCCATGTTCTTTGGTGTGTCGCCAGCCCCATGCTGGCCAGTGAATTCGCACTTCTGGCTCCTGGTCAAGCTACAAGCAGGTGCTGAACTTCTAGGGTGTGAAAAGAACACAAGTCAGAAGCCCAGAACCACCAACACATATCGTGCCCAGCTACATCAGTCCTGCAGAACTACCCCCAGCTGGACTTCCTCCTCTGTTGAGCACAGATTGGCTGATATGCAGTGGGAGCAGAAACACTGGTCCTTTCTCCAAAGTCCTGTCTTAGCACAGGTAGCACACTTGGCTGTGTCAAATCACCAGGAAGGCTCACTGTCTAAGACATGCTCAGTCAATCAACTAGGACCAAACACGAAAACAAAACCTCTGCCCAGACACTCAGATACCACGCAGAAGTCTAAACCTGCATGCAAAGGGAAGCATGGTCAGGCCTGAGCCACAAAGCTGGCTACCACTCAGGAAACCTTTTCTAGGAAGATATAAATGTAGAAAAATGACAGGATCCACAGAGTCAAGAAGCTCTAGAAACAAGGAACACACAGCATGCCCAAAGACGAACATATGTAGAACATAGCACATCCACAGGCAGACAATGTCCAGGGAGAGAACAGGCCTGACTGACCCTGGGGAGATGGGGGAGGGGGTCCTGGCACAGAGCACATGGCCAGGTGTGTCAGAGGCTCAACAAGCACCAACTGAACCAGAAGGTGAGTAACAACAAGGATACAAAGGAATATGCAAAAGAAACATCTTTGTCTAGATGGTCACCATAGACTGGGCCTATCCTCTCCTGGCCAGGGGCAGATGTCTTGTGGAAAGAGCTACACAGTGGCTCTCTCTGGCTTCTTTCCAGGGACAGGTCTTCCCCAGAGAACAGAATGGTCCATCAGACATTTATAAATGAGCTCAGAGATCAGGAGACAATGTCTTGGCCAGCTCTGCAAACAGCACTCATCTCCATGCTCAAGAACATGTCCATCTACTCTGTGCGGGGGGACCAACTGGGTGCACTGTTTCAGATAGTAGAGGAGAGGAGATGTGCATGTTTCCCAGAACCTGTATGACAAGTGACGGGTAACAACTACAAAGGATAACACAGCAGAACCCACAGACTCTTGAACTATGTGCAACAGCTCTCAATATGGGCACTTTCAGTTAGACAGAGACAAGGGACAGGGACACCGTTGTCTCAAGCAAAGATGCAGCCCTAGCACTGATGCCACTGGTGAAGAACTTAAATCCTCCAGACATCAGCTGGCCATCTATAGGACCAGAAGCTGTGGTAGCTGCAGCCTCTCTTTTCCTGCCAACTCCTGTTTTCTGAAATAGCACCCTTAAAGAGAGCTTAGGGAGAGGGACAAGGCTGTGACCTGGGGCCTTGTGGCCTGTGGGGCCTGAGGTCAGACATGCCCAGCTAAGTCAGTCTTGCAGAACCAGCCTCCAGCTGGACTTCCTTGTCTGTTGAGCTGACCAAGATCGGCTGATATGAGGAGTTAAGTTGACTTACAAAGAGGGAGGCCCATGATCTGAGTTCAGCCAGAGTCTAGGCTAGCTCCTCCCTAAGGTGCTCCACCCTACAAATGCCAAAGCATCTGATGGGAGTGCAAGACTCCCTGCAAAGTATGAGTCAGCAACCAAAACTCCTTTATGGGGAACCTACCTCCAAAACACTTTCTACATCACTGAACATCACGAATTAGCTAAAGGTGTCTGTGGTCAAGTGACAGGAAGCTAGAAAATAGGTAGATGTTAACAAGCAGCTCAGAGGGATGAGTCACTAATCCACAACAATACACTCTAACCAACCATTAGAGGAAGTCAGAGGCAGCTCAGCCTGTGGCCAGGCAGTGCCCAGCACTTTACCCATCCTCCCTGCACTGTGCCTGCCCTGCAGTGTTCTTGGCTTTCTTACTGAGCATGCCTTTCAGAAAGACTGGTCTGCCTTGGATGCCAGAAGGAAAGAGAGGGGGCTAGCACAGAGGGAGTGCCCGAGGGGTGGGCTGATCACTGGGGTCCCAATGGGTCAATGTGGACTCCAGGAGCACTTTCCCCTCCACTAGAAGGCCACTTGGGTTCAAAGACTTCTTCCCCTGGAATTCTGTGAAACAGTATTTACTTCAGTTCACTAAACTGCATTTTCTTTTTCTAGACTGGTCTTACAGGATCTTCCCAGTACTGAGCCTCCGTCCTGAATGGGGAGCCTGGCAGAGGCTCCTACTTTCACTGGTCAGGCACTGTCTAAGAGCTTCCTGCACCTGAGCTTAGTCCTCACCAGGGACAAGGACAGTTACTGCCCTTGTCCCAGATTAACTGAGGAGAAAAAGCCTGCACTGAGCAGGCTGCAGACCAGCCTCCCATGCAGCGTTCAGCCCACTGGTCTGCACACAGGACACTAAGCGCAGGGACATGGCATCACTTGTCCATGAATGCACTCACACAGTGTGTTTCCCTGGCTGGCTGCTGAGCAGCTGGCAGGATTTGAAGAATACACTTTGGGGAATACCAAGTCCTGGCTCCCCAAACTCCCAACAGCCAAAAGGTCTAGTAAATAGTGTGGTATCAGTGCTGGAGACTGAGCCATTAGCGCTTTAGACAAAAGCATGTGAGGGACCCATGTGAGCTTGTGTGGCCTCTAAGCAGGTATTTGAAGGGCATGGAAGAAAGAAGTCATGTAAAGGGCACCAGAAAGTGCCCGACAGGAGGAGGAAGCCACAGACAGAAGATGGAACACGACACTGTATGTGTGCAAGAGCACAGTGGGACAAGAGCCATGAGGAGGACCACAGGGCTCACTTCAGTTGCCTTGAAGGAGATAAACTAGAGCCACAGGACTAAAGAGTAAAGTGGGCATGGGAAAGAGGGTGTGGGAGCTCTTCCAGAGCCCCAGGGCTTGGAGCAGCACAGTCACCAAGGAGCTCGAGGGGTACTCTCTGGGGCCCTACTTTGAAAGGCAAACCCTTAGGACTATCTGGTAGCCTTTATGCAGCTTGGTCAGGTCATGCCACTTTTAGAGGTGCAGGAGGCAGAGGCCTGGCAAGGGCATCAAGCCTGCAGGGAAAAGAACATGAATGGCAGTGTCTGCTAACTCTTAGAGACCTGTCCAGCACTTTGAAGAACCAATACCTCTAATCTGCTTGGGTCATTAGATTTTCTCAGAAAAACAAAACCACAATGTTTAGGATTTGTTCAAGGGTTGCAGGCTCACGATCCCTAAAACCCCATGGTGGATTTTGGTTTTCCTTGCTCTGCTGAGCATGTGTCAGTTCTAGGTCCTCTGGCCTGTGTGCTGCAACAGCACACAGCTGCCCTAAACAAGTGCAAGCACCTCCCCATCCTGGGCTAAGCTCTGACCTTCTGAAATAGTGCATCCGAGTTGCAAAAGGAAGAGGCAGTAGCATACTGCAATCTACAGTCTATACATCCCACCATGCTTGTGCAAGAATGAACGCGCAGTGAAACCCACAATGGAGCTAGCTGCTTTATTTTAGTTTTCTTGTCTGCCTCCCCGTGGCTTGTGCTGACTGAGACAGGACTTAATGAAGTGCAGGGCCATTGTCTTGGTGTGTTGCTCTTGTCTGGAAGGTGAGACCTTGGCCTGTACTATCTCTTGGACCAGTGTCTCCGTAATGGCTACGGCAGCAAGTCAGGCTGTGTAATAGAACAAACAGCTGTTCTCTGTTCCCATGAAAGTTGAGAGGCATCCTCATACTAAATGAAACGCCTGCTTTAATTTCACAGCTCTGACCATCACTATCAGGAGCAGACCAAGGTAGAGCCTGCCCTCCGGGACTGGGGCCTTGGAGAAACCATCCAAGCCATTCCATCATTCTGTCCCCAGCACTCAGGTCTCCAGGAGAGGCTGCTACCCAAGACCTCAGGCCACCATGCTGAAAACATTGGGGGGCAACAATGAATGGCAGACTGGAGGCTGCAGAGTCCCAGGATACTGCCTTCCCCTGCTGGCTGAGGTGGCTGCAGTCCCCACTACTGCCCTGCTGCATGCGGGCCATCACTGGCTGAGCCTCCACCAGCTAGCTCACTTTGTTACAGAAATAGGGTGTGCTGACCCATACCACTGTTTCCATTACAGGCCATCCATCTAAGAGTATCTTATAAACTCTATGTGTGCTATCAACAGTGCTGCTGACACTTGATGCTCCTCCCATGGGAAAGCAACTAGAAAAGAGCTTTCTTCCTGGAAGCCAGCAGGGTCTGCCCAATTTCTCTGCTCTGACCGGAAAGATGGCCTAGTAAGCTAAGACTGGCTTTACACTACAGCAGACCCTGGGATGAAGACCCAGAGTAGGGACTGGAAACCCAATCTAGTAAATTACTCTAGGAGAGATGTTCAAATCAAATGGAGGTCCTGGAAACAGGACTCTTACCTAGGTCTGTTTGAACCCTACTGTTAAGCTCAGGATTCATCTGGACTTTATCAACTTAGGTAGCCAATAGGACTGAATGGACTCCAGGGCAAGCACCTGGCCCTCAGCACTGCCAGCCCCTCTAGACCTCCTGTATCTGAAAGTCTTCCTGAGGGGGAGGGGGAGTAATACAGAGTGGAAAGAGGAGGTTGTAATACAGAGTCAACTTTTAAAATGTCATAAAACTTTCCTTAATTTTTGTGCTAACAGTGCAGAGCACAGTGATTTAATTCTATCTCTTAAAATTTTTCAAAACATAATTATATTTAAAAGGAAGGACACACACATCATAGCATGCAAATGTCACCATGATTACTAACATGTTAGGCAAAGTGTGTATAGTTTCCATCCTACCAGACACTGTTTAAGGCCATGACCACACAGTGACTTCAGTCTTGCCTCCATCTCCACACACTTCTATTTGCTTTCTGGACTCTTAACCAACGCTCTCCCACCGTACCAGGTACATTCAAGATAATTACATCCTGGCTATTTAAATCAAGAATCCCATAGCACATGACTCACCCCAACAAAGGCAGTCTGCCCGAGTCTGCAAGCTATAGCAACTGACACCACATTTCCACTATGCACAGTATGGATGGACTCACGTAACTTCTCCACGCTGGGCCTAACTAAGGTATAACATTATTCCTTTTTAGACAACCAAAATTCAGCTTCTAAAAATACAGTGATTTCATTGTATTGTATTCTATTTTAATCTTCTAAAGATAGAGCTAGCACCAGGAGAAGCAATTTGCTGCTGGCTATGAACTACACTAATGTCACAGACAGGATGTGATTTCGCCTGCAGGTTCCACATGACAACTGCAGAGGGTGGTGTCAAGGTTTTGGCAGTGCAGTATAGGAGGACCCTGGCCACTGGTTTCCAAACCATGACTCAATGGCTACAGTGTAGTTCAAGGATAAAAATGCTTACCTAGTAGGCTTCATGTTCCACCTAGTGGGCCATGCAAGTGACTCTGGAAAGCTGGAAAAGAGGTTCCAGGCAAGGACAGAACTCTCATGGGCTGCCCTAAAGAACTCTCTCAACCAGGCCAGGGAAACAGAAGGGGATACTGAGAAAGGAAAAAAAAAATCTCTGCAGAAGGCTGGGACCCCCAAGCCAGTGTTCATGTTAGGGGTGGCCTCCTAGATCATTATTTGTGTAGTTCTGGAACCCCAGGTACAGAAGTTAAAGTAAAACTTGTCCAGAGCCTGGGAAACCTAAGAGTCCCATGAAACAAGAGAACAACGGCTCATCAGAGAGCAATGTCCTACTACAGATGAGTTCTTCCCAAGAAAATTTACAATTATAAATGATGGTGAGAACAGCCCGCAACCTAAAAATTAATGAAGGCAACAAAACAGAAAAATAAACTGTAATATAGCTACAAATACTGTAAGGAAACAGAAGAGACTATAAAACATGAATTTTAATTAAGTATTTATGTTTTAGAGAAGTTACTAAATAAAATAATATTTATTCTTCTTTATAATTGCTAGGACAATGGTGGCATAAGCCTTGTAGGAGTAACAACCAATGAATGAACTGACTTAAGGCCACTCCATGAGATGGAACCCAACACTGCTTTGAGTGACCAAGAACCAGAGAACAGAGAGCCCAGGGACCATGGATAAAACTAAATACTACTGGGCTTAAAAAAAAAAAAAAGGTAGTGATAAAATGAATGCTAATGATACTCTACTACAGTCATAGCTCAGTCAGTGCCTTGCTCAGCCACAGTGAGAGAAGCTTCCTCCTACAGAAGATGGGAACAAATAGAGATCCAATAGCCAAACATACACGGAAAGAAAGACAGAGACAGAGAGAGAAATGACAGAGTGAAAGAGACAGAGAGACAGACAGAGAGGAAAGAGAGAGGGAGAGAAAGAAACAGATGGGCAGGCAGGCAGGCAGAGACCCAGACACAGAGAGAGACATAGACACAGAGAGATAAAGACAGACAGCGACAACTTGGAACACTCTGCACTAAAAGGAAGTCTCCATCACACCCCTCCTCTCAGGGCTCAGGGAACACCACTGAAGAGGAAGTAGAAAAAATCTAAGAGCCAGAGGTGATGGAGTACGGCAAGAAAACAAGTGGTTCTCAACCTTCCTAATGCTGCAACCCTTTAATATAGTTCCTCATGTTGTGGTGACCCCCATAGGATTATTTCTGTTGCTATTTCATAACTGCAATTTTGCTACTGTTATAAATTGTAATGTAAAGATCTAATATACAAGATATCTGATATGCAACCCCTGTGAAAGGATCATTGGACCCCAAAGGGGTCATGACCCACAGGTTGAGAACTATTGCTCTAAATTAATATGCTCAAAGTTGACATGAACTCAGAGACTGAAGCAGCATGCATAGGGCGTGCATAGATCTGCATCAGGTCCTCTGTATAAATATTATGACTTCCAGTTTATTGTTTTTATGGGATTCCTGAGTGTGCACACAAGTGGGTCTCTGATTCTTGTGCCTTCTCTTCGGTTCTTTTCCTTCTGTTTGTCTTGAAAAATTTCAAGGTGATAGTTTTTGTTTTATCTTATTATATTTTGTTTTGTTATCTTTTATTATTATCCCTTAGAAGCCTTTCTTTTCTAATGAGATACGGAAAGGGAGTGGATCCAAATAGGATCCACACAGGAGGGAGATGGGGAGGAACTGGAAGGAGTATAAGGAGAGAAAAATCATAATCAAGATATATTATGTGAGAAAAGAATCTATTTTCAATAAATGTATATTCATATCATATACTTAATAATAAAAGTTAAAGGCGCTGGAGAGATGGCAATTAAGTGCACTTTTTGCTCTTACAGAGGACCCAAGTTTGGTTTTTCAGTACCCACATGTTGGTTCACAACCATCTTTAACTCCATTCCCAGGAGATCTGATGCCTTTTTCTGATCTCATGGGTACCAAGCACACACTTTGTGTACACACATACATGAAGGCAAAACACATAAAATAAAGTACGTAAATTTAATAATAGTTTTAAATAATAAGAGTTAAAGAATAATAATTATAGGGGGCTAGAGAAATGGCTCAGCAGTTAAGAGCACTGGCTGATCTTCGAGAGGATCCAGGCTCAATTCCCAACACCCACATAGCAGCTCACAACTGTCTGTAACTCCAGTTCCAGAGGATCTGGCAACCTCACACAGACACACACACGCAGACAAAATACCAATGCACGATAGATAGATAGATAGATAGATAGATAGATAGATAGATAGATAGATAGATAATTTTAAAAAAGAATAATAGCTATAATGAAAAAAAAGGAACCTAGAAAAAAAGAGAAATTGGGTTTGGTTTGGTTTTGGAGGCAAGTTTTCTCTGGAACTCACTCTGTAGACCAGGCTGGCCTCCAGTTCACAGAGATCTGCCTGTCTCTGCCTCCCTAGTGCTGGGATTAAAAGCTTATGCCACCACCGCCCAGCTAGGTTTTTTTTTTTAAGGAGCTTTTTTTTTTTTTTTTGGTTTTTCGAGACAGGGTTTCTCTGTGTAGCTTTGCGCCTTTCCTGGATCTCGCGCTGTAGACTAGGCTGGCCTCGAACTCACAGAGATCCGCCTGCCTCTGCCTCCCGAGTGCTGGGATTAAAGGCGTGCGCCACCACCGCCCGGCTTTAAGGAGCTTTTAATGTAAATTTTTAAACAGAATAAGAATGAAAGTAGTTTTCTAGAATTGATAGATTAGATATAGTTAAAGAGAAAAATAGAGAACCAGACTACAGACCTAGACAACTGGAATGTAGCACAAAAATAAATGAACAAGGAAAAGGAATGAATGAGTAATGAATAAAAGAGTGAGACAGTCAATACAGAACTAGTGTGAAACACGAACATAATATTCAATAATGTAAAAATCTAGTATTCAGAAACATTAAATTTGTAAGTAGTATAAACAAGTACAAACCAGCATCTAGAAGTTTTGCAGCAAAAGATCTAAACATCAGCATGGGAAGATGTCCATATGGCATGGAGGTAGTACAGCAGGCTACCCATGAAGAAAGGAAAACGGGGCTGATGCTCGGTCTTTTGGCTAAGATCAAGTGATAGTATCTAATATTTCCTCTATCTGAGAACAACGTATTAACTGACTGTTTGGAGGTAGGCGATAAAAAGGATAACTGGACTGAAAACTACTTTCTAATAGCAGTAGAAGAAGGAAAAAGGAATAAAAGATAAAGAAGCACCCTCAAATTGCTAAAAGGTGTAGCTAACTACATTTCTGTACCCAGCTAAACTTTCATGCAAAAATCAGAGAGTTGGGGGAAAGACACTTTCAGACAAACAAAAATTGTTTGCTGGGGGCTGAGAAGATGGCTCAGGAGTTAGAAACATTTGCTGCTATTGCAGAGGACCCAGGTTCAGTTCCCAGCATTCACATGGTGGCTCAAAACCACCTGTACCTCCAGTTCCAGGGCATCTGATGCCATCTTCTGGCCTCCACAGGAATCGGGTATACACACAACACACATATATACATAGAGGCAGAACAATTATATACATAACATAAATGAAACTAAAAATACTTGTTTGCCATTCAGAAATCATGTGTCAAAATAACAACTAAAGGATTATTTCACAATGAAGAAAAGTCATATCCATGGTGGAGTGAGATGATCAATGCAATGCTAAGATAAAATATTAGCAAACATGTAAGTACACACAGTTGTGTACTAAATAACACACAGTTCACATAATCACCAAGACCACTTTTACCACAAGTAACTGTTTCCTCAGACTTGTTTCCCAGTATAGTGTGTGTGTGCGCGCGTGTACATGTGCGCTAAAATAATTGTTTGAAACACCTTGCTAGCTTCTTATATAAATACAAATCCCCCAATACAAAATTTCCCTCTTGATTTTGACACTACAAAACTCAAATCAGTGCATTTTCGAAGGCTGAAGCTGGCTGTGCTTCACTTCTAAGAGCCCATCGTTCTTCCTCAGAGCCAGTGTTTTTATTCTTGAATGAATCACACAAAGTGCAGCTGTCCCTGAAAACAGAGGGCAGAGACAACGACTGCCCACTGTGGCTGCTGCTTTCGATGAAGAGTAGGCAAGTGACTGCAAAGCTCTGCAGAGACAGTCTAGTGCTACTCTAAGTAAGGCACCGCTCATTAACCCTGCTTGGAAAGAGAAGCTACCCAGAGCTTGAGTGACAGCAATCACTGATGCACATGGGCTCTTCTCAACACAAGCCACTTGACACCACATTTGCATGTCCGAGAACCTTTCTTTGAAATCAGCCACACTTATGCAAAAGCAACCCTTTGTGAAAAATAATCAGCAAAAGATTGCTTAGTTAAAAGTAACTAGCTTTGGGGTAAGGATAAACCACTCTATGCAAATAATTTTGTATTAATGCAAATATTATGTTTGTCTTTTATTTGAATGCAAACAGCATCTGTTTTGCACTGCCACTGCCACTGCTTTGTAGTTTGTGCTGAGACTCAACTGAGTTCCAGCTGCTCGTTAAGAGTAGAGAGCAGATTTTCAGAGAGCTGAACACATCAAGCAGCCCTTCAAAAGAGCAGAAAGCAAATGAATCCCTTGGCTTTTCTCTTACTGAGGAAAAGAAATAAACCCAAGAACAGATCCCAGAATCTCTTTTGTGGAAGTTTAGGTGGGTGTGTGTATTGTGGGGGGTGGGGGACCTTTGTTAAAAGTTTGGGAGGAAATTAAGATTACTTTTCATAAATTCATTTGCAGGAAAATCCATTCAGAAGAACACATTTTAAAAAGGAAAGCTGAATGTGACCAGTGGGTCTCTAGCTCAGCCCCATGCTGTCTAACATCAGCCCAGCTATCCAGCCAAATTCTCTAACTCTGACAAGGAGGGACTATCTGGAAGGTTCCCTGTCAACACTAACCTCCCAAAGTTACTCCACTAGTAAGTATTTTTCTACCTATGTCTACAGATGGGGAGAGAGCTCTGTGTGTGTGTGTGTGGGGGGGGGGGGGGGCTTTGTACCCATGATGCTGGGGTAATGACTTTCAGGAGCACAGAGTGGATGGGTAAGTGAGTGGGTGGGTAGGTGGACAAATCAGGGTACTATATATGGGGAAACAAATTATATAGGAAAAGAAAACCAACTAAGGTTCTTCTGACTTTAAATACATTCAAATTCCAAGTCTCTGCTCAACCAAGAACACCTGGCAACAGCTGGACCTCAAAACACAAAGACATGATATACACTCCACTCCTACAGAGCACAGAAAAGCACAATCACAGTCACATTCACTAGTCCAAGGGTCCCCATGGATGAGGCCAAGGAGAACCACCTGTGTGCTGTCAGATGGGCCTCAAAGGAAGTACGTACTCTCATATACACCTGCTGCTAAAACTCAAAAACACCCATTCACAGGACTGTAAAGATGGCTCAGAGCTCTGTAATGCTCTTGCACAGAACCAGGGTTCAGTTCCCAGCATGCAGCAGACTGCTCACAACTGCCTACAGTAGCAATTCCAGGGGATCCAATGACTTCTTCTAGTATCCATGGACGCCTGCATTCACGTGCACATACCCAGACATAGCACAAACATACACATAACTTAAATATCTTCAAGTAAACCCACCCAAGCAATTTTTCATGTGAATAACAGACCAACCATTCTAATAACCCCAACAATTAGTTTGACTTTACTTTCATTCCCAGTAACTGTCTTATGCGCTCCTGAACACCTCATGCTATTCTCTGTTGCCTCTAATAAATGCAACAGAGAATCTGGTTCATGACAAAAATACCACAACTGGATGAATAAACTTAAAAACGTAAGAAAGGGGTAAAGGTGACTTAGCACAGAAAACAATCGGAAGCTAGACAAACCTATCTGTAAAGGCACTGGTAAATTAGCTAAGTAGGGATTACAGCAGCAGAGGGAGGGAGGCCTGGGGTGAGCCTGGCATGTGGGGCATAGTCCACTGAGGTCACACACAGAGCTCCCAGAGAACTCCCCAGAGCTCTCAGCACTCTGACCCTCTTACACACATTTCATGAGTAGAGATCTAGGGACTAGAATGAGCGAGGAAAGGACAGGACTCTTTCAGTCTGAAAAAAAAATCCCTAGACATCTATATCCCTCTACCCCCAACCCCCAGGCCAAGGCAGCTCCATTCGTAATGACTGAAACCCCCGAGTTGAAGGAAGTTAGTAAATAATAGTTTGGTGTACTTCTAAAAAAACCACCCATCAGTATAAATTACCACATTAACAAGTAAGAAATTTTACATCATCTCAGCAAAGAACCAGAAAAAGCATTTATTGGTAAGATTCAACATGGACAGGCAAAGGCCTCATAGAAATGTTGGAACAGAATTCCACACCCTTGATTAATAAGGGTACTCCCCAAAATCAAACAAAGGGGACTGGGAAGGTGGCTTAGGGGGTTTAGAGTTCTTGCTGTACAACCTGGGATCAAATTTCCACTACCAAGGTTTGGTGAGGGAGGCAAACATATGTGGCTACTTGTGCCTGTAAACTCAATGCTGTGGGGGTGGAGGCAGGGGGATCTCTGGGGTTTACTGGCTACCAATCCAGTTTCAGGTTTAATGAGAGACCACATCTCAAGGTAAAAAGAGCAGAGTGGTAATGTAAGACACCTACCAACTTCCACTGGCATTCAAATGCACACGGCTCTCTCTCTCTCAGTCTCTCTCCCTCACTCCCACCACACCCCAGAGTAAACAAAGATCTGTAGCAGGCATCTTAGTCAGCAAGGACACAATGAAAGAAGTACCTCTCACTCCTCATCCCACCTCAACCAAGCAAAATGAGAATGCCCTCTAGGCTACTCTTGAAACTATACCTAGCCAATGCTAAATTCAAGGAAAAGAATGAAAAACAAAATGATCATCACCTGACTTGGCATGTAGAGAATCAAGAAGAATCATCAGGACAAGAATTAGCAAATTATAGAAGGTCAACAATATACAAAAATCTACTGTGTTCCTACATACAGCAACGAACAATAAAAGAATTGTAAGATACCAAAGACGGGTCTGGAGAGATGGCTCAGCAGTTAAGAGTACACACTTTTCTTCCAAAGAACGCACAATCCCATGTAAATCCAGCTCCAGAGGACATCTGTACACGCACACAAAAAAGTAATAAAAGTAGATCTTTTTTAAAACTTCAAATGTAACAGCATTAATCTTGAAAACCTGCGAGATCTAACAAAAGACACAGAGCCTTTCTATGCAGAAAGCCAGGAGCCAATGAGATAGAAGTGGAAGCCCATAGAAGTATATGTTCCCTTGGCACCCCATCCCCACCCACATATACATAGTGGTATTCAGGGAGCAGTAGTGTGGACTACGAGAGCTGGGGCAGGTGTAATGTGTCCCAAATCGTCATCAGAATGAGGAGAATGACACTGAGACCTGAAACAGGCATCAGGTGTCCTGAGCCCTCTTCACAAAATAGGAGACCAACATCTTGGACCAAGTCATCTTAGAAGAAGCAAAGATGTCAGAACACAAGCTATACTGGGAAACAAGTCTGAGGAAACAGTTACTTGTGGTAAAGTGGTCTTGGTGATTTTGTGAACTGTGTGTTATTTAGTACACAACTGTGTGTACTTACATGTTTGCTAATATTTTATCTTAGCATTACATTGATCATCTCACTCCACCATGGATATGACTTTTCTTCATTGTGTAATA
Organism: Peromyscus californicus insignis; assembly: GCF_007827085.1. Classification (NCBI taxonomy): domain Eukaryota; kingdom Metazoa; phylum Chordata; class Mammalia; order Rodentia; family Cricetidae; genus Peromyscus; species Peromyscus californicus. The sequence goes on along the minus strand of NW_026294514.1, from coordinate 56,727,526 downwards.
ATCCTTTAGTTGTTATTTTGACACATGTCCACAGTGGTTTCCACCTAGGGTATGAGCCCTGTCTCCCCTTTCCCAGGGAGGGCAGAGGCCATGTCCACTGCACTGGGAGAGTGGCTTGGTCCTTTCTGGGATGGAGATTCTCACCTGAACCCAAGAAACACGCAGAGAAGCCCTATCCTGTCAGCAGCCATTCTGTGAGCTGTGACCCAGGCAGACAAGAGAAGCACCACCCAGGGAACACTGGACCCACAGTCTCCATCTCACAGAAGCAGACAGAGTTTTAGGTCAGCACCAAGGCTCAGAGGACATCTTAGTCTGTTTGTGTGTGGTTGATATACTGTACACCCCAATAAACTTATCTGGAGGTCAGAGAACAGAACAGCCACTGTATTAAACAGAAAGGTTAGGCAGTGATAGCACATGCCTTTAATCCTAGCATTCTGGAGGCAGAGATCCATCTTGATCTCTGTAAATTCAAGGCCACGCTGGAAACAGCCAGGCACGGTGACACACGCCTTTAATCCCAGGAAGTGATGGCAGGAAGCAGAAAGATATATAAGGCATGAGGACCAGGAACTAGAGGCTTTTTAGGCTTTCAGGTTTTAGCAGCAGTTCAGCTGAGATCCATTCAGATGAGGACTCAGAGGCTTTCAGTCTGAGGAAACAAGATCAGCTGAGAAGTTGGCAGGGTGAGGTTGGATGTGGCTTGTTCTGTTTCTCTGATCTTTCAACGTTCACCCCAATACCTGGCTCAGGGTTTGTTTTTATTAATAAGACCTTTTAAGATCCGTGCTACAGTTGAGGACTGAGCATGGTGTGGGAAGGGATAAGATTAATAGCACTTATCAGATCCTACAAAGATAAACAGAAAACAAGTAAGGAAAGGCTGAGCTGAGCTTCAGACCAGCTCCCAGGTCTGTGCAGAGATTAACTCTACACTGGAGCACTTGGCAGCTCCCGCAGATGAGAGGAAGAAGGAAGGGTGGCAGCCCAAAATCACTGTAAGTGGAGCCAGTGTGTGCCCACACCTTCATACCCACCTGGGGTCCAGTGCCTCAGGAGGCTGCTGTTTATGCTTCTGTGCAACATCCTGAGAGGACATGATGAAATACTGTTCAACTATTACCCCAAACAGACATCAGCTAGTGTACTGAATGACACGTAGAAGTCCAATGAGGCACCTAGGATGCCACAGGCTCACAAAGGGAATCTTCTGGTTCCCCCAACAACCCAGGAAGGAAAAGGACACTTTGAAGGTTATCTCCTTCCTGAACAAAAGGTGGTATACTAAAAAGGGATAGCAAGACAGAGGAGAAGGCCTGGGGTAAAAAGCAGCTGAACACCCACAGAAGGTTAAATATCCAACAGACTATCTCTCTCCATTACCCCAACAGGAGAGAGCAGCTACCATCACCTTGTGTTAGCTGGTAATTGCCAGGAGTCTAAGCCAGGGCTACCAAGGATTCTGACAAAGTAGGTATCCAAAGGGGTTTGGGGTCAACTGAACACAATGATAGTGCCCCAGGAGGAATCCCACTCCAGGAGATGCAGCTTTGCCTAAAAGCCTTGGGCACAGGGACCGTTGGTACATGTCCATAAACTTGGAGTGTGGAAGATATCCCACTGAAATCCCCTGACCTCATAACTCATGAAAAAATGGCTATCCACACCACACATGTGCATAGCTCCCTGTGGCTATTCAAAGCACCATTATTTCCAGATGAAATGGGTTTTAACAGATTACAACAACTTTGGCTCAATGTCAGAGGCCACAACAAGTCACTTTAGGAATGGGAGCTTAGACACACACCCCCGCCCCCAATAAAAGAAACAGGATAGATTTTTAAACTCTGTGGAGTTATAAATGGAGGAAGAGGTTTCCCCTAAGACTTTAAAAATAATTAGGGAGGAACAGGAGAAAGAAGCTTCTGTGTGGGCACAGGTGAAAACCTAATTAGAAACGGATTAGAGTTTTCTGAAATCACCCTTTTCCTTGCTTGACCAAGTCAGGGATGAGGTAACGACGACGCCATCACCTGGCAGGACTAATCTCCACCATGTAGCCCAAGAACTACAGGATGGAGCCCACCCTGCACTCTCCGCCAAGTCAGCTACCACCTCAACCTCACCCTGTGCCTAAGCCTAGGGAGGGGCAGAGCAGGACACCTGTGTGTACCCCACAAGGGCAGAGAGAGGGCTACAATCGGGTTGGTGGCTGACCCTCAGCCCAAGAGTACAGATGTGTTCTGGGGGCTGCAGATATCGTAAGGCACTCAGATAAGAGCATGAGGTTCCTAACTGGGTGGTCTCCTCTAGGAATTTAAGTCCCAGCACCTATGAGTTCACCTGACACCCCTGTGCTCTGGGAGAAACCCCCACATGGAGCCCAAGAGAAGCTAAGACATAGGTGAAGTTCTTCCTACAAGAGGGAGATGCTTAAACCTCAAAACAATGAGAAAGGGCCCTCATACTACCTTAGTCCAGGGATAACACTTGCAGAGACACTGCATTTACTGCAGTGTGGCCTGTGGAGAGGGGAGTCCACCCACAGCACTTGTATGGTAAGATGATCAGAAGCCCCTCTAGACACACATTTTATCTCAGTTGCCCTGGCAGAGCTCATGGTGTATTGACCAGCCAGGCAAAGTGATGGCAGCTTCCCTGTTCTATTTGACAAACACTGCACTTCTTTACTATCTGATGAGTACAGGACACAGCACCCAAGGACACAGTTGCCCCAATGGCCACCCCAGAGTGCCTTACCTACTATGTAGCAGTCTCCCTTTCCCTTTTTACTCAACCCTCCAGCATGTAATGCCTCCAAGTCTACAGAGTGACTGGTACTCATAGACTAAGCACAGCACTTACCACCTCTGCATCCCTACAGGCCTATAGCTGGGCTAACAAATGGCTGCTGTTGGAGGAAGACAGGCCTAGAAGTGACCTTGTAAAGAACATGTTCTAGAAAGACAGATGGTCAGGGAAGGCCCTGAAGTTGGGGGTGCCAACAAGATCTGAAGGAACTCCAGGAGACAAGACACCATGAAGAGTGATGGCAGCCCTGACACTGTCCCTGGAAGAGAAAGGAAGCTGCCTGGCTAACCTAGATCATCCAGTATGCTGCCCAGGCTGCCTAGTGCCCACACTCTGTGCAGAGTGAGAACTTGGTGAGGACAGACTCCTGTGTCCACCACTGCCCCAGGTTCTGAGAAGTGAGGGGGTGCGGGACACAGTATACTTCATAGTCAGTTAGGACTTTAAGCAGCAGAAGCTTGCCCAAGGAGAGACTCAATGACAGAAAGACAAAACAGGGCAGGATATTGCCCTAAAAAAGCAGAGATGCTCACAGTCCCATTCAAATAGGGAGACTACGTAGCTACTCAGGAGATGGCTCACAAAGGCCTCCTCGAACACTAGGGATCCCTACCTGCTGGGTGGATTGACCCTAGTATGAATCAATTAATCTCACTTCAGTCCAACTCACAGATGTATCTGCTGAAGGTTAAATTCTGTTTTGGTTTGCAGAGTGAAACACAGGTATTTCCAAACACACACACACACACACACACACACACACACACACACACACACACATGTGGTGGATGTGGGGTGGGGAAATGGCTTTTGTGTGGTTGTATTTTAAATGTCTGTCCTAATGTAGGATGTCTCATGAAGGTCACTGGGCAGTTGTGACAGTTTATCTTGGAAAAGAAAATATGGCTGTCTGAGACTCTGGGAGGATGAAGCCACCAGCTTCCACAGGTCAAAGAGTTCCGTGGTCAGGGAGTCCAAACACACCCAAGGAGGAACAAGGGCACTGTGGCAGATGCTGGGTACACTGCTTCTCCAGTTGGGACTCACAGCCCAGTGGGTCGATCACACGACCCACATTTTCATGAGCGATCTTTCCCTGTGGTGGGCCTGCCCTGTGGCAGGTACCTAGGCATGGCATGAAGGATGTGGGTCAGGGCCACTGTTTCCTCCCCTTGCCGTTACTATTCCAGCCACCCCACACTGTCGACAACACAGCACTTGCCTATCTTTTCCTACAAGCTGGAAGTTAGCTCTCAGAACTTTGAAGATTTGAGAACTTTCAGATGTCTCTCCTCTCCTTACCCACAGTTAGCCAAAGGGACAGGCAGGGGTCAAGGCTGCTGAAACACCTGCCAGTTATCAGCCAAAGAAAATCGTGCTACCCCCGGTCACCCTGACCCCTAGCTGACAGGTGAGGTTCCCCACAGGGATGTGCTAGCCCTATGACAAACACTGAAAAAAAAACACTGTTTCGAACAACTTTTAGAAACTGCATGTCAAACTCTTCCTTCCAAAACTTGTGACTTCTAGCAGACACAGCAATAGACTATCCTATAGGAAATCAGTCTGGAGACACCAAGGGTCACTCTAGGAAGCATGCTTGTGGAAGACAGGCCCATTGTCTGCTGCATCCAGCCCTGGGCTCGAGCTGGTCAAGCTGCAGAGGTAAAAAAAACAAGGGCTCTCTTGGCTCCTCCAGTAAGGCCTCAGCCCGCATATATACTCTCAAAGGACCTTCCTTTGTTGGGCTCCGATGCACTTCATCTCTAGATTCCAGGGAGATGTAGGGCCCCCTGTCCTGCCCATGCTTGCCTGCTCAGCCAGAGCTTGAAACACACAAGAGGCAGCAGGAACAAGAGAGGGATAGCCCAGGCTCTGGGATACATGTTCATATGACCATGAACATCTGTCTACTCAGTACACTAAGCTGCTCTGGGGAGGTTCTGGGACCACTGGAGTGACATGAGTTACCACATCATTCTACTATTCCATGGAGGGTAAATGAAAGTGAATGAGGCATGTTATGGATGGGCTAGCACTCACAACAGTGTCAACCATCTGGGCTAGGCAAGCTGCTACAGTGAGACCAGAAAAACACTATCTACCATCCCCTAAAACGATGTCCCCACAACAAGAGCACAGTCATTCCACCTGACACTTCTGTTCCTATTTCCAAGTTGTGCCCAGCTGATCACGAACTCCACCTATCACAGCAGTGGTACCACAGGCCACAGGTAGGGCACAGGACACTGTCCTAAGCTTCTGAGCATAGCAGGTACACAGTAGTGCTCACAGACAGGAGAAGCAGCAGAAGCAGATGGCCTGGGGCAACTTCTAGGGACACCTGTCATCCCTGTCACCTTGGGTATTTTGTTTCACCTTTGGGGATTCACCTCTACAACCTGGGAAAGACAGTGGCTCCCTGCTCCTATCTACCCCATCCATGTGCCGAGAATCATGTTCCATAAACACCAATCCGTGACCATGAAGACCTCACCTGAACTGCATATCACATCCTATACAGGCTCACAAGTAAGTCTGAAAAGGAGAGCCCCAACCAAGGCATAAACCCATCCAATGAAGACCTCTAGAACACTACAGGATACAGTGAAAACAAATCTGTAACTGTTCCCGGAAGAGCCCTGCACAGCTACAGAGTTGAACACACAAGAAACTAGCCACAGACAGGAAACGCCAAACCACAGCTTGTAACCCTTCCTCGTGAGGAATGCTGGCAGGGTATGAGGTGAGGGCTCCGGAAGCCATGTCAGGCCCCGACTCCTCTGGAAGAGCCTATGGACCAGTATCCTGCCTTTTTACAATCGTTTCTCTGCATCGGTGATGAACACCAGGGAAGGGCCCAGGGCAGTGCTGTCTATGGCCACCGGCCAGGCCAAGCAGGAGCTACTGTGACCACTGCGCCCACCTCCGGATTTTCAGTCATTCGTCATATTCCTGACATGTGGCCTTCAAATGTCATAGCTAAGAATGGAAGCATTTTCCTGAAAAGACAAATGTCATCAAGCATTTTTAAAAACACTTTACGCCAAACTGCAAGCTACAGTTGAATTCCACGCATAAATCAACTTTCTTTAACTCTGATCTAAATTCAGTTGATGTAAGCTTACTAAAAGAGTCGGGAACAATTGTGAAGGGGACTTATGTTCAATTGTGATGTTTTATTAACTCTTCCTTGAATTCTGTATTCAGTGTTCCTGCTGACAAAGTGGATGCAAAGACAGGTAACGCCTGAGGTGGCAGGAGTGGACGAACGCCATGATGCATAAAGCAGTGTCCACACTGTGCTTCCAATGGAGCCAGCCAACCAAGGGTCGGGGTGATTAGGAAGGACAGAATTTCTCAGGGTAACGTGAGACTTAAAAGGGTAATGAGTAAACAGCCAAATGTCAAGGGTAAGGATAGTCATCAAGAAAGTAAACTGCCCCTCTGCCCCTCCAGATCTGAACTATCACATGAGGAGATCAGAGCTCCCTTTATGGTCACTGTCACCAGCCATCCCACAACCACCCCAGCTTTGTGTCTACAAGCCCATGGACCCAAAGGGATCAGGAGGTGGGCAGAGGAGGGTGACTAGAGTAGGCATGGAACCAGCTTACCTTTCCTCTGGCAGGACAGGAACAAGACTCCTCAGGTGTGAGGATGAACTTTTCCAGCCTTTTCATCCATGCTTAACCAAGAGCAAGTAAGACAAGGGGGAGACTCTAGGAAGAAAGAAGGGACCTTTTGTACAGGCTGCTCCGGGGCTCTTGGGCCTGGCTGGGTAGGAAAAAAAGGCATAAGAGAGCCCCAGCAAGCCCCTGCCTCAGAGACCTAAAGATCTCTGGGAATGGCTAGGCAGGACAGAATTGTGTCAGACTTTCTTTTCGTTCCCGTTTATTTATTTAGCGTGTGCATATGCGTGTGCGTGCATGTGCGTGTGCACTTAAGCCACAGCACACATGTGAAAGTCAGAAAACAATTTGGAGGAATAGGTTTTCCATTTTCACCACGTGAGTTCTGGAATCAAACCCAGGTCACTGGGCTTGCTGGCAACATCTCCTACCAACTAAGCCATCTCAAAGCCAGAAATATAGGGCCAATTATTTTCACAACTGAGCTTACAACGGGCTTATTCCTCGTGAACACTTGCGGGAAGGCACACTAGGAAATACTCTCCATGGACCCATCACAGCACTGAAAGTTTAAGTTTCACCAACCTGCATGCAGCGTCTATCTGTGTGTAGGGTATTCAGGGTTTCTGAGCAAAAGTGCCATCTGCAGACACAGGAAGGGCCAGGTTCCACTTCCTGACACTCACAAGGTCCCATTTTGACACCTTCCAGCTCAACACTGATTTCCACACCAGTTCATGGGAATATTCTGTGAACTCTGACCTCCAGTGTCTCAGTTTCCCCCAAACGAATGAGAGGAAGATACCCTTCAGCCTTAGAGATGCTGTTCTCATGTGAGCAGGCTACTACCATAGGTCCCTGGGGGGGGGGGGGGGGATTCTCTCACATGCAAGATGACACCAGCCATTCTAACTCACACACCACCTCTCCTAAGTCAGTCAATAATGGAAGTATAAGCTGTCCACATGTGAAATGGGATGACCAGCCCAGCGAGGATAGTAGTCAGGTCCAGTTCAGGTTCTTAGTTTGGGGCTTCATTAATTAATCATTAATAGTCATACACCAAAGCTTCATAGACACCAGGCACTGTCTCCTCCAATAGCTGTGGTAGCTGTACCTGCCAAACCCCAAACCTCACTCTCAGTGATGTCTAGACATAAAATACAGCTGGGCAACTCTGGGGAAAGGACCTGGTTCTGTATAGATGTTCTCTGTCTTTTGTTTTAAATCTTATTTTATTTAATGTGTGTGGGTATTTTGCCTGTTTAGGTATCTGTGCATCACGTACCTATAGTGCCCTCAGAGGCCAGAAGAGGGCACTGGATCCCCTGGAACTGGATTTACAGACAGCTGTGAGCTGTCATGTAGGTGCTAGGACTGGAACCCAAGTCCTCTGTTAGAGACTCCAATGTTCTTAATCACTAAGCTACCTCTCCAAGTGCCATGAATAGACATTCTTGGGGTCAATGAACACACCCACTAGCCAAGTTTATGGAGTGTGGACTTCCCAGGGTAGTGAAGGAGACTGTAGTCTGGTGGCTATTGCCATCAACACTGTGGTGGGGCTGCCCCAAGCAACTGAGCCAGCTCTCTGAAGCCTGTCTCTCCCCAGGATGCATGTCAACTAACAAATCAAAAGCAGAAAAGGCCTTTCAACACTGGGTGATGTCATCTCCAGCAAGCTGAGGGGACAGATCTGTCATTTCCATAGGACAATCATATGCTCAACTGCAAGGAGAAATGCAAGCTAACAAAGAGCAGAGAGAATCAAGAAGCACCACGGTGACATAAAATAAGAAGAGGACGCCCAGGGAGTGAGAGCTGAGAGTGTGCTCTAGACAGCACAGAGGCTAAAATAACCAGACACACAGAGAGATTTCCAAGACTCCCATGAACTGAACCCTTCCCTGTCCCAAACTTCTGTTCAGTGTTTGTATAAGTTACTAAGTTCACAAACGGGGAAGTGGTTGAATCTTCAGCTGCCAAGTGAGATGTAGCATCACCCAGGAGCGGCAGAGGCAGGTGGAAGTGGCTTCCAGTTCAGATCAGTGGATACACAAGGTCTTAGGAAACCAAACCCGGTAATTGCTATGCTCCCAGTCTAAGAATTCAGTGACCCATTTTCAGTCAGAAAGATGGTAAATGTCTAGTTCAAGGTTAAACACAGCCTGATTAGTCACTCCCTAACACACCTGCAGCTCAAACACCTGAAGTATGTGGTGAACACACAAACCCTCCTGTTTTCTCTCATCAATCTGGAACTAAGAGCAATGCAGGATGCAGCGCTCAGAGGCAGGCACAGTGCTCTAAATTTGAATGACTGGACTGATCTTCGTGGGCTTGGTGCTAATCTCAAAAGTCCTCCCATGTGGAATCACCAGGGTTCTAAGAACACCTCTGCATCCTCAGGGACTGACTATAATGACGCATCTGCCACCACTGCACATGGTCTCCTCAGGGCTTCTCATCTGTTGTCGGGCATTCTCTGGATTCTCAGGGGAACAGACATGAATTGTGGGAAGTGGTGCTGGCAAGCAGGGAATGAGGGTGTGTGGGGGGACCCTTATCACAGGTGCCAGAGTCCTGCCCCTAATCCTGCTGTGACTCTGCTTGCACGTCTACTTTTTGAGTTCCTGATGGCTCTGTGCCCCATAATTAACCCATCAATAGGGGAAACAGCCATCTGAGAATTATAGAGCATTGAGAATGGTTTGGGAACTTTTGTTCAGAGCAGGAAAAGACTCGTTAATGCTGTAATGTTCAACAAGACCAGCAATCCCAGCCCCAGTGAACAGTCACTACATGACGCAGATTCCAACAAACTGCACAATAACGATGAAAAAGCACAGCTTCAAAAACCAACAAAGAAACTCGGCTCTCTCTGAGAAACCTTCAATTTACTTGGCCACTTTCTCATGGACATTCAATTAAAAACAACTGTGGGAAAACAAATCCAGCCGCTGGAAACAGCAGAAGCCAGTAGGCCATAGAACAGGCATTCTCCGAGGAGCCCTACAAGCTTTTCAGCATTGACATTTGACACAAGCCAGAAGCCTAGGCCCCAAGAAGAGGGCCACACTTCACCCCACCCAAAGTGAGTTCAATAAATATCTGATATGACAGCAAAGTACAAACAACTGAAGAAAAAAGAAAAGATGTTATCAAAATTTCAAGCTTCTGCCTTTGTGGACTGGAGATAGCCTACTAAGTACACTGCTGCCTTGTGAGCCAGAACCCACGTGAAGATGCTGGCTGTGGTAAGGCACACTTGTAATCCCAGCACTGAAGAGGTTGAGAGCAGAAGATCCCTGGACCCCACTGGCCGGTCAGCCTGGCTTCACTGGGGAGCTGCAGGCCAATGAGAGGCCTCACCCCAAAGTAGGATGACATTTCAGGAGTTTTCCTCTGGCCTCCACAAGCATGCATACACATGCACACCCAAACATACACATGTACTCATTCACACTCATGCACACAGTAACTAATTAACCTGCTTCAAAGGATATCATCCACAAAGGAAAGGGTGCAGTGGAATAATGCTTTTATGCACTGGTTTAATAAAATGCTAATTGGCTAGTAGCCAGGCAGGATAAGCAGACAAGGAGAATTCTGGGAAGAAGAAGAGCAGAGTCAGGAAATGCCAGCCCGCCATCCAGGGAGCAGCATGTAATAGCACACAGGTAAAGCCACGGAACACGCGGTAACATACAAATTAACAGAAATGGGGTGAGTTTAAGTATAACAGCTAGTCAGTCGTAAGCCTGAGCTAATGGCTGAGCAGTCTTAATTAATATAAGCCTCTGTGTGTTTACTTGGGTCCAAGTGGCTGCAGGACTGGCAGGTGAGAGAGATTTGTCCTGACTGCAGGCCAGGCTGGGACACAGAAAAACTCCAAATACAAAACCGGCTTTCACATAAAGGAGCTGTATTCCGAAAACACAGGCAGCAGCTAAAATTCAAGCATAAAGAGGCAAATAAGCCAAATGAGAAGAGGTAGGAGACTTAACAGACATCTCTGCAAGAAGAACCAACAGCCAAAGAGCACATGGAAAGCTGCTCAACAGCAGGCTGCAGCAAATGCTCATGGCAACCAGGTGAGGCACTACTTCACACCCACGCATGAGAAGACAAGACAAGGACAAGACCACCATCAGTGTCACAGCATCCCCCAGCCACCTATGGGTGCACCTGTCCAGCTCTGCAGGAACCACAGCCAGTGCTACCTGACCTTGGTGGAGCAGGGTAGTAACTGGAGGGTGAGAAACTGAAGCTCAACTCTAGCCCTTCAATTCTGAGACAAGCACAACACTGGCTCTTGCTCTTTTACATCCTTGCCCTGAGCTGCAGGGCTTCTTCTCAAAGGCCTTCTTCCTTCCTCAGGAAAGGAAGGTGGCTGATAAGAAAGCCACCTTCAAGGCCTCCATATGAATTCTCAAGTCAGGCTCAACATGACCCCCAGAGGTGGTATCCCTAACCTCATTCCTACAGCCTGTAAATATAAATAAGTCTATTTCCATGTCAGAAATGACTTTGATGATGTGATCAAGGATCCTGAGCTGAGAACCAGATAAAGGGTTAATTCCAGTGTGCTGCATAACAAGATGTCTTGTCATAACAAGGCAAGGAAGCCATCACAGACTACAAAGTCACATCCAAGGGACTTAAGGGCCCCTACAGACCAGAGATGGGGCCCTATACAACAAGAGACTATTAGTGCACTGAAACACATGTTCACAGTTAACCACAAAAAAGTGATAAAACACTAGCTTTGGAAGATACAAAGCAACTAACTCATGTCAAAAACTGGTAAACGAAGAAAGTTTTCTGCCTGAACTATCATGGTGGTGAGGAGACTGTCTCAACAGAAGGCTTCTACCCAGCACACGGGAAAAGAAGGGGTCGCAGACTACCATTCTGCAGCCCCAACTCAGCAAAGGCAAGCCAGACAAGGCTGACAGTAACGGCTGACCACCCAAGACCACTGGTGCAGCTTCTAGTGTGGACAAGTCATCACATATGGGGGGAGCACCTTGGGGAAGAGACAGTGGACACTGGACAGAACGACCAGCTCCTACTCTGCAACTGTAGTGCACATCCACGGACTGAAGTGAGAAAGCAAAGGCGCAAGCCGAGGGCAGGAGGCTGTAAACAATGGCAGTGCAGTGCCCATCACGGCTAATAGACCTGACTCATACCACACCAAACCTCTCTAAACCACGCTAGCTAATGTGTTTGAAGCAATACCTTCTGGCAGTATTTAAAAACTAAAGTGCAGCAATGGTGTTGTGGTGCTATCTTTCGGACACCGGTGTTGACAGTCAGAGTCCTTATGAGAAAATGCAATGAGGGGGACAGAGCAGTCAAGGCTGAAGAGGAAGAAGTGCAACTGGCCAGTCCTTGTTCTTCCGTCTCACTTCTTTCTGAAACGTGAGACAGGACAGCGGGTGAAGGCGCTGTTCTGGACTTGGTACTGCTCTGCACTGTTCTGCGCCCTACTGAAGCTGGGTGCCCCCGGTGGTCTGCAACCATAGAGAAGCACACTCCCAGGCTACGTAGAAGAGGAACACCCAGAATCTCCTAGGCTGCCACATGAAAGTCATGTTATTACCAACAGAGGACAGAAAGTGGGATCAACCCACTGTGACCTGACTTCCTGGCTCATGGGCAGAATGAATGCTCCAGGCTCACTGAGACACACGCTGGGAGGCTTGGCAGTGATGGTCTGAGTCTAGCCATGGCTGTGACTAACCAGGAGATCAGGACACCAGCTACCCTTTAACAGCTGATTCAACAGCAGTGAAAGTAACCTCAACAGTAAAAACAAGAACACCACCGGCCTACTTGAAACAAAACAAAACAAGCCAACTCCTGAACTAGGGTCCCTTGGGAGCCAGTTCCTGATCTGGTGCTCCACAGAGAGGCTTCCTCAACCAGACATAGATCAGAGCTGTCACTGTGACTTGACTGAAAGCCACATCTGCCCAAAAGCTGCTCCAAAAGGAAGAGGCTCTTTCTCAGCTGGACTGGAAGTAAACATCAGGCCGGCCAGCCTTACCCCGATTTCTAACCCCCTTCCCATTTCTCAGATAGGGCTAATATTCCTGTGTAGTTAAATCTTTCTGAAAAGGAATTCTTCCTCAATTTATTTTATGCACCAAGGAAGGAAGGACCGGTGGCTCTGCTTTCGGCTGTAGACATTCCCGTAGGTGCCAATGCAGCTAAGCCCAAGGGTGACACCCACAGTACTCGTCACCAGCCAAGGCACTGCACCACCGCACCACCTCCTACAACTCAGGGAAGACAGGGGCAAGAGGCAGGGCCAGAAGCCTCTGGGGTCCAGGCCATAAGCCACTTAGGCCCACCGCCCAGACCACCAGGACAAGCACAGAAACCAGCCTTCTGAGGCTATGCCTGGCGAATGTCCCCTGCTGGATGCCAAGCTGCCAGCAGAGCCTTGCTCACGGCTGCTTTCTTCACATGTGGTTTGATTGACGCAAATCAGGAGGCAAGCAAATGATTCATAATTGTCCAAGCTGAAGGCTCACACAGAAATGACACCAGCTCAAACTTGCTGACTCACCAAGAAGCTACAATGTCCCAGAGAACATTGTTGGCTCGAACTTTCACACACATGTAGGTACATGACTCCATGGCAGCAGACACATAGTACTTCAAGAACATCTACCCATATCTTATGCTGCACAAGCATGGTGCAGGTTCAGAAAGAGAGGTGGGGGAATCATGTGGAAGAGGCAGCAACCTCCAGCCAAGCACACCCCAAGCATGGGGGAGGGGTGAACTCTGTGTGTGTGTGTGTGTGTGTGTGTGTGTGTGTGTGTGTGTGTGTGTGTGTGAGAGAGAGAGAGAGAGAGAGAGAGAGAGAGAGAGAGAGGAGGGAGGGAGGGAGGGAGGGAGGGAGGGAGGGAGAGAGAGAGAGAGAGAGAGAGAGAGAGAGAGAGAGAAAATATCTGTGTGTAGTAGTAGACATGCATGGTTATGATGCTGATGCTCTTCTGCTCCAGCTTCAATTTTAGTCCCATGCATAAACCCACCCACCTTTAAGGTACTAGACACATCTAACTGGTAAAGAGGGTTCATGGAGACAGCCGAAGATGCTAGATAAGGCCCAAAGGCCCTTCTATCAAGACCGGAACCAACTCAAAACAATCACTGAGTATATGGTGTGGGGAAAATGCAGTCCCCAGCTTGTCTGTCTTGGTTGAGAATGCTTCTAAGAGGGAAGATCTTAATGGACCAGCAGGCAAGCACCAGTATTGGTGGGCAAGCTCCTTCCAGCCATGTAGAACAGCGCATCAGGCACAACAAGCTGGTTAAGGTGGGTGAGCTACATGAGGTTTGAGGAGTAGGAGCCCATGCAGTCACAAGGTCTCCTTTGTGGCAAAGAAGGCCACACAAGGATTTGGCATTATGATGGGCTCTGGTGATCACAGAGAAGCCCATGAATAACAGACAAGTTATGATCAGTGAGGCCTGTTCCACTGAGGAAGCCCACACTGGAGATGCCATGAAAAATGCTGATTTACAAGACCAATTCCATTGCGCTCATAACTGATAACATAGGGTCTGTCTGTGTGCCTAGCTCTGCACCACTGCCACCCTCCCTCCCTGTAAGCAAGGCTGCCAGTTGTTCGAAGTGACATAGGGGGCCAAGTCTTGCACATGAGTTCTATCCAGCCTCTGCATCCCTGTTGACTCCTCCCCAAATAGGTGAGTTATTGTACCTAGGACCCTCAGCATCATCCCCAGTGACGGAGAAAGACTCTCTCCAGCTGGAGGCCAGAATCAGACAGTCCAGTCTGGACCACTCATAAGAACGTACCCTCTGCAGACCAAGGACAGCAGCAGAGTAGGGGAACAGCAGGAAGGTGGGAACATGACCTCAACCTGCAGCCATCTTCACTTTTGTCATTTTTTCAACAATGGCAAAATATAAGCCCTAATCCTTATAGGGTGCCATGCAAAGCAGTAATGAAGCCCCTCACTGGTAACAGCGACTCTCTCCTGAGCTGCTTCTCTGTGTTGATGACATCTAGGACTCTGTATTGTCCTAAGTTTTTGTAGCTAGCTTTCCTAACATCCAGGAATCCCTGAGAACAAGACTGGATCAGGCTAATCTTGGTGTCCAGTGCTGTGCCCACCTAGCACAGCAGGTAACTCCCTGTTTGCTGAAAGACAAGTAGAAGCAACATCAGCCTGGACCCTTCTGCGTACTTGAAGAACAAGTGCCAAGCACCCAGGTACGAATCCCACAAAGCACTGTCATGTTTATCACTGGCATATATACAAGATCAACACCGAGCTGGGGTCTGCACAGGAGCGGGAAGGTGCATCTGGGCCCGAGCACGAGGATGCAAAATAGGTACAGTGCAGAAAAGACCCCCACAGGGCCGACCTGAGGACCATAAACCCATGTCACTGGATCTTGGTCCCTGTGGCATTTCTGAGCCAACAAACAAAGGACTGCTGTGCCAGCTGAGCAGACCAAAGGGTATCACCAGCCTGGCACCCTTAAGAGCTAGGTTTATAATATCAGCAAGAGAGAGGTCTTTTCAAGACTCCCACCACCACTTAGCAATATGCACAGAAAACTTACCATTTCTTCACAGCAAGTCCAAGCACTCTGCATCTGCATGATCCAAGAAGAGTCTCTCCTCATTTGGGCCCCATCTGTATATAACCACCCACCCAACCTGGGCACCTGGGAATTTGGGGGTTCTGGCCTGAGACATGGGAAAGAGGAACAGTGAGGAGGTGCAGAAACCCCAGAGGCAGTAAGGCTTACATAGAAGTAACTACCAAACAGAACTTTCTATATGGATGTCTGAGGAGGCTAGTGAGTACAGCATGATTCTATGCCTAACTACCACTATCCTGGGTAGAAACCGAGCATGCTGTGACCTATGCAAAGGGTACAGGCCACACTCTCTTCCTTGGTGTCCATGAGTTCTGGAGGCCCTCCACAGACATTCCAAATGAGGTCCTAAGCTGTATGTAGCACTCTGAAGCAATCTCCCCAATCTGAAGTGGTATCCATGGTCCATGGATGTTGTGCACCCCCAGTTCCAGTCCCTTCAGCTGATGTGATGGAGGATTTCTGGCCCCTTACAGTTCTAGAAACACTGTTCCAGGAAGCTAGCTAGGTGGGTCAGCAAAGGACCTGGGCCATGCTCACCTAAGACACATGGTGGCTCTTTGTCAACCATGGAAGGCAATACCCATGAAAAATGGCCATCTGGAGAGCAGCAATGAAGCTTATGAACACTACTACAAGGCCAGACAGTAAAGGCAGCAAGGAATGTTCCTTAAAGCACTTTCTGTCCCAAACCTCCTTCATGTGGAACTCCACACAGAAGCAGATGAATACAAGCTGTTTCTGGGAAGTCGACTCACGATGCATCCAGTGTTCTTGGTAAAATGACTAATCCTTGCCCACTGCCCCCTCCAACAGGCAAAGCAGGGCAGTCTCCACAGGGAAACTGGGCAGCTGTTCACCCTCTACTGGGCCCAAACATTGAAGCCTCATGGGAAGGACATTGGACATTCCTGCCATAATGATCAATTCTACACTACATGAGGAAAACATCAGATGTGATCAGAATGTTACACAGAATGCCAATATCCCACTTGGCCATCATCTGCCCCATGCATAAGCATGCAGACCAATTTCAAACCAAACAAGCCATCTCTGGATCTGCTCACCCACAACTGAACTCATACATGGCAGGCTCTATACTAGTCGCTGGAGGACCAGACAAAGCCCTGTTCCCACAGGTAAGACTGAACTAAAGAGTTGTCTCCAGAAGGAAGGCAACAGGAGAGCTGCAAACTTTTAGCAAGGAGAGGCTGGCTGACTACTTCTGGTGAAACTGATGTGCTAGAACTCTTGAATAGAACAAAGCGGGTTTCAGGTTGGAAGGTGAGGAAGGGCCAAAGACCCACGGCTTCCAATATGGACACCGAATGCAGCTGGTGACCCCGATTAGAGAGGAAGCAAGTAAGACTAGGACAAGTCAGAGCAGCCACTGGCCAGAGCCTGGGGGACCACGAGGGGTCTCCCAAGGGACCTGACCAACACGAGGTGTCTGCAGCCCAAGACCCCAGCACTGGGCACAGTCAAGAGGCCTGAGTAAATAACCTAGCAATAAGAGCTATGGGTACTCTTCTCCTTTGCTTCTCATGGATGAAACTAAGCAGATGTAATTCACATAATTTCAGACCATGATGTCTGTGACTGGCAACCATCAAGGAGCACAGTGGACTAGGACAGACTAGGACTAGGCAGCTCCAGCAGAATCTGGAGTAATGACTTGCCCAAAACAGATCAACGAATGGGGGATCAGATGTCAAGAACTAGGAAACATATTTCCCTGCCTTCCAGTTTGACACTGACTGGGCAGAGACACCATGTAGTAACGTGGAGGGGAGAGGGCTTTGAGAGTAAAGAAGTAGGACACTGCCTTCTGCCCACTCTTGTTATAGGAGGACCACTTTAGGGCATAAGAGAGACTGAGTGGCCAGAGCTGAGGTTCTCTACCAATCACCATGCTATCTGTTGCAAATGAGAGTACTTAGGTCATGTGAAGCAGAACCTTGGTGCTCAGTGGCTTCCTTCTGAAAACTCTATCATTACCTACAAGGCTACTGGATCAGGAGGGAACCTGGAATGGACCTTGTAAGGCTGATGTCTAACAAGAAACTAGGATGCACTAGCTATTCAAGACTATGGCTCTTTGAGATCCAGGGAGCACTCTGACCAGAAGAGCTGGTGTGATGAGACAGGGGTGGAGAACCAGGAAACGGAGGCAGAAGCCAGGTGCTGCCATCAGGATCAATGCTGACTACTGGCTGCTCCATTGAGAAGCCTCAGACGAACATCTCAGTTCTGCCTTCCTTTGCTGACTCCCATCCTGCAGGAGTTAGGAGAACCCCAGGGGCAGCTGCCATTGCGTCAGGTGACATGCATGAAAGCTGACCAAGTGGGTACCCCTGTACATCCCATGATAAGAGAGACCAAGCTTGCATGTACATGAAGCTGTCACCAGCCACAGAGAATCACAGCAGGAGCAATCTTGGTGGGAGCTGTGTCAAGAGTCAACACTGAACAAGCACCTTCCCAGTGCATCAGAACCTCTCCTAGTACTAATAGCTGGAAGATGGCATGGCCACACTGCTTACAGAAAGGTCATGATGAGAAGAACCCACTCTGAATAACTGAAGAAGAACATGGCCACACTGAACACGAGGATCGAGCCATGGGAAGAAAGGTGCCATAGGCAGTGGGTCTAACCAGGGCTGGAGCAAGACTGCATGCAGAGGCAGAGCTAGAAGTAGAGGCACAGAGGTTTCTGCCAGCAAGTACTAGTCCTGCTAGACCTGGGACCTCAGTAGTGGATGGGGAGAAATTTCGATGGGCAGGAGGGACTCGAAAAGTCAGCTAATGCAATGCTGGGAACTCCCTCCCCTGGGAGTGTGGAGGTAAATCTGTCTCACAGGCACTGACCCAGTGGAAACTGAGATTCTGCATTAAATATGGTTTCTGTCACATTGCTCAGCTTACCAGCATGAAGAAATCCTCCATGAGCCAGAAGCAAATAAGGGAAAAAAGAAAAAGAACTTAAGTTGAACTGGCAGCACAGCTGAAAGCAACGAGCCCCACTAATATCCTCTTCCAGACAGAGAGTCCTGGGGCTCAGGACTCAGGCAGGAATCCTGCCACAGCCTCAATGGGCTCTGCATTCTCAGCAGGGTACTGACAACAGGTTCACAGGAGCAGCACGTGGAATTCCAGCTCAAGAAGCATCCTTGAGAAAAAGCCACACTCTAGCTGCACAGTACAACCAAGAGCCCACTTACATAGGAGCTTGCAAAGGTTGAAGGCATGAAGTCAAGCTAACTGCTGACACTCAAAGCATCAGAAACAGATGGATATTCCTCGAACCTTGAAGAAACAACTTCATTAATATTTCACAGACAATCCTCTACATGTATGTTTTGATTAAGTAAAAAGTTCGCTAAAATACTTAAAAAGTTTAAGCAATGAAAAGAGATGCCAGATTGTCCACACTAATCACTGCAAGAACCAAATAAGCTTTCAAAACTAAAAACTATAACTGATGAATTGTAGAAAAAGAAAACCCAGATGTTTTAAGCCACAGATACCATACTATCAACAAGAAAATTAAATGAAGTGGAAACAACTGATTAAAAAAAAAAACCTAACAAGAAAAGGCAAAAAACAAGGGAGAATCGATGAGAAATGAAGACTCTCAAAAAGCGAACGGAGGTAAAGAATGAAGGCAATGGAGCCCATTTGAAGAACCATGGGCTGGGTGTGCTCAGAACTGACCAAAGGGCAAACTCGCAGAGAAAGAACAGGTAAGAAAAGATGTGCTAGAAGGACAAAGAGAAACCCACACCTAACCAACCAACCAACTGAACTCCAAGGAGCAAAACAGTCACACATACCCAGGTAGGAGAGGTTGCCTACTTCCTCCCTGCCGCCCCCCAACAACACCTGAGGCAGGTGGGAGAGCTAGGAGTGTGGGAGACACATCGCCAAACCCCACCAGCTGCAACACTCAGGAGAGCAGCACAACAGAGCCAACCCTGTGAGCACAGGTGTGGGTGAGCAGGGGAGAGTTGTCCCCATTACCCATCCTTCTGGTGGCAGCATGGGCAGGGGAGAGCTGCCCTCCTCTCCCTCCTTGCCCAGCAACACTTGGGGCAGGTAGAAGAGCTAGCCCTGTGGTCCTAAGAATAGGAGAGCTCTCCCTGACCCCCATCAGCTGCAACACTTGGGAGAACAGGCCCTGCACCTCACCAGGGCAATCCAATAGAGCCAACTCTGTTAGTGCAGGTGCGGGTGAGCCAGCCCTGAAGTTGTAAGCATAGGAGAGTTGTCCCCATTTCCCATCTGGCGGACCAATGCTGCAGCTTTCCAGGCCCAGACCCATGGATATGACTTGACCCACCCCACCATCCACCCCATTCATGATATGCTGGAGCACATCAAGGGACCTGACCTGCAAGCCCAAAGCTTCAGGATCTCCACAAAACAAGGCAACAACAGGATATGCAGAAGGAACCCTAGCAAGGGCCCAGCATCAATAGTGTAGAGGCCTCAAATCAGACCAATGGACTCTTTGCAATGAACACTTGCAAGTAAAGATAAATGGACAAAGGGGTTCACGGCGTGACTCACTGTGTCACACTGCAGCTTCCATAACAAGATTTTTAAGTTTTTCACTTTTTTTCCTTTTTTCTCTTAATTTTTTTTATATGAGGAGG
Source organism: Peromyscus californicus insignis (assembly GCF_007827085.1). NCBI lineage: Eukaryota > Metazoa > Chordata > Mammalia > Rodentia > Cricetidae > Peromyscus > Peromyscus californicus. Next base: position 56,707,772 of record NW_026294514.1, on the reverse strand, counting down.
GGTGCAGGGGCAGAGGGCAGATGCAAAGGGATGGGGAAATGAATGGAATCAAAATACATGATGTTAAAGACAAATAAAATAAATTAAAAAGAAAGAAAGGAAGGAAGAAAAAGAAAAGAAATGAGAAAAGAGAAGAGAAGAAAAAAGAAAAGGAAAAGAAAGGAAAGAAAAGAAAAGGCTGACCAGGGAAGGAGGGACTCTGTGTTGACTTGAGGCCACTCAAGTGCAAGGAGCTTGGAGGCCCAGAAGAGGATGAATCTGCTAGGGGTATGAGAGGAGAGGAGGAGAACCATCTTAAAACTTTGTAATGCAATTGTTCAAGAGGGAAGGCAAGCATTACATGTGTAAGAAACAAAAACAAGACCCACCAACTGTGCAGCTAACATCTACTAATGCTCCAACAGGCTCTTGCCCCAAAAAGAAGGAAGGTATTCAAGAGAGAAGTTTAAGACACAGCAGGTGACAATAATTAAGCTGGGAAACAGGTGACCAAGCACTGTCTAGAGCCTGAGACTTAGGGACCCGCAGGGCACAAAGCACAGGAGTTTCACTTTGCTGAACTGGGTAGAAAGCTTACCTGTCACAGGCAGCAAACTAATGCAGATGCATCAAGTTCCGTTGGAGTCATCCTTGCCTGGAAGCTCTCTGAGGCTTCCCTGCGATCTTTTCCAGGGCTAGCACCCAATCCAGGACCCCATACAACTCATTTGACCATCATAACTCCTCTGGGTGAAACAGTTTGATCAGCAGGCTCCTAGTTTCTGATGACCTTGGTAATTTTGAGGTCTCCCACTGGGTATAGTGTAGAATGTACTAGATGTAGGATTTGTCTGATGTCCCATGATGAGCACAGGAGTGTACACTTAAAAGTAAACCCAAAGAGGGAGTGTTCAATCCTTCCATCACAACAAAGGTTGTTTACCATCAACACGACTGCTCAGAATGAAATGCCACGTGTAACACTTCACACAGCACCCCAGGGGCAAGGACAGCTTACAAAAGCAAGGCCAAAAAGTCATAAAAGGATCACAGGCAGACAGCCAAAAGGGGGTGGGGAGCAGCTGGCTAAGAGAACCCACCAGGCAGAACAGTGGTGGCACATTTATTCCCAGCACAGAGGCAGGTAGGTAGATCTCTGAGTTTGAGGCCGGCCTGGTCTACAGATGAGTTCTAGGACAACCAGGGCTACACAGAGAAACTCTATCTCAAAAAAAAAACAGAGAGAGAGAATCAATAGTATCTCAGGTTATCTTTTAAAAACCTTCCATATAAAAAAGACTGCTTCAAAAGGAGAAATAAGTGATGTTAAAAATAAAACAGTACGTAACTACAGATCCAGAGATTTTTTTAATATATGGATATATCATGCACAATTAATAACAATTAAATAAAATGGAAAAACACTTTTTAAAAAATGACCCTCTAAGAATCAAAGTCAATTGGACATGGTTACATATAACCATTAAAGATGCTGAGAGACTAAAAGCAACCACTTGACAACACAGGACCACAAAAGGTATAGATTCTCAAAACATTTGATAAATAATCCTAATATTAAACTCTTTTGGAATGTATTTTAAAAGCTGACATCCAAAACAGATGTTAGAAGCCACTACAATTCAGCAACAGAATGAAGATTCCCCAAGAAGCCCAGCAGAGACTTTGGGTCATCATAAACTGATTAGTCTGTAGCACAAAGTCATCTGCGAGTCACCAAAGCAACAGATGCAAAAAGATATCGATCAAATGAAATATGATCACCATGAACTTACCCTGTGTGGAGCATGCCACATTCTTGTGTTTTTCAGACAGGGTTTCATGTAGCCAGGAAGGCCTCAAATGTGCTATGTAGTTGATGTTGGCCTTGAACTCCTGATTCTAGTGCCTCCACCTCTGGTGTGCTGGGTACAGGTGAGTTCCACTGTCTCTGAGCTGGAACTAGCTCCAGCCCTGGGAAAAACAGACCTTCTCTCATACAGCCAGGAGTCCAGAGGAAATCTAGCATCTGCCTCTGCAGAACTCACTAGAACTCCTGGTCACTCCACAAGACTGAGAAATGCATCTAAAACCAGAAAGGGGGGAGAAAAACTGCCCCTCTACAGCTAATGACCTTTGTCTAAGAAACACTGAAGAAGTCACAGAAAGTCACTAACAAACTGTTAAGAGTTCAGAATAGTGAAGTGATATTAAATACATACACATATACCCATTTATAGTGATTACAATTACTAATTTTTTTAATTTATTTTATTTATTTATTTATTTATTTATTTATTTATTTATTTATTTATTTATTTATTTATTTTTGCTTTTCTGAGACAGGGTTTCTCTGTAGCTTAGGAGCCTGTCCTGGAACTTTCTCTATAGACCAGGTTGGCTTCGAACTCACAAGAGATCCACCTGTCTCTGCCTCCCAAGTGCTGAGATTAAAGCTGTGTGCTACCACCACTTAAAAGGCTTAATTTAAAAGAAAAATACACAGGCTAGAAAATGGCTTGGTTAGTAAAGAGCCTATTGTGCAGGCATGAGGACCTGAGTTCAGACCCTCAGAACCAGTGGTGCACATCTGTAATCCAGCACTGGCAAGGCGTGGGAGGAGAACAGCGGGCTCTATGGAGCTTAGTGGCCCATCAGTCCAGCCAATTGGTGAGCTCCAGGTTCAGTGGGAGACTTTGTCTCAAAAACCCATCAGAAAGGAATTGAAGAAGACACTAAATATCAACCTTTGACTTCCAAACTCATTTGAGCACACCTGCACACACATGTGCACACACCCACAAGAACACACACCACATTCACACACTAAAATAATTAATTGTTTAAAAAAATATAATCTTTAATGAAAAATAAGCTACAATGTAAAAAAAAAAGAATAAATCCACTATAAGATCTTTATAGAAAAAAATTATAAAAATCAACTGAAAAACATTACAGAACAAGGTCCTGGGTCCAACCAGCAGCACCAGGAGAAGGGTGGTAATACAAAAGACCTGAGCACGGGCCAGTGAGACGGCTCAGGAGGTAAAGAGATTTGCCTCCAAACCTGCCAACCTGAGTTCAATTCCCCAAATCCATATGGTGCCATGAAAGAAGGGTTTCCTCTTACGGACACATGTACCCTGTGGCATACCCACACACTCACACACACATAATCAAGCAAACAAACTCATCAATAACAAAGACAGAAGAGACCTATCAACAAACTACCCAAGTGAATGGACCGTAAAAACGTCGGTTCTCCACCAAGTGTGTTCATATACTCAATGTGATTCCAACAGCTGTCATTCAGACTTTGAAAGGAACTTGCACTTCATGACAGCACCAAGGAGGAGCTAGGAACCCTGACAGGGAGGTGACAGCAGAGGGCCCCTCATGCCAAAGGGCCTGTGAACAAGACAGTGACACCTGGGACCAAGATAGGTTCCTGCACACTGTGTACACCCAAAGCTGGGCACAGACAGCGTGACCCTGACAAAGGACATGCTGACAGTGCAGCCACCACAGGGAAGGGCAAAGCTCTACATCAAGGCTGCAAGGGAAGGGAGGTGGAGCCAAGCCCTACTGCAACCAAGACAGACCTTCCCACGACGCTGCTGGAGAAGGCAGGGCTGGCAATCTCTATGGTAGGCCAGAGAGAGGCTTCACTGCTGTTTTGTTTCTTAATAAGATATAAAAGGTAAACCACCAAAGGAAAAATGTTGGTTTTGGCTCAGCCAAGGTGCAATTTAAGGAATATTTTTGTGTATAATCTCATTTGTATTAAATAACATCTTTAAAAAGGTGTTTGACATTAACCAGGAAAAATCCACTTGGGTCTTTTAATTAAAACCTAAAAATGTACAAGTACTTTTTACTAAATTTGTTATTTCTTTTCCAGATATGAGCTATCATTTCCTGTTACATGGTTCCATGCTCATTTAAACTCTTGCTTTGAGAAATGAAGCCTTCCCAAAAAGTTGACTATGGGGATAGCCAGTACCAGTGACACAGGGACCCCATATACCAAGGGACATCTACTTTCACTGCTGAAGGACATTTCTTTCTGTGTGTACCAAGAGGAGGGGGAAAGCTCCGAGACCCTTCATTGCCACCAACCGAGTTTTGGAGAGACAAGCAATTCTAAGTCCAATCAGCTTAAACAACAACAAGCAAGTAGACAGAGCAGAGCAAGCTGAGGGGGCAGGGGCAGGCCTAGACACAGTGATGCACTGGGTACCACACAGTGCGTCTGGATGGCACATTACAAGGAGGGGTGTGCTTTCTTCCTGTACTGCACAGGCATGTCCAGAATTGAGATTTTCATTTGAAAAGCTTTATACAATCATGATTGACAGAATAAATAATCCAGACAGCAAGAAACCAAAAGGAAAGGTCTGCTCGGATGTGGGTATCCACCTCTACCTTACTGCATGTGCTCCACAGGATGACCACATGTCCCTGGGTAACTCTCAAACAGAAACCTACACTCCTAACAAAGGAAACATCAACACAAGCTTCCCTGGGCCTTGTTCAATGGAGTGCAAGGATTGTCATCACAAGGGCCTCGGAGTTTTGTGAGAAAGCCAAGATCCAAGGCAAGGAACAGACTTGCAAGTCATCCTGGCCTGCCATGGCTGGCCCAGGCTGGCCAGGCCAAGTGTAAGGTTCCAGGGCCAGCTGCAAGGCCAAGGATTGCCTTACTGGCCAACAAGACAAGTCACAACAGCTGCGACACCAACGGGCATACTGAAAATAGAAGGGTATTTGTTTGCATCGCCTGTGAAAAGAGCCTGGGTGGGGGTGGAGCTCTGAGAAGACAAGAGCAGTCAGGAGTGAGATTTTTGAGAAGGTTAAATAAAGCAGTATGCAGTAGTGTATGCCTATAATCCCAGCTACTGGATGGAGGGTTCAAAGTTCAAGGCCAGCCTGCAAAACAGCATGCAATCTGTCTTTAAAAAGAAACCTGGTCAGCTCATCCCCTAGAGAGAGACTATGGAGCTGGGGTGGCTCTAGAAACAGGCACATACACCCCACCCGGAACTCTGACTGTGAAGGTGCCAGTGTGCAGTACCCCATGGGAGAGCCCACAGCCAGCCTTCTGCTGGGGCTTAGAGTAGAAAAACATCTTTAGAAGACAGCATACAATTAACACAGGAACAATCATCCTCCTAATTTAGGTTAATCTCACTTCGTAGGCCTTGTTGGCAGTGGGAGTACTAAAGCTATCTGTGTGGGTGCTTTTCATCTGGTTATTCTACGTCTCCACAGTTTGAAGACACCAAAGAAGATCTTAAATGTCCACTAGTACCTTCTAGAGAAAGGGTGAAGACTCAAAAGAGCTCACAGACCCTGCCCTCCCAGGAGAGTGAGTCTGTTCTGAAAAGCCCTTTGTTTGCAGCCTGCAGCAGAGCTGGGTAGGACACTACTGTTGGGGCAAACGCCTGCCTGGGGTGGGAAGCCTGGCACTACATGCTCTCTGAAGGAAGGGGGAGCACAGAGCCAGGCCTGGCCCCAGAAGTGGACCGGGCCTGGGTGCAGTCTAAGAAAGAGCTCCTCCGGCAGTGCAGGTGACAGGCACTGCACACCACCTCTCTAGCAGCACCGAGTGCTGCTCCTTTGCCCTGCTCCACAGGCAGTGAGGGCCAGGTTCACCCAGTTCTGGCCCTAAAGGAAACAAAGTTCTCTGGCTCAGGGTTCTGGGGTGAGAACACAAACCCCTGGCCAGCATTTGTTGTTTGCTGGATGTGTGACGCAAAGGCTTCTGAGAGCTTCTGAGAGAGAATAGCAATCCCATAAACACAGCCCGTCCCTGAGGCAGGAGCCAAGAGAATCGGATGGGCAGGGGGCAGTGACCCAGCTGCATTGAAAGAGCCTTGCTTCAGGGCAGACAGGCATAGAGCCTGAAAACAGAGACCTACCAAAACATTTATTTCAAACACCTATCTTTATTCCAGAAAAGCAAATCAAAGCCTGGGGGTTCAAGCAAAAGTAATGGGTGAGGTCAGGTAGTAGGTGTGATTCAAAGGTACCCCAAAGGCCAGTGGACCAGAAAGAGAGAAAAATTTATTTCTCTCTTTTTTTCCTTTCAGAGGAGTGGGGCAGAATGGAAGAGAACCAACAAGGCCATCTTTCAAAGACTTTTAACTGTCTCTGTTTGGGGGGAGGGGGGGAGTGCTACAAAAGCCATGTGGGAAAAGGTACCCAATAACACCTACAGACAAGTCCCATTCCAGCTCTTCGGCAGGAATAAGGAGGCCTGTAACTTTAAATTATAGGCAATAAACAGTAACCCTATTAGATGCAGTTTTACTTTTAAGAACATGCAACTATAGAACTATATATAAGAAACATCCCTATAGAAATACACTGGGAATGGCCACTAGCCTGGAGGTTGAAGGCATCCAGAGCTTTCTATTCCATCTCCAACTGAGGTCTATGGGATTTGGACTTCTTGAAATAACAGAAGTCAGTTGACTTCTGGACTTTGGGGCTCCCAGAACATTGATTAGGGTAGCTTTCTTTAGAATGCTGGAGAGATGTCCTTCCCCAAAGTGGGGCTAAGACCTGATCCTTTTCCAATGTTAGTGAAGAATTGTAAGCATCTTGCAAAAACAACAAACCTTTCAGAAATGAAGTATCTAGTCGGTAGGTACATAAGCCTACAAGGGCAGGGTGGGGCCCAAGGAGTGAAGACACAACTCAGGACTCCAGATACTCATTAAAGCCAGATCCTGGCTACCCTAAGGGTGGGGAGAGAACTAACTTATAGATGTTTCCCTGGCTCTTCCATTTTTCTTCTCTTTGGGTCCACCCATACCCCACACTGAGACATTTGCCTGTGCTCCATGGACACAGCATAGGCATTGTGGAAAAGCCTAGGGGCAGCAACCCTGCCCTCTTCCTTCCTTCCTAGTGAAGCCTTCTTTGGTGAAAGACCACGACAACAGACATTTGCTGAGCACCTGATGGGTGCATAGCACTGAGGGAAGACTTCAAATGCAGTATGAAAAAAAATATAGCAAATCAATCACAGAAATGTCTACAGAGGGAGCCAGGCCCCCCTCATCACCAACCTGTGCCCTAATCACCTGGCAGTAGTTGCTAATTCTCAAATAAAACACCACACTTTGGCATGCACACAAAGCACAGAGTGAGTCAGGTCACACCAAGTTCAAATAGAAGTTCACTTCACACTATTACCCAAGAGGGCATGGAAGGCCAACTTCCCCACAGGGACCTCTCCCTTCAGGAGAGAGTGACACCTCAAGCCAGAGGACCTGGAGGGAGGAGCGACATGAGGCTCATCTCATCATCATAGGGGTACAAATGATGTCAGCTCTTGGAAGAACTCTAGTGGATACATAAGCAATCCTATCTACCTTGTGGCCAGAGTTGTCTGGAAACAAGGGACAGGATGACAGCAATCTGGAAACTACTCAGCTGCCAGGGCAGAGAGGTGGTAGCCATAGGGACAGAAGAAGAAAAAAAAAATTGTGAGGGTAGAGAAAAGCAGGCAGTCTGTGATAGGCATGCTTCTTGGGTTGTCCATTCCTAGGAGGGGAGAATGTAGTGTGGAACAGGAGGAACTCCAGAGTTCACCTGGGTAGGCCAGGAGAGAAGAGAGCTGGAGGCAGCAGGGAGCTGCTGGCAGGGGAGACAGTCTCACCCTCACAGCTCTGAAGTACACAGCTTCACCTCACCTGTGAAACATCCATGCTGCCCTCCCCTGGGATCCTAAGAAGCCATGTTAGTTAATGCTGGGGAGCTGCTGAATAGGCCAGAACACTATGGGTTAGGCCAGTTATCGCTCCAGGGAATCTGTCAGAGGTCAGAGAAAACCTACAGGTCTAACCCAGTCACTGCTGAAGGACATCCAAAATGGATGGAATATGGACTAGTGATCACAGCTAGTGGTACGAATAAGAGACAATCAGGCTGGCCACACCCAGGCTGCAGAGAAAGCTAAGTAAGGCAGGGCCTCAGTGAAGGGAGCAGAGGTATTTCTCTCCCCATCTCCATGGCTCTGAAGCAGCTCACCATCACTTCATTGTTACCCATGCTCCTGCTTCTCCAAAGGTTTCCATCCTGGTTATATAGAGTCTGTACTTCACTTTCCTTCTGAAATAAAATGTCCCCACAAAGACCAATGACCAAACTCACTATAAGATTCGCTGTACCAACAGGCCAGGGAAGTCCTCCAGGCCACCATCTACTCAAACCGTCCATTTCCCTAGAACCCTCGATACTCTCAAGACTTCCTGGTCCCACCCACCAGCATTCTACCTGCAGGAGCTTCTGGCAAGCTACTGTGGCTCCCACCCCCCAAGGTCGGAGCTGAAAGCTGTAGCCAGCATGCAGGAAAGCCATGATGGACCAGTAAGTACCAGAAAAGCATGAGAGACAGGAGAATTGCATCATCCCATTCTATAGATGAGAAATACTGAGCCTTAAAGATCCAAGGTCTCCTATCAAGAGACAGGCTGAATCCCAAAGACAATGCAAACAGACACCAGCAGCAGGGCCTATACTATCAAAAAGTGACGTTTCCCCAAATGCCAAAACATGTGCAAGCATGCACACATGCACAACACACGCACTTTAATATCAAGCCAGTGTGTGCTGGTAACAGCCCTGGAATGCAGTGCCCTCAGCCACTGCTTCTCTGCTTTGCCTGTCTTCATGAGTTTCAGTCTCAGTTTTCTTAAATGCAGACAGCTAGCTTCATGCCAATGCTTGATTTTAAAGGTCACCCCTTAACATTTCCTGTTTCAGGGCCACCTTAGATCAGGGTCACAATGCTGGCTGGCATTTAAAAGAATCTGCACTGGTTTTTCCCCCCCTCTTTTTTAAGGACTACACATTCATCTTATCATTTCTGTACTTTTTCCTTGAAGATAAGTCATGAAGTAATGATCTGAGGCCCAAAGTTAGGGATGGACAAGGTGCTCATTGGACTCCATCCTAGGTCTGGGGCTGAGTGTCTGTGTAGCTGATGGGGGCCTAAGACATGGTTTTAGCCTCAGCCCAGGAAACCTAGGTAGCAGGTTAGTTTGGGCAGCACTGGGTTAGCGATCACACTTACTCACCAGGCCTGGCTGAGGCACACAATCCTAGAACTTGACAAGTGCAGTAATCACCCTCTGGCCCCACTGGGCTAATCTATGAAGCTGATGGAATCAGAAACCAAAAGACAATGATGGGAGGGGGGCACTCAAGCCAACATCGCCCATGAGCACCAGGCACAGAACTGGGCGTGCCTACAGCCTGCTTAGATGACACCTCAAGTGTTATGTGGAATAGGAGTCCCCAAAGTAGATTTCACTTTGACAGGAGCCCACCTGAGAACATAACCTAGATCTTTGTATTGTCACTGTGTCCAGACCCCAAGGTCACTGAGACAGAGGGAGAGTTCAGAGTTCAAGTCTGAACTTTGTAGTTCACTTACCACAAGTCCTCAGACCCGAAACCTTGCTGGGCTGAGATGTCCTTAAGTAGGAAGACTGGCCTTGCTGGGAAAACACAAGGAGATTGCTCCACCATATGACAGGTGGGTCCCCTTAGTTCTGCTCGCTGCTAACAAAGTCGTGCTGAGTGCCAGTCACACTAGTAGCACCCCAGGAGTCACCCACCAACTCATCACTAGTTAAGAAGGATCCCAAGAGCCTCCAGGAACCCACACCATCAATCTCCCTTGCACAGGCCTACCAGGCACACAGTGGAGATGCATAAAAGATCATAAGCACAAAAAGAAAATCTTAGAAAAACTTGTAGAAAACAGGGACCCAGAAAGTAAAAGCAAAGCTTCTAGATACAAAAGCAAGTGGAGTTCCTCAAATTGATCAAAGCAAGTCCACGCTATAAATCCTCAAAGTTCTATCATATTACACTGCTGCTGCGGCCACACTCCAAAACTATCTCAGGCATGCAAGGCCATGCTGTGGGAGATGGACACTAACTTCAAGGCAGCACTCTACCTGCAATCAGTCACTGGTGTGTACTTTTGCTTGTTGCTATCATGATGGGAAAATGTATTTCATAAAACAGATATGCAAGGACTGAGAAAGAAATACTCCACCCCCTCCAAGCAAGCCTATTTATGAAAGATTCAGGAACAAGACAGGAACATCTGAGCATCCCCAGAGCCAACAGACCTAGACTGAATCTAGGCTTCACATCCGGCTGAGCCAGACCCCTGGATAAGCTGTAGCTTATCAGAGGCTGTCCAATCCCTGAGCATCACAGACTAAAACACCTGCAGAGCCCAAGCCAGCTACATACCGGAGCCCCTGCAGCATCGGGAAGGCCTGGGAACAATCTGCACCTATCCTGTGACCCTAGCTGTCACAAGTACCACCATCACTTGACAAAAGCTAGGTGTACTATGGGAGATTCCTTACGAAGTCCTTGCAACTCCTCAAAGGCCATTACCTCAGCAACCTCATTTCATGCTCCAGCCAGACATTAGCCACAGGTAAAAGCTCATGTATCTGGGACCCACAGTGTGAAGCTCATACACATCCCCTGTGGGCTAGGCTAGGATGGCACTGACATTGATAAAATGTTTAACTACAGACATCACTCAGACTTGGCTGAGCTTTATAATGTGCAACTTTTTCCTTTAAAATGGACACCCAGAGGCAGCCCCTTCCTTCTGCCACGCCTCATTTCAGATACTCAGACAATGGAATGGGATGACACCTGCCATCATGAGGTTTCTTCTAGGTCAACACAGACTGTTAACACTTAAGTGAAGGGCTTCCTTATACCACAGGACATCCATTTATTAGGCTTTTCCTTGTAAAAGGCAGAAGAAAGACAAGTGCCAGGCAAAGGCACTCCAGTACAGGGACACTTTGGGGTGATTATGAATAGTCAGTCATGTTCACCTCACACTCAACAGAATACTCAAGTGGTCCAACACCTCTCATGACCACACACTCAACATGCAAACGTGAAATGTCACAGGAAGAAACAGGTACTGCTGGTGCAAAGGGGACACACAGTCGTTTAGATTAATGTTTAATATGTAACCGACCAACATCTATTTAGGGCCAAGCAAGTCTCAATAGTATCTACACAAAGGAGCATGACTTGGTAGAAAAGGCCAGGGTGACACTTGGGTGGGTTCCATCTTGTGCCAACCCTGTTGACTTCCAGACACCACACCAAGCCTGGTCAAGCTACTCACCTCAGGACCAGCTTCCTGCCCTGGTCTGCTATGAGAAATAAGAGGATGCACCAGACTAGTCCAAGCACCAATGAGCCACAGGGTGACAGCCTAAAGAGACCCATCTGGGGATCCAGCAGATGAGGAGGAAGCAGAGACGAGGGGCAGAGTGGGAAGCAGGAGACGAGGGAGAGGTGTCTACTCTCCTTGGGCCCATCCTATTTGCTCTTCTGTGTCCAAAGGATCTTTCAGAACAGTGGGTACATGCTGTGCTTGCTGTTGTCACTCATGCAGCCCTAAGAAGGGTCTCAGAACCAGTGATGACCCCAACTGACCGAGCGTCACTGTTCTCACCCCATCTGGGAATTTCAAAAGGATGAAGGCCCTTACACTCAAGTACACGAAGAACCTGCCAACTCTAGCCCTGGCTGCCCCACAGCAGCTCTGTGGGCAGCCACTAGCCACAGATGGCTAAATGAACTGAACTCAGTTCTACAGTCACTTTAGCCTCCCTTGAAAAGCTCAGCAGCTCCCTGTTTAGAGGCTTTCTAATGGATAGTACAGCTACAATCACATTCATATTCCAGAAAGCCCCAGACTGGAGGACCAACAGGACTCTTCTTTTATAAAGTTATGTTTGTATCCCAGAGCCTGTTCTTCTTCCTTCAACTAAGCAGGAAAAGTATTTCCAACTGTCCTTGACTCTGTTCCCCAAACGGGGTGAGGCTGGGTGGCGTTCTCCTGTGGGCCATGAAATAGGAGTGGAAATAGCCACCACAGAAACAGTGTACCTTCATCTCCCATTTCCCCAGGAGCACAAGAACAAGAGACCCAATTTCCCCAGCAGCCCTTCACACATTCTTCAGCTAGCTCTTTTCTTCCTTTTCCTTCTCTCTATAAGACCTATTGCAAACCTATAGGAAGCACCCAACTGTACTTTTTTTTAATTGTGTACATGTGCATGCATGCGTGCACATAGGTGTGTATAACTATGTGCCACAGCATACATATAGAAAACAGAGGACAGCTTTCTGGAGTTGGTTCTCTCCTTCCACTATATGAGCCCAGCAGACTAAACTCAAACAAGTGAGGCTTGGTGCCAGATACCTTTACTCCTGAGAGCCACCTCACTAGCCTAGAAGTACATTTTCTCACTATGTCCACTTGTACCCATGCTGCTCCAAGGAGGAGCTCTACAAGGGATCCACATACCCCTCCTTGGCCGGGCGGTGGTGGCGCACGCCTTTAATCCCAGCACTCGGGAAGCAGAGCCAGGCGGATCTCTGTGAGTTCGAGGCCAGCCTGGACTACCAAGTGAGTTCCAGGAAAGGCGCAAAGCTACACAGAGAAACCCTGTCTCGAAAAAACAAAAAAACAACAAAAAGATACACCCGTATACCCAGTCCTCAAGGCCTGTCTGCTAGGTTTGTGGATGCGAACTAAGGGCTTTCTACAGTGCCTTGTGAGACAGGCAGCAGTCACTCCATGGAGGCCATCCCCCTGTCCCATGCACCCACTATGTTACCCAAGCCTTGCTATATCAAACGTTTCACACAGCAGCTACCACCATCAGAGGATGATAATATTCTTACCACAGGGACTGTTCCTCCTTCAAGTGGGGGCTGGAGCTGGGGTGAGACAACTAAACCAAACCATCGTCGACCTACCACAGGGAGCTATGAGCCTGAGACAAGAACACAGGCCAAGTTATGTCAGGCTTTCACAAAGCTGCCCTATTCCTGATGCTACTTTGTTTTTTATCTAAGCTGGCCTTGAACTCATGGTGATCCTCCTGCTTCAATCTCCCAAGTGCTGACTTGTTTCTTCGTGAAGCAAAACAAGAAAATATCTTCAACTGCTGCCACGCTCCTGGGTGTGGTTACTGGACATCCATGAGAAGCCCGACAAGACTACTGACATCAGGGAAGGCGTGTCTAAGCCTGAGGCCACCAACTTTTCCTAGGCCTCCAAGTCTTTCACTGAGGAGCCAAGAGTGATGATGCCCTAGCCAATAATAACTACCACTAATGCCAAATCAGCCAGAAAACACTCACAACTCCACCTCCCGTCATACTTCTTACAAGCTGAGGCTGGAATCAAGAACTCCATTCTGGCTGGACAACAGTTTGCCCAAAAACAGTGTGCGATGGACACCAGTGGTCAAAACCTAGACCAATGTCAGCTGGAAGAAGCAGCAAAGGTTTCCAGAGATGTTTGAGCAAGTTCACTTCAGAATCAAGGGCAAAGCAAAATTAGCAGCAACCTATCTAGGCTTCGCAAATCCAAGTGGCTATAATCTTCCTAGGCTAACCCTAAGGTATGCCAAGCTAGACAAGAGCAGCAGGGAGGACTGCAAACCCTAGCCTTCCTTACCCTCCACACAGCGAATGTGGTTAGGAGCAGCTTCCCGACAAAGGAGGAGAATCCATAGGCAGTGTTCCCAGTGCTTCAAACGTCTCAGCAGCTCTCTCCCTTTCCAGTTACAAACTAGAAGGAATCAAGTAACTTGGTACCATTGTGCAGAGATTGCCCAGTCCTAAGCCCTTGCTGCAAGCCCCCCGGTAAAGAGCACAGCACTGTTCTCTATCTTCCTTCAGCCTCCGCCTGTTTTATATAGGCAAAGTTAGAGTGTCCCTTGGGAAAACTGGCAGTCAAGCCATCATCTTGTCCATTTATCTCTCCCCAACCCTGCCAAGACTAGCTTCCAGGTCTCCATATCAAATCCATTTGAGCCTCTGCCTCTAAAGCCACACTCAAGAGGCCAGTGGGTGCTCTAAAATGGCACTATGGCTGAATTTCCAGCTTCCCACCTACAGCAGTGGACTCCCAACTAGTTGTTTAGCCTTGTGTATAAACAAGGATGGTAAAACTCACGCAAGACAAGCCTTCAGCTAGGACATTGCCGTGTGTGTGTGTGTGTGTGTGTGTGTGTGTGTGTGTGTGAGAGAGAGAGAGAGAGAGAGAGAGAGAGAGAGAGAGAGAGAGAGAGAGAAACAGGACCTGTTGCTGATACTTTCATTTCCTGCTTCAAGGATTACATTAGATAAGCCCTGACTACACAGAGCACGTCACAAGTATGAACTGAGAGCAGGTGGTGGCAGAGTGACACTTGCATTATTAATCCAAAGCAGCAGATGAACAGTGTGGGCCCTGCTTAACCCTGAGCACCCATGAGGACGGCAGGTAGCATTCAGCATACTCAAGACCATCCTGCAAACTCAGCAGGCAAAACACACTGTTTAGGCATTGTTATTCTTCAAAAGACATGCTGTTTTCCAGGGACCTGGGCCTAAACAGCAAACTACACAGATGGCAGGGCCACTTTGCCAGAGTCCTGGGGTTAAAAACCTTCAATCAAGCTGTCACCCGGTGTCATTAAAGGAGATGCTGGGGGAAAATGGTTTATGTGATAGAGATTAGCAACCGCACAATACAGACACTTGCTGTTCAAGAGAAATAGGACTGTATATGGTGATATTCTAGCGTTAACAAAATCATATACATATGAACATGTAAAATGCTTTGGAGCCCAATGCCTCCTTGGTGACACATGCAGCTCAGTCAAGAACATACGCTGAGGCCCCCATAGTTCAACTACAAGCCCCAGTGTTGTGAAATACTTTCTATACACTGTGAAGATGTATCACTCTGAGTGGTTTGAAAAAAGCTGAACAGCCAATAGCTAGGCTGGATTTCCAGGAATAGAGGATGCTAGGAAGAAGGCAGAATTTTGAGGAGACATGTAGGGAGATGAGGTAACTAGCCATGAGCCATATGGGAGCACATAAATTAATAGAAATGGGTCAATTTAAGCTATAAGAGCTAGTAGAAACAAGCCTAAGCTATCAGCCAAGCTTTTGTAATTGATAATAAGTCTGTGTGTTGTGATTCTCTGGCTGGCGGACAGAGAAAGATTTGCTACAAATGACGTCCAACATGGGGCCATGTATTTCCACATAATACTTGGGAAAGCTTTAAAAAAAAGTTCCAAACACCCAAAAATGGAACCAAATACGGCTTTCTACTCCTGTAGTCTATCATGTGGGCCACAGTACAGAGACCATTTCCCGGCCACTGCCTGCGGGCTTGAGCCGCCAGCATCCCATGAGCTAAGCTGAGCAGTGGTTAAAGGTTTTGCTCATGTAGGCAGAAAGGTTACAGATAGGCAGTAAAGCAGGTTCAGATGAAAAAAAAAAATTCTAAAAAAAAACCCAATAGCCGGGTGGCAGTGGCGCATGTCTTTAATCCCAGTACTCGGGAGGCAGAGCCAGGTGGATCTCTGTGAGTTCGAGGCCAGCCTGGGCTACAGAGTGAGTTCTAGGAAAGGCGCAAAGCTACATAGAGAAACCCTGTCTCAAAAAAAAAAATAGTTTTAAAATAATAAAGTCTTTAAAGAGAGAAGTAATTAAAAAAAATAAGCCACGTAGAGATGGGAAATACATAGGGAGTCTGGCTCTTGTGTGGTGTTATATTGGCTTTAAATCTTTTGATTGCTGATGAGTAAACAATAGCTACTGAGAGACAATAGACTATAAAAGCTACTAAATTAAATCAGCCTGTATATATTAAAAATGTCTTAACTTCAATACAGAAGTAAAAAAAATACGTTACATTGGGGAAGAGCTTATGCTTTTGTTTCCACGGGAAACAAAGGCTGTGGATTCCTTCCAAGTTAATAGAGATCAGATTTGACTGGGGGAGACCTCCTAAAAATCCTGGCTACAGACATAAAGAAATAAACCTAGAAACACTACAAGGCAGGTGATGTATATTTTACCTGCTCAAACATAAAACAAAAAATCATATTTGGCTGGCTTATGTACAACGCACAATCCATACTTGTGTTAATGCAGATATGTATGTTACCTTTAAAAGTTTGTGTGCTTTCAGAGCAAGGTGACTAGACACCAATGCAAATGGGTGGCAGAGGTGATTCAGCTTCTCAGAGTGCCTCTGTTACAGTTTCCTCAGAGTTCTATATCCAGAACAGCTTCAAGGCTGCCAGCTGAAATGCTCCAACCTCACAGACTATTCTAGCCAGGACTTGACCATTATCCTAATTTTCTCAGAGTCCCCCAAAGATTCTAGCGCCCCCTGACATCAGGAAGCAGTCTAGAGAACACAAGGCCCACATTCCCAAGAGGTGTGTTGGATGGTTTTTGGTCATTCAGTGGGCTATGGATGTTTGTCATTGTTTAGGGGGCGTTGATTACAAATTGTTACTGGTCATGGTCAGAAAAAAAATTGAACAAAGGAGATTAGATTCAGGGATCTTTTTCTGAAAAGAACAGAGGGGATATAGTATAAAAATAGTGAGATGAAAGGGTGGATTGTTGAGTCTACTTTTGAACAACCACTAGTCTCAAATATGCTACATTGGTATAGATTTTTGTATACTGATACAAAAATTTAAGGTTGTTTTTGTTAGAACATACTGTACATACCTTTTTACTCTTAAGGTACTATACCTGTGCAGCTCATTTAACAATGTAATGTAAACTTCTAAATCTTGAAAGCTACTATTACAATCTATTTAGAATAATAAAGAAATACAATTAGTAGTTACCTATAACAAACTTACAGTCATGTTAGGTAGGTTTTCAAGGTCAAACAGAGGTATATTTTAGACGGATAGGTGGTCTTCAAACACTTCCAAGACCTACAGAATGGCATTTAAAATGTCTTGTTAACATAGGGTTTTTCATGACAGTAAGACATGTTTGCTCCTGGCAGCATCAATTTACTTCAGAGAAGATGATAGGCATCAAAGAAACTCCATACAGAGTTTGCTTTCAATGTGGCAAAATTAGTCACTTGGGCAAGAAACTGCTCTTGTCTTGACTGCTGACAGTATGCTGTACAAACTGGACCAGCAGGACACAAAGGAAAAAAGACTGTTGAAGTTTGCCAAGATAAGGCAGGACAGTCCTTCAAAATTCCTGCTTCAAAAAAAGTCTGAGCCGGGTGGTGGTGGCGCACGCCTTTAATCCCAGCACTCGGGAGGCAGAGCCAGGCGGATCTCTGTGAGTTCGAGGCCAGCCTGGGCTACCAAGTGAGTCCCAGGAAAGGCGCAAAGCTACACAGAGAAACCCTGTCTCGAAAAACCAAAAAAAAAAAAAAAGTCTGCCAGACATTCCACAGGACACACAGGAAAGTGATGGCTGAACTTTGCCAAAACAAGGCGGGACAGTCCTTCAAAATTCTTGCTTCACAGAAAAGTCTGTCATATATTTTAGGCCCATAGGCCGAAGATGGATGTTCCAACATTGCAGAGGAACCTTGGGGTAACTGTCCAGATAGTTACACCTCTGTCATTTCATAGTTTCGAAAGTTGCTTGCTCTGCACTTCCTGTTTACTCAGGTAATATTATATCCTTCTGGGATATTTGATGGAATTGAAGACTAGATAGTTATAATTATAGTTTTCCTTAGTTGTGATAGAAGATAAATTAGGTACAAAACTTTGAACTAAGATAGAATAGATAATACAATACTTTCTCTAAATTTGCCAAATTCAAATGGACTAGACATTGTGAATGTAATTCTTACCTGATAATTGTTCTTATTGTGTATAGTTTTACTGTATTAAAGTTAAAATCTTTCCTTTTTATTTAGACAAAAAGGGAGAAATGTTGTGGAAATAATCTCTTTGTACACTGTGAAGATATGTCACTCTGATTGGTTTAATAAAAAACTGAATGGCCAATAGCTAGGCAGGATTTCCAGGCACAGAGGATGCAGGAAGAAGAAGGGTGGAGTAACGAGGAGACACGGAGGAAGCATGACACATAGAAGATGAGGTAACAAGCCAAAAATGGGTTAATTTAAGTTATAAGAGCTAGTTAGAAACAAGCCTAAGCTATTGGCCAAGCTTTCATAAGTGATAATAAGTCTCCATGTTGTGATTCGGGAGCTGGTTGGTAGGACAGAGAAAGACTTGCTACACCCAGGGCAAGCAGGTGGGCCGAGTACTTTCCTATAGACTGCCACCACCATCTCAGCAGTTCTTACTCCTGTTGGTAGTCTGCAGATCTTGTGAGCTGGGGTGGCAGACATAGCAGCAGCAACTTAGATGCTTGCTTGGCAGACCTCATTTCTTCTCATTCAGGACAAGAGAATAGAGCTCTCCTTACCCCTTTGACCCTGACAGCTTTACTAGGCCGGGTGTGGCACTATGTGACTTGGGACCTCCTTTACTGGAGAATCTGTGTCCTCTGGGTGTACAAAGTACATGCTGGTGGCAACATGGTTCCTACTTTTACCCCTTTATTTATGAATGCCACCTTGCTAAGCATAGAAAAGGATTCTCCAATTTTCTTTTCCTAAATTTTTGTACATTATAAAATATTCTGAGGAAAGGTGGTGGTGGCACATGCCTTTAATCCCAGCACTTAGGAAGCAGAGGCTGGCAGATCTCTATGAGTTTGAGGCCAACCTGGTCTACAGAGCAAGTTCCAGGACAGCCAAGGCTATACAGAGAAACCTTTTCTTAAAAAAATAAACAAACAAACAAATAAATAAATAAATAAAATATTCTGAACTGTCATCAAAAGAATGTTAGAACAAGTGCTAGAAGTTTCTAGATTTAGGGAAAGACTAGGAGCTGAGTTTGGTTTTTCATCATATTTAAATTATGGATGTACAGCTTAGTTTCAATTCAAACAAGAACTTCTAGCCAGCTGTGAGCAGCAGGCAATGAATTTTGTACTTTAAATAGTACACTACAAACATTACACTATACACACACACACACACACACACACACACACACACACACACACACCCCTATACCTGCACCAAATACTCTTCCCTACTCTCATCCTAACGTAAGTGGGAACAAAGCTTCCCTCGTCCTCACTGGTCATAAATGTAAACAGGGAAACAGCCTTTCCAGCAAATGACTGAATATCACAGTGATGCCCCACAGCAGAAATCACCACAGTGTCCTATACAGCTCAGCTTAGCACATGAGCAGTGTTTTTGTCAGCTAGCATTTGATGACTAGCTAGTTCCACAGGCAGTCTTTCTACTGCACACTGATGGCAGGTTTGTGTAGGGGCAGAGGAGAAGGGAGGGCAGCTCTCCCTGGGGAATCACTTTCCTTACAGATGTCATCCACATTCCTTCCCGAGCTTTGTTAACTTAGAAGATAAAGCAGTTCAACTTTTCAGTGATCCTGGGGCTTCAACAGCCCAGGAGGTGGCACATGAGGCAAAGCCAGGCCCAGCAGGTCAGGGACCACAACTGGGGACACAACCTTCCTGATGAGACATAAAGTCCTCAAGACATGTGGCCAGGCCTCACTTGTTGAGATGTCATCATCTGGTGCCAGATGACAGACACATATAACAGATACTTTGTCCCAAACCAAGCCAACCTATTCCCAAATTCAGACCAACCAACTCCATTCTTCATGACTGTGACATAAACCAAAAACTGGAAAAGATGCTATGTCACCAGGCCATAGGACATCTGTTCCACGTCAGGCCCCCATGTGGCCAACGGGTCCTGACAAGCCCTCTGGCACAGAGGGGCCTGGCTTCAAGCCCACTGGGCTTACTGGTGACAGAGGGACAAAGACTGCAAGAATTATGACAAAGCTCACTCTTGCTATCCCATCTTACTTCCATCTCATTTCCTACCCTGCACCATGCCACGTTAATTCACCAAAAGAACTTTCTAGCAGGGACTGAAGAGCTACAAGGGGACATGTGTCTATTGAGCCTACGGCAGCAGGGGAAGGAGAAGGAGCAAGCTGCTGGCCAAGGTAAACAGCTCTGTCCTCTTGAACCCATTCATACTCCAATCTTAAGTATTCAGGGAATCCAGGAGAAGCCATAGCAGCCAAGATGGTCTTCTCAAGTCCCACCTACCCACTGACTCTACATGCTCTATTTTGTGGGCTGAGGAAGGATCCAGAAACCCTGACACAGAAATGGCTCAATGCCCTTAAGCAGCACAGAGGCCCAGCCAATATAGATTCCTTGAGTCCACAAAGTACTAAGATCTGCCTGCCAATGACAATGGACATCCTCTGACAAGTGAGAACTGTGTGGCTGCCCCCTGGAGCCATAGGCTACTTTAGAAACAAGAACAGGGCAGAGGGAGACCAAATACTGCAGGGCGGCTGCCTCCCATGTTTACCTGCCCAGACCTCTAACAACTCACATCATCGTAACTGACTTTCTGAGAGTCAGAGGGCAGCTGACACAGCCAGGAAGAGGATTCTGGAAGAAGCCCTACTTGTTCAGATGACTCTCTGCTCAAGCCACTGAAAGATACCCCAAGACCAAGTTCTCAGCACAGAGGAGATTTATTTGCCCCAGAGGGATAAAAGGGCAGGAAATAAGAGACAAAGACAGGAGATGGAGGGTGAGGCAGAAGGGGAAAATACAAGGGAGAGGGGGGAGGGATATTTGCCCCCGAGGGACAAAGGACTGCCTCTGGATAGAGAGGAGACAGATGTGGCCCAGAGGCAAATGGCAGTTTATAAAGGGAAAGGGGGAGTCCCACATTAGGATAAGTTGGTTAATTTTAATTGCGAATGTTAATTAGGGTAGCCAAAGGGAGCTTCTGATTGCTGGACTTCCAATACTTTGATAGCTGGATCTTGGTAGTCAGCCTCAGGAGGGGGAAGTGGCCAAATAAGGGAATGGACCTTGGTGGCTAGCTTTAGGAATATAATCTAACGGTTTTTAACAAAGCAGGGGAAATGTAGGAAAAGAGTAAAGGCCTGCCAGAGCCACGCTTGTCACGCTCCAGCCTATGTCAGCCATGCTCGCCCGGGACCTACTAGAACCCTTTGGACACTACACCACACTCAGTCTGCAATGTTGGGACATACTTTGTCCAAGTTCATATGAGCAAAACAGAACAATAATATTCAAGGGTTTTGCATCTTCTTTCCATAAGTGGTACTGGCTAGAAGCAGCCAGCATGGATTTGAGAACAGTTGCACTGACTCTACAGTGCACCCAGATAAGCATCACACCCTGCCAAGTGTCAGGTCTGTTCTGTCTCTTTTCTTCTGAGGCTCACCAGCAAACTGAACACAACACCCAGCAGCCAACACCCCATGACCTATCCACGTCTACCCTGAGTGACCACACAGCAAAAAGCTGGGAGAAGCCTAAGACTGACTGCCCGACCTATGGCCCTGCCAAATGTGAGGCTATGAGCAAGGCATTTCTGTCTGAGCCTCACTTTCCTCATCTGTGAGACAGGATTCATAAAGGTACCAGATAGGTGTGTCTGAGGAGTACAGAGGAAATTGCATTAGCACATATAGCAAGGCCTGGCATCCCTCAGAAGATGGCTGCAACCTTCAGAGACAGCAGAGCCAGGGTCCCTTTCCACCTCCCTGAGCAGCACACCAGGCTGACTAGTATAGCCTCTGGTGACAGATTTTCCTAATAGGAATTCAACATGGCCTCAGGAAACAATGGGTGTTTAATCAGTAAAAATACAGCCTTGTCCAGGGCCAGCCATCTTCATGGCAAGAGAAGAGCTACTCTTCCGACCCAGGTAAGTGAGCACTTGATATTTCAAAAGGGTAAAGATGTAGACTCGAAGTCCAGTTCCAGCAGAGCAAGGTCAGTGGAACCTGGACGGCCCCATCTTCCCACTCAGTACGGGGGGCCTGGCCACCAGACTAAGACCCCACAGCACTGAGAGCTGCCTGACAGGCTCTTACCCTTCAGAGGGCTGTGTGTGCACAGCAGACACCCAGTATGAATGCTCTCCACTCTTACCCTTCAGAGGGCTGTGTGTGCACAGCAGACACCCAGTATGAATGCTCTCCACTCCCTTACACACAACCAAGTTCACCAACAAATGGCATGCCCACTTCCTTCCTAAACCCAACTCCTTCAGAAGCATGCTATCTATGGGCTGCTTAGAGGCAGCATGGCACACAGTGGTCCCCAGAAAGAGTTTAAATGCTCCAAGTTGATTCCAAAGCACTGGTCACTGGGAACACCACTGAACAATTATATAACAAAACTCAGAAAATCCCTTACAAGTTTATAGCAGTTCAAAGATACTTTACCAGCAGTTAAGGCTCCTGTTCAATCCCAGAAGCCCCTCCAAAGCTGTTTGTCCAAGGGCATTTAACACCGGGAGGAGAAACTCCAGTACTGCTCCCCCGGGCTCACCGGTTAGAATCCCACTGCTCAGCCCTGACATCTGGTTTCTATTTCATATCCATGTTGTCACATTACATAACAAGCAGATGGCATGAGGAGTGCCACAAAAGTTTCAGCTCAGGACTCACAGAGAATGCCCCAGACATTGTTTACCTCAGGCCACAAGCATTCTCACCCAAACTGGACCCTGGGCTGCTCAAAGCCCAGGGAAGCACCCTGACTCCAGGTAAGGAAAGCAAGCATCCTCAAGAGAGCCCTTAAATGAACCAATGCCCTTCCTTCCTCTCCCGTCACCTTCACGTGGAATGACCTCTGGTCTCCACTTAGTTTTTCTGCACCTGGAAAATGACTTCTGCCTCTGAGGCATACAGGAAGGTGCTAGCAGGGACACGGGGTCACAGTGGAATCAGAGACAGACAACTCCTGAAACAGCCGCCTGCTCCACCTGTGTGGGACTCAAGAGAAGATTCTACCAAGTGAGTCTCCACCGGAGGCACAGTCCTGCTAGCAAGCGTCCAGGGTTCTCCACACCTTGTCTGCCCTGTACCAACGGGCCCAGCCCTCCTCAGCTGATCTGCAGAGGCTTTGGAGTTCCTGATAGAACATCCCAAGTGCACACTTGAGACAAGGACGGACGCTGTCATGCCACCAGAGCAGGCAAGGGTCCCTCGGAGCTGCTCTCTCTAACTTCTCATGGAGCAGAGAGGGGAGGTAGCTGAAGAAGGTTTTCAGGTCCAGCAACAAGCATGAGATCTCAAGTTTTTCTGTGGTCATTCAGCGCAGGTGAGTTCCCAAGAGCCACTGTACTAACCCAAGGTGAACAGCTCTGGCCAGCGGAGGGGACAGAAGAAAAATGTGGTGGGTGTGCATGCTCATCCGTGCCTGTGTCAGGGCCAACAGTCTGCTTTGGGTGTCATTCCTCAAGAGCCATTCTCCTTGCTTATTTGACTAGGGCCTCCCACTGGCCTCAAGCTCACCAATTCAGCTAGGCTGGCTGGTTAGTGAGCCCCAGGGTCAGCCAAGCAGGCCTGAAACACATCTACACATGCACACATGCACAGGACGAGCATTCGGAGGGCAGGCAGGCAGGCAGGCTCAGGAGGATTTGGGTTACATTCTTGCTTCCCAAGTGGGGTCCTTGTGGACAGCTATGCTCTCTCCATATGCCAGTTCCTCACAGTACACAACAGGGAACTACTAGTGAGGAGGCAAGGCAGAAGGAGCCTAACTTAACTTCTGGAACACATGGCAGACTATGCCCAGCCCATGATTCCTGAATCTACTGTCTGCATTTCAAACTAGCCACACCCCATACCATGGCCAGGAGACATTCAGACAACAAACCATGAGTTAACTTACACAAGCTACACCATTAATCAAGGCAGTAGTTTCCTTCCAACAAAATATGCTGAGAAATGCCTTCTACGTGTTGAGCTGACACCTGAGCCATCCAGAGTCTAATGCAGGCAGCAGGTCTCTCAACCATCTGCACTTCACCCCAACTTTCCGCCATGTGGCCTACTGGTGCTGGCCTTGCTCCCATGTAGTCACCAGCCTGGAGGCAGCTCAAAAGGGGAAAGTCCTCAAAGATAAGAAGTGAACCCTGCCCACTGAAGGCAGGTCAGCTGTGGAAGGTCTACTGCCCACTGAAGGCAGGTAAGCTGTGGAAGGTCTACTGCCCACTGAAGGCAGGTCAGCTGTGGAAGGTCTACTGCCCACTGAAGGCAGGTCAGCTGTGGAAGGTCTACTGCCCACTGAAGGCAGGTCAGCTGTGGAAGGTCTACTGCCCACTGAAGGTAGGTCAGCTGTGGAAGGTCTACCATACCCTGCACCTAGGAGCCTGCCTGAACATTATGATCAGCCTCAAGAGGATGCCTCAACAATGGAGTGGGAAGGTCAGTTCCACAAGTGACAGAGAGCAGCCTGTCTGTCTCTTGCCTCTCATTTCTTCTTCCTTGCATCCCAAATTAGACTCCCAGACCCCTAGTTTAGCCCCCAAAGAATAGGGGGGCTGTTCCCAGAGCTGGAGTTCTGGGGTCGGCTCAGACATTAGACTACTGTGGGGAAGCTAAAGAAACTGAAGAAAATCATAATTCTTAACCCGACCGAGTCCACAGCCAATGAGCCTCGGTGTCATGTGACAGCACCACCATTGAAATTGGCCACATAGCCCATGCCCACCTAAGGGGGCAGAACAACAGCACCACCTGAGCAAGTACTGGATGCCAAGGCCAGTAGCATGACAGAGCAAAGACAGCACTCTTCTTAGAGGGGCCCTCAGCATCACTGCCAGGGTTTCAATGCCAGGACTCTAGCTCATGAGAGCCAACAAGAAGGAAGCCACCTCCACAGCAGGAAACACTGATGTTCCCACACACAACCATGAGGTGACAGTGCAACCCACATTCCCAGAGCAGGCTTACCAGGGTGAGGGGTACTACCATGAGTCCCCACCATGGTATCTAGGGGGTCTGCTCACACACACCTTCACATGTGTTCTTTCCTCCCTCCACCCAAACACAAGGCTTGCTTGTTGTTCATGGGGTATGTAGTGAAGGGTAAGGGTTCCACTCTGGCACTTTCCTACACATGCTATTGGACTCTGCTCATGTTCATCATCTGTTCTATGATGCAGGAGAGATAAACCACTCTTCTTTGTATGTCCAACTAATGAAAACTTTCATACCAGCCTTTATGAAAATGGACGCTGAATTAGAAATAGGGGCTGTGCCCCAAGGGGGAAGTTGGTAATTGTTGTGCCCAAACTGTACAGCACTCACCACAGCAGGAAGAGAAAAAGGAGGGTGGTGGCCAGCACTCTGTACTCACGGATGAACACAATCTGCAAACCAGAGATTTCTACAGAGTCCAGGACAGTGGTCCCAGGCTCAGAACCAGCAGAAGCGTGGTGACCCAGGCACATCCCCTTTCTTCTTGGCACATTCACAAGCTCCAGATCCACTTTCAAGTCCCACTTTTAGCCTATATGCAGACTACCACTGTGCTTGCTGGGGGTAGGGAAATGCATGGGGAAAAGCAGCTGGAGGCAGTGGCCTGGTGCAGCTTGTATACAAGACTATCTTCTGATCTCTGCCTAAGTGCCTTCCAGCAACCTGGAGAGGAGTAATGACCAGATAAAGAAGCTCTCCTCTGTCCTTGTCTCTATACCAAGCTGGCTTCTACTTGGACTCATTCCATATTTTAAATGTGCTCTACATGGAAAATAACAAAAGTTCTTGACAAAAGAACTACATGGGATGTCCCTGAGATAACCAGGAACTGATCTTACTGTCTCAGAACTGAGAGGCTGGGGTAAGGGCCCTAGAAGTGCTTATAACCAAAGAACAGTTCTTCTCCAAGGAGCAAAGACTTGGAGGAAAACCAAACCCAGATTTGATGCTCTAAGTTGTAGGGACTGTCCCTACAGACCTTCAATGGGACACTTCCAATTGGGCAATGACATCTGGGAATCACTTAGTTTTCCACACCATTAGCAAGCATGGCCTTAGCCCCTCTGAACCCCCAAATGAGTCCAGCTCTCAGCTCAGTCACATCTATAGCTTTCTAACAAAAGCTAGTGCTCCACAAGATAGTCAACTGAGGACAATGACCAAAGCGAAGCCTGAAAGGGAACCCTGTTCCTGGCAGCATGGCAGGGGTCACTTCTGACCATGCTGCATGTGAAGTTATTCGGCCAGCAAAGACTGCCTCGAAGAGTTCAAAGCAAGGCAAATCTGGGGACACGGCCAGAGCACGGGCCTGCCACTGGCTAGAAGGGAGAAGATCCAGAAAGAAGGTGCCCTGAGGAGTGAGGGCCACAGGTCACCTGCTGTGCTTGGGGAAGAGTCTCAACAGCTGGTGAGGGCTGACAGACACCCCTGGCTCAGGCACCCTGAGGTGTGTGCTAAGCAGGGCCTCAGCCACTGAGTAGAGACATGCCAGATTCTCTCTGGAGGAATGTGTCATCAAAACACATTGTCCACAGAAAGTTATAAGGACACAAGTCACAAGAGCAAGTCATGGGGAGACACTGGGCCAGGAAAGTAGCAGCAGGATCACTGGACAGTCCTGTTACTTAACAACTGTGCAGCCTCTGGAGAGTTCTTAAACGCCCTATGCCTTAGTTTCCCATCTGCCAAATGGGAATATGACAGCCTATCTTTCCTGGAGGGACATTAAGAAGTAAATGAGATTATATGTACTAATCATTATTAACATATAACCATTACTAATATCAGTATTTGTTAGGCAGAGTTAAAAATGAGCCGTGTAAAACAGAAATAAACTATAATCCTTGAAACTTTAAACTAAATGAATGAGTTATATAATGAAGTAGATAGAGCTAAAGAGAATTGGTGAACACTGAAAAGCCCTACAGAAGTAATTCAGAATACACCACAGAAAGACTCGAGGACACAGGATTTGAAGGACGCGGGAGAGGCTGGAAAGATAATGCAGAAAATTGGAACTTGGTCCCCAGCACCCATATCAGGTGGCTCACAACTACCCATTCCTCCAGCTTCAGGAGATCCAATGGCTCTTCTGAACTCCATGGTCTCCTACACTCAGCCATGCACAGGCTCACACACAGAAACACATGCACCTAATTAAAAACAAATCTTCCAACAGGTATGGCAGGAGTTGGGGGTAGAGGAGAGGCCAGAGAAAGATCCACACCATCACTAGTGTTCCAGAAAGCAGAATGATTCAGGACAGGAATGTATACTTCAAGTACCTGAGTGCTGAGAGAGCTGAGAAGCACGGAGACGAGAACTACACCCAAGGCAGCATGGTGCTGGCACAATGACCAGATAGAGCCAGGTGAAAGGACACAGAGTCCAGTACAGGGTAAAGGTGGCATTGCAGTCATTGGTACAAACAGGGACTTCTAAATAAATAGCACTGGGACAACTGAAGGGTGATCTGGGTGAAGATAAAATTAGACCCAAACACCACCACACCCAAGGGTAACCTTTGAACAGCCAGGGTATGACGCACACACAAACCCCACAGCAGAAGAGACAAGAAGGAGTCCCTACTGGCTTCGCAGAGGTTGGCTTCCCACTGGAGATCCCAGCACAGGTGCAAGAAAGGCACAGGGAGTGTGACTCTGGGGGAGGCTTACGTGGCAAAGGAACATAATAAAGTGTCAAAAGCAACGGTAAAGAGTGGTCGTGTGGGGTAAATATGTAGCTAGCGGTCACAGTCCGCATATGAAGAACTCTGGCAAAGTGTGGGAACTGAGTCCAACATCCCAAGAGAAGAACAACAGCCTTTGGGAAGGAAAAGACGTTTTTGATCTATCCAGATGGCAAGGGAGAAGAGAAGCTCTGCTGGCACAGCATGTAGAACCGCCTACCACACCAGACCCAGCTAGGGGGACCATGAAACAGTCCACTCTATGCAGGAAATTATACCAAAATTAGGGATCTACTAATCTTCCGACAGTAACTCAGAAAGCACAACCCTTATAATGTCACATGGACAGCTGCTCCCTAAGTAAAGTTCCAGTGGGGCACACTGCCACATCCCATTCATAGGGGTGCCTGGTTATAGATTCAACTGCTAAGAGCTTCAAACAAGGAGGCGTCCAGGTCCCAGCAGAAGTCAGGAGTTAGTGAAGAGGCCTATGGACACTCCTGCACAATGTAGAGGCGAGGGGCAGTGTGTACTCCTGCCTTGTCCGACAAGCAACAGCAAGGTAAGGGTGAGCAGGCCAGCTTCTCCAAATCTAACTGCCACACAGAACATATTCACCTCCATACTCACAAAGGATGATCAACCAAACCAGAACAGCTAAGACGGAAAAAGCTGAAATGAAATATACCCAAGTGGACCACACCATGTTTCCCACAGAAGATGGAACTCTCTGAAACACCTCAGACACGGCGTTTGGTCCTATGCTGTCCATGCATGCCCAGTTCTGGTCACTGGGGTTTGTTTTTGTTTTGTTTTGTTTCATTTTTTTCTTTTTAACAGAGACACAGGTATTTTTTGTTGTTGTTGTTTAGTATTCTAAAGTTGAACGAATGAATCAATACATCGTGAATTTTGGGTGCTAAGCACTTTGTTGTCCAAGGAAATATCAAATATGAAGAGATGGGCAGTCAAGACAAGTGGAACTGAAGGTATGAGTTTAAGTACAAGAGGTTTACCTACAGGAGCACAGAGAGAAGCTGCATTCAACTACTTCCCAGCTCTGTGCTGAGACCAGAAGCCCAATACAAGAACATGGTGCATGCTTCTAAAAGCCATCCTCTCCAAGGGGCTGGGAAGATGGCTCGGTGGGCAAAGTGCTCGTCATGTAAGTGTGATGATCTGAGTTCAGGGATCTAGTGCCCACGTAAAAGTTGGGCATGGTGGTGAGCAACCATGATCCTAGCACTAGAAAGGCAGAAGAGGATCCCTGAGGGCTCCACTGTCAGCCAGTGACACTAAAGCGAGAGCACTGGGTTAAGTGAGAGACCCTACTTCAAAAAAACACAATGAAGAGCAATAGAAGACGCCAGATGCCAACCTCTGGTACACACACACATACACACACACACACACACACACACACACACACACACACACACACAGCACACATATGCATGGAGTGCACCCACATTCACCCATACACACACATACACACACACACACACACACACACACACACACACACACACCCCAAAAACAAAAACAAACATACTTTGAGGCCCCATGAAAGATACAGCAACCCCAAGGATGGAACACTACTGAGTCAGCATGAGGAGGGGCCTTAAGTTCTGAGGCCCCACCAGCGGAACTACAACAAGAGTTCCTATGGGTCATATCTGGGGCAGCCTGAGCACCAGAATGATCACAACAATAAAGGAGTATAACCCAGGTAACAAGCAAGAATCCGGGAGTTCTGATGAACATAAAAAGAAAGGAAAACTCTTCCTCATTGTGAAAAGTCATCTTAAACATCTTAAACACTCCCAGAGGCTAGGGAGTGCCAGGGTGCCTGCAGTCCCCCGGTATCTACAGGTGTGTACTAACAGCAGCATGGGAAACAGCAGCTTCTCAGTGCAGCTTCTCAACTGGCACCACCACCTCTGTCTCATGTCCAGGTTGAAGCCAGGGAACATGAGGCACTAGGACACACCTCCGTAGTCTACTAGCCCAACAGGCACACCTGAAGCAAATCACGAGGAACTGAACAAAGTCAAGTGCAAGGACTTTTTTTAAATGGCAACCCTGTCTGTTTCCATACTGCTATTGTCACAAAGCATCAGAAAAGACGACTAAGACTATTCCAGCTCACAAAAGACTGTGGGACGCAAGGCATGAATGTTAGGCAGGACCGGAGGTTTTTCTTCTGGCATAAAAGTCATTCTTACCAGACAATCACAAAACGTGGACACACGTGCACTACTACAGAGAACAGGACTGGATCACAGTAAACTTTCTACTTTACTCGTGATGTGGAGTAATGGGAGGCTGTTCTTGTTTCAGAAAGTACATCCATGATAGAAAAAGAGTGCTAAAATGTTCCCCAAACTCCTAAGATGCATTACTCTTCAGATTGAGTTTTAAAAAAATAAATAAAATGCTGAGTGACGATGCACAAGACTAAGAGATCAGAGAGCACTGGATCCACATATGCCCCAAAGGGACATCCGTCCTATCAAGATCAGGGAGCACTGGATCCACATATGCCCCAAAGGGACATCCGTCCTATCAAGCAGCAACACCACACAGGGAGGAACTTCACTCAATATAGAAGGTCAAAGACACCATTCTCAGACACACAGCAGACAGGGACACACTCCTGAAAAAATAAGGCTGAAGAAAATATGGTCCAATGAGAATGGAATATGGACAAAATAAACATGTAAGAAGTAGAACGAAGACTCCAGAATGCAGAAAGAGTTATCAAAAACATTAATAAACATAGAAACATTAAAACAAGAATACTCCTGAGAGATCATGGAGAGAGCAGGAGATACTGCTGAAGCAAGCAGCCAGTGGACTAGCTCAGCAGTGAGGGGAGACGCACACAGGCCATCCATCCTGCAGACCTGCAGCCAGATACCAACGAAAACATGGGTCCTTCAGAGAGGAGGATACAAGCCGCCTACAGAGGACGCTCATGCCTGGCTGTAGTGCAGCACATGCCCAGAGAGCATGCTTTCATCAGCCTGATGGCTACAGTCGGCAGGGCCAGTACAACATGGCATGTCAGGGGTGGAGGGCTGGCAGTTGGAAGCGGAGCTGCTGGGAGCAGTGGAGCGCCTTAGGGTCCAGCAATGCTTACCTTCCACCATACACCACCCACACCTGTACCAGGAAACATAGAGAAGGCTCATAACAGCACGCATGCTGGCAGACAGGTCTGCAAATATGCAACACACCATTAGAGGACAAGGAATGTGCTGGGATACTTAGACAGTCACCAAAAGACAAGGGACACTGACTACAGATCCTGCATATAAGACTGAGCCTCATCAAGTTTCATCCAAAAGTCCTGCAAGCTACAAAGCATACACTATAATTCCACCTACATCAAGTTTAGAAATGTGTAACTGAAACACCATGGAAAAGGTTCACCCCTGCCTGCAGATGGCCCAAACCTATCACTCATAAGAACTACAAGTTCCCCCAATTTGAAGATTTTAAGTCTATGCAAGTTAGAGATTAACTTGCCTGACCTTTTTACTTTTTTAAAATATTTTCCTGTTTTTAAGTGAATTACACAGCATTCCTTGTGGAATATTCCTGTGATGAAACTCTCCTATATACATTCACACTCAGGGTTTTAAAATTGTGTTTACAAGTTAAACATGTTTATCATCTTTGTTTTATTGTTCTCCTGAGCAGGTTCTAAAATCGAGATATTTGAGCCTCATAAAGCTAGACAACATGTGTGTCTGCTAAGAGGTGATGTTAAGTAAGGTCCAAACAGAAAATGTGGAAGAACACTGACGATGCACAGGTACCAAGGAACTCTTTCAGAAAAGTCCATGGCTGCATCCTTCCCAGCGCTGTGAACCCAAAGATATGCATCCTGACAGTGACCAGCACGGTTCCTCAGCTGTGTTGGGAGGGAAGTCCCACTTTTGGTTTTGACTTACAGGCTCTGGATGGACATATGAGGCTGCAGACCTCTGGCTCGGGCAGTTAGTTTTCAACTTTCAAATAGGAATCGTTTTACTAGCCGTCCCTCAGCACCTCTTCCTCCAGAAACCAGCTGTTGTACACTGGCACAGGTCAGCAGGCTGAGCCCGGTGCCACATCCCTCTGACCCGATGTCCCCACCCTGACCCACAGGCCCATCAGTAGCCTGCAACAGCTCTTCCTCCAGGCACCACTGCAGGAAGCCTGGACTCCTTCTCTAAGAACAGTGCAGTGTTCTGCGGGCACTCACTGTGATCTCTCTTTACACAATGCTCTCGACACAGTGCTCCCAGCCTTCCCGTCTGCTCTGCTGGTGAGCACTCTGCACAGCACTGCTGTTTATCCTCTGTGAGCACTTGCTCTGACGGCTTGGGTTGGGAAGCAGCAGTCTGTACGTTTATGCTAGTCCACTGTCATCCTGGAAGTTGACCTTTGGCAATTTGACAAAAATATTACATGAAAACAAAAGCATAGCAAATTCATTCTTTAGCAATTAGAATTGATTTACATAAGCCATAACAATTTATAATAAATAACATAAGCCCTGGCACAGTGGTGGCACATACCTACAATCCCAGCACTCAGAGGCTGAGTGAGGCAGGCAGACCCCAAGTTCAAGATCAGTATGAGCTGCACAGCCAGATCCTGTCTCAAAAAACAGTGGATCAAACTCAGGACACTGCATATATAAAACGATCCGCCATTTCTAGTAACTGCAGCTCGTGTCTGACAGAGCCCTTAGGCTGGGTGTTAGGGCCACCCTGCTGAGGCTCCATCCCCTAGGCACCTGCTACTCATCACCCCAGGAAAGGAACAATCTACACAGCCCTGCCTTGCTTCTGGAGATGTAAGCCCACCCCTCAAGGTCTGGTGGTTCATCCCATCCAATGGGCACATGAGCACATCAGCCACATGCTATCTATCTATGCCAAGTTTCTCTTTCCTTCATGCTACCTGACCTAAGGTCTACTGGGTTCCATTATTCCTCACAATCTCCCCCTCAGTCAGCTCCACATATTCCATGCCCTGCTTGGACTTCACTGACCAGCAATCGTACTGCTTGCTCAGAGTCAACTGTGTTCCTCAGAGTCAACTCACACACAGTTACCTAGAGATCTGAAAACTTAAAATCAGAAGGCCCTTGGCCAAAGCTCTTGAGGCTTCCCAGCAGAAGAGAGTATCACAGTTCCTGCCCTTCTCATCCATGAACCTTCAGATGGAAGCCTGCAGCCTGGTACCTAACTGCCTCAAACTCACATCCCTTTCTTGATACCTCAGCTTTCTCATCTACAAAATGGGCAAAGACAGGGTCCACAGCACTTGCCCCTAACCTGTCACAGAAGTCCAATCTGCCCACTTGTAGGAGGGCACCCAGCATGTCCGGCATGCCAGCCACGTTACCATTACTCCTTCTTCTGATCTCTGACCTCCTCTTAGCACATAAGTGAAGCCAGACTAATCACTGCCCCCAGTTCTTGGGGTACCCTGATGTGTGGGAAACACTCAGTGAAAGATTTATGTTGGGAAAGGTGGTGGTATGGAATGGGAACCAGACAAGATACTGATGCCCCGAGACTCTAAACACCAGCACCTTGAGACTCACACTGCAGTAGACTGATGAGCTCCCCACATCTGGTTGGAGCAGCTGGGCATTCTTGGAGCCTGGCCCCTGTGTGAGTCAATAAAGGAGCAAGGAACAAATGAAGACATTGCACACAGCCAGAGGGAACACATGCCACAGACATCTTAGGGAGCAATAATATTAAAATCCCCATCCCCTGTCTCAGCGATCCTATTTTTCTGAACTTGTATCCAAAGACACTAATAAGAACAATTAGCCACAAGCAAAACGCTATGTGTCTAAGAATGTTCACTGAGGTGTTGTACGCTATAGAAAAGTTAAACTCCCAGTTAGAGGGGATTTGTAAAGACCACTGTTCCATCATGTTTGTTACAGACACAAACAGGAGGAGGGCACAGAGACAGGACAGGTGGGGATGAGGGCAGGAGGCCAGGTGACCCACACCAAGTGTAATCTGCCATTTTCTCAGAACTGGGTCACAGTCAGTGGGGTCAAGTGAGCAGTAGCAGTTTCTTTCCACTGCATACCTTTAAGCATTGACAGATTTTAAGTTGATACTACACAGAAACTTTCAAAATTGGGGAGAGAACCATTTTCCTATTTGTTAAAAAAAAAAAAAAACTTTCATGCAAAATCAAAAGGTGATGCTGGCAGCTCCTGAGAGTAGTTCTGTCTGTGTTAAAGCACCACCCAAGCATGGTTGTCCAGGCCAACAGCACAAGTGCTGTGCCTGAGAAGCCAGCCCCTTCCACAGGGGAGCCATGGGAGATGATAGCAGATTCCAGGTCACCCCACCCCTACCCAGATTTCAAGGAAAAGAAGGTCCAGCCAGAATCAGAAACTACCTAAAAGCAGTACCCTCTGGATCCACCCAGCCTGTGCCACGGGAGGAGGAAAAAGGATGGTAGTCACACAAAGCTAGGATCATACATACTATTGGGGCATAAAGAGGGGTCACAAAATTCAAAGACAACATACACGCTTTTAAAAACCTGTAATTTTAACTGAACTGTGAAATTCAAAACAAAACGTATTCTTTATAGCTTCACTTGAAATCCAGACCACAAAAGTACACCTGCATGGGGCCACAACACTGAGACACTCAGGAAGCCTCGATGTGGCTGACAAGGCTCTTAAAACTTAAGAAGGACATAACTGTGAGCAGCACTGGCTCACAACTGAAAAATATGTTGCCCAGGAACAGAAATTTTGAGCATTTGAGAAGTTTTTCAAAGAAAATGCTCAAATAATCCTGAACTTGAAACTCAAACTGGGTAGGCAGAGGCCAAGTTTAAGCACAGTTAGGTGAAGAAAACACAAACGCTTGGGGCATCAGGTGAGAACGCTCACTCTGTCCAAATGAACACATCCATAAAATTCAAGTAGAAAAACACATTCACAAGGTACATCATTCCAAACAGGAAGGTTTGAAAAGAAAGTTAAACACGAGAGAAAAATGGCAGTCTGGTTCTTCCAGCATTTTTGGTTGAAGATAAGAACAGCAGTATTTAAGCTCATCTAGAGAAAACAAGGAAGCCTGCTTCCTGCAGAGCCTATGCTTGCTACCACTGGTCTGCTCAGCAGGACCAAGCAGGCCAAGGTGCAGGTGTGCACTGCTTCCTCCCCACCAGCAGCCCGCCTGCTACAGCAGAGCACTCAGGGTCCAAGGGCAGATCCCAGGGCGGCCTCTGCAGCAAGAGAGAGCAGCTTGGAAGCACCACTCATGGGGTTCACCAACTCACAGTCTGCACACAGTGTAACGCCTGCCCTGCCTCCTACAGCTGCCTCGTCAGCCACTCTCAAATACTCCATTCTTCAGAGCGGGAGACACAACACCAGAAGATATGGACAACAACATGCTGATAAAGGACCAGGGCGGCGGCGGTGGGGATGGGGTCAGGAAAGGAAAAGTTGTAAGTGTGGCCACAATACCCTGGCCTAGAGAGAGTAACAGCTATGCCGATCTGGAAAGGGAACTGTACTGTAACAGGTACTGCTTCTAAAGAAAACTTTCTCTAAGACCAGGCACTTCCCGATCACATACCCGCTTAGAAGCAAGCACCACCACCCAAAACAGAGCAATGAAGGCAGATCTCCACCTCACACAGTAGCCAAAAATTAACCTAAATGTAAAGGTCTAAACACAGAAACTAAAACCATAACACTCTTCAGTGAAAACAGGAGATCTTCGTACCCTGGACCTGGCAGCAACTTCTCAGACATGACCCCAAAGTCAGTCGACAAAAGGAAACAAGAACTGAACCGCCTCAAAAGCAGACACTAGAGAACACAAAGACAGCACTGAGTGGGAGGAGCGTGGGCAAGCCATCGAGAAAACACACCAAGGACTTCTGCAACTCCACATCAGCTACCAGACAGACCCAGACAGACACCTACCCAGAGAGGACACATGAACAGCCAGTAAGCATATGGGGGGTGCTCAGTAGTCCTGCTTATTAGCAAATGCAAATGAAAACCACAGTGAAATGCCCACTTTAACAATGGCAAGATATCAAAAGTTAGGGGATGTCCAAAAAAGTATACCCACCAGGCATTGCTGGAAAGAAAGAAAGAAAGAAGGAAGGAAGGAAGGAAGGAAGGAAGGAAGGAAGGAAGGAAGGAAGGAAGGAAGGAAGGAAGGAAGGAAGATAGAGATAGATTGTGTGTGTGTGTGTGTGTGTGTGTGTGTGTGTGTGTACCATACAGCACTGTGAAAATTCTGGTTTCTCAACAATTACACATGGCATGATCATGATCTTCCAGGTCTGCCCCAAAGGGGACTCAAACTAACACAGGTCCACCAATGTTCACAGCAGCCAAAACCTGGAAACCGATCAAGTTACATCAGCAGAATGGATAAACAAGGTATGAATCATACAGAAGGAAACATTATTCAGCTTGGGAAAGGAATGAGATTCTGTCAGGTGTTGTACAGATGGTTCCTGAAACACTGTGCTACACAACATAAACCTGGCAGAGAAGAGACGCTACATAATCCCACTTACCTGAGGTACCTAGGAGTTGATCCCAACAGAAAGTAGCATGGTGGCCATTGAGAAGGGAATGTATAACTGGTACTGAGAGGAACAGTTTCTACTTGGAAAGGTCAGTGTCTGAAAACTGGTGCGTAACCAACCATGCACCAGTACTTATGTCATCAATGAAATATACTTAAAGGGGCCAGTGGGAATGTTGACACTGCCTCTATTGAGACAATAAATAACAGACACACGATGAACCAACAACCCACATGCAAGTTGGAAAAGATCAGAATTAACAACCAGTGTAAAGAATAAGTGCTTCACAACATAGCCCAGCCTAGGCCGGAACTCCTGCCTTTGCCTCTGAATGCAGAGATTACAGGCATGTGCTGCCACACCCAGGCAAAGGTTGTAGCTGATATGTAAGTTTTCAAAAGACACTAAACACAAGACCCCAGGCAATGGGGAACCCACCACAGATAGGTGCCTTGTGTTGTCAAGAACAGTAAAGCTAAGTGGGGAGGAGTTCAGGGCCTTTACTGAAGGCCTCCCAACAAGCAAACAGCTACTGCTTCTGTGGCTCAAGAGGTCCACTTCCATGCCATCTTAAGACCCCAGACAGCAAACAGAGGCAGTGGAGCAGGTTCATGAATACTCTGTCCACAGAGGACATTCTGCTCTCATTCCTAAGAGAAGCACACGGACCCAAGACTTTCCCAGGTCCTGTAAGATAGAGGCGAGAAAGGGAACCAGTGAGACCGCATCACCTGCAATGGTACCCACATACATATTTCCAGGAAAAGCTTTAGCCTATGATGACTGAGGTTAACGGCCTTTACTGAACACATGTTTCAAAACCAGAGACTGCAGAACCCCACCCCACCTCCCAGCCCCGGAAGCCACAGGGACCCAGGGCCTGACTCTGTCCTCTCAACTGCATCTGATAACTTGGCCTAGTCATGGAGTCTCAACACAGGCTGCAGCAGAAGCAGTATCTTCCCACAGAGAGACATAAGGCTTAGGGAGCAAGTGACATTAACAAATGAGCTGAGCCTTGTAAGCAAGCACCCTCCCTTACCCAGGGACCAGGGGGAGAAGTGGCCAAGCCCACCCGCATACAGCTTAGGTGGTATGGGAAACACTGAGCTCTAGCTCCACTGTGGCAGAGCCCTGGAGTCTACCAAGGGACACTTTGTTCTTTTGGTATCACGTATGTTAGTACTACTACCGACACCCTAGATTTCATTCATAAATCTTCCTTAAATTGTGGCAGGGAAGCAGAGATAGAAGAAAGTGAGTAGAAAACAAAGACCCTGAAATTATGTTCCATCCAGGGGACCTGGGCATCAAGGCCTCAGCACTGCACTGTAATTATGCCTCTGCGGTTTCTGAGGGAATCTGCCTCAAACACAGGATGGCCTGACCCAGCCATCAAGTATGTCCAGAGTATGCCCCTTAGCATCTGGAGCACCTGGATTACAGAGGCTAGAGCCACACATGTTCCCTAAAGATACCTAGAAGCCCTAATGTCTGAGTCTCGCACTGACAGCAGGCCATCGGTTACAAGCCGTTTACCAGGAATCAGAAGGAGCTGTGGCAGGACATTTGACCAAGTGTGCACTCGAGGATGAAAGAGAAATGTTTACAAAAGGTGTCTTAGACAGAGGGGAGAGATGAGACAAGAAGAGAGAGGGTCTCACCTGCTGCTGAGAAGGTCCTACAGTGAGTTCACTGAATTCTTGACTTCAGCAGCAAGTTCTGTCCACACAGCAGGGAACATAGTTACTCTCTAGGCTCCCTTGATGCTAAAACCACTGAGTGAATCTCACACAGGGACCTTTCCAAACCCAAACAGAATGCCAATGGAAGGCAGTAACTGTTCCCAAAGAGTAAACACCCAATGGATGTGTCTGGGATGTCAGGGGAGAGACAGCACACGGTTCCATAAATAAGCTACAACTGAGCGCAGTAGCCTGGCCCACGAGCACAGCATGTGATACTGAGCTAGGCAGCCTCTGAACTGGGACTCTGAGCAGCAATAGTCCCCGCTGTCTCTGTAGCTGCCCATCCTGAGGCTTTGAGGGCAGGCAGGCCTGGCAGGGTGTCAGCAGTGGTAGAGCTGGGCCTGGTGTTTATGTCTGATCCAGACGACTGAGGGCTCATGACGATTTACTGACGCAAGAGCTCCCAAGCACTGCATGCCAGAAATTAATCAGGGGAGGAAGAATTCTTTTTAAGAAACCACTTGGCCAGGGCTGCCCGGCCTGAGGCTGAAAGTGTAAGCGGAGCCACTCCTCCTCTGGGAGCAGCACACCCAAGGCTTCCAAGCAGCTCCAGGCTGGTAAATCAGGCACAGGCACAGGCTGGGGAGGTCCTGCCACAATGCCTGGCCCTGCTGCGGGTGGCCACAGTATCCAGTGGCCTACCCCAGGGCCAATCTTCTCCCAGGGGCCCCCTTCAGATGGCGTCTGCAGAGCCCCACCAGTGTGCACACTCCATGGTTGGGGGTGTCTATGGAAATGACTGGAAGCTTCTGATCTTGTA
This sequence comes from Peromyscus californicus insignis, assembly GCF_007827085.1. Taxonomy (NCBI): domain Eukaryota; kingdom Metazoa; phylum Chordata; class Mammalia; order Rodentia; family Cricetidae; genus Peromyscus; species Peromyscus californicus. Next base: position 56,669,234 of record NW_026294514.1, on the reverse strand, counting down.
ATCTATTGCTATAATCCCTTTCTCAAGAACTGGGTTTTAAAGTTTACAAAACAGGAGACAACCTTAAAAGGAAAAAGTTGAAATGTGAGGGATGTAGTCTCTGCAGGAGCAGCAGCCTCCTCCCAGGGTAGGATGTATGGGCAAGCCAAGCTCTTCCTGCAACCCTCTTTGCACACACCCAGATGCTGTGTGTCATCAAATGCATCGTCAACTACACACAACCATGTCACATCAAACACATGGCTAACCATGCACAGCCATGTCACATCAAATGTATGCTTAACTACACACAGCCACATCACATCAAACACATGGCTAACCATGTACAACCATGTCACATCAAATGCATGGTTAATGACACATAGCATGTTACATCAAACACATGGCTAACTATGTATAACATGTCACATTAAATGCATGGTTAATGACAGCACGTTACACCAAATGCATGACTAACTATGTACCATTACATCACCTCAAATGCATGGTTAATGACACACAACATGTTACACCAAATGCATAACTAACTACATCTAGCATTCCTGTATCTCAAATAAAACAAGCCCCGTTGTACTCTATCCCAAGTGTGGTAGCCCCAAAACCACCCATCTGCCAGCCAATCAGTGTATGAGAATAGGGGAAATCCTAGGATCAAGAACTAAGGTCTTTCACACACAGCCCCTGGCTCCATAGGACAAAGGACCTGAGTCCCACTCCCACTGTCCAGCAACTACTCTGTCCTTGGCCCTCTACACTCCCTGATGCCCACCATATCTCCTCCTTCCCAAACTATTTCTCAAGCTAATGCTAACTCCTGAATGGACTCTTCACTCATGCTAAGGGGTTGATGCACAGATGGGAAGGAAGGAAGGAAGGCAGGCAGGGAGGCTTCACACCACTTACAAGATGCAACCCAAATCACCCCATAAAAGCTATGAATAAAAGAGCCACTGGAGTGGCTCAAGGCTACTGACAGAATTCAGCTCACTTCATTTCACTGCAACATAAAAATCAACTAACCTGTAAACACAATGGAACAGAGAACAGAGCTGTCTGGACAGTGCAGGACAGGGGCCCCTGCAGAGTGGCCAACAACATACCTCTGTCATTAGACAGAAAACAGGATAACTGACCCTGGCAGGTAAGACCTGACTTCCACTATGGACTTACAGAACTGAGTTATACCCTGCCATTCGCCAGTCAAGGACAAGGGTGGTAAGGATAAAATGTACACCTTTATAGATGTGTCTGCAGGCTTTTCAACGGAGGGACTGACAAGAGCTGTGGGGTGCCAATGTGAGAGGGTAGAGAGAAGAGCAGGAGAGAGGAAGAGCACTTTGAACCATCAACCTCTTGGGCAGCTGCTAGCTTCCAAGCCACACATAAAGGATGAGGAGCCAACCAGCATGGCCTGGCTCTCCCAGAACCAGGACTTTACACCCTAGGAAGCAACTCAGAGAAAAAGAGACATCCCATAGTAAGGCAAAGATGGTTATTCGAACACCAATTTACATGGGTTTAAAAGAGCCTCAACACAAACAAGAACAAAACCTGACAGGACTAAAAGGAGATTGCCTCCCATCTACAATCACAACAGAGCTGTCTGACTATATCAAAAATCTTTGCCAATAACAGACATAAGAAAGAGCACAACTCCATCACACTTTAAGGGGCCAGTGTTAGCTTAATATCAAAATTTAAGAGAAGAAATAAAGTTGGGTGTTTGTGGTGACACATGCCTTTAGTCCTAGCACTTGGGAGGCAGAGGCTGGTGGATCTCTGAGTCAAGGCCAGCTTGGTCTACAGAATGCGTTCTAGGACAACCAGAGCTACACAGATAAACCCTGTCAAGAATGAATGAATGAATGAATGAATGAATGAATGAATGAATGAATGAATAAATGAATGAATGAGAGACAGACAGACACACAGACACACAGAGAGACGGAGATGGAGAGAAGAAGAAAAAGAGGATGAGGAGGAGGAGAGAAAAGAAAAGAAATTGGGGGACTATATGTATATTATAACCATAGTTATAGAATTGTAAAGCTAGATTAACATTTTTAAAAAGCACACACCTTTAATCCCAGCAGAGAGGCAGAGGCAGGTGGATCTCTGTGAGTTTGAGGCCAGGCTGGTCTACAAAGCTAGTTACAGGACAAAAAACAAAAAACAAAACAAAACAACCAAAAAGAAAGAAAAGTCAATTGAGAAAATTTGTCATATTAGTCAAATAAAAGGAAAGAAATCTATTATTAATTTGATGCATAAAAGTCTACTATATTAAGCCAAACCAAATGAAAGTTTTAACTTTACAGACTGAAAGAGTGAGCATCTGTGGTTCATGTGGTTCACACCCAAGGTCTTGACACACTCTGATGAGGAAATTCTCAGCACACTAATGACAGGTGAGAACACCCTTATCCTGGTAGAGCATTCACACAAAAGCTGCAGCAATGCCACCCTGGTGATGACACTCTGGGAGTTTTCCTTCTCACTGCAGCAAGACACAGAAGCCCACAATCCAGTGCTGCTCAGCAACTGACTGGAAGTCAGACAGCACAGGAAGACAGGCTAAGACCCCGCACACAGAACAGTCACCATCCAGATAGTGTGCACTCTGCCGAAATAATCTATAGAGAAACTAGTGTAGAAAGCAAGTTATGTGATGTGCCAGGTGACAAGGTAACTATACAAACACAAACTGTATTTCTAAATAGCATGAGCAAAAAAGGAGACCTAGGAAACAAAACAGCAAAAAACATAGAGAAACCTAACAAAAAGAAATAAAACCTCAACTATGAGATCACAAAATGGGTATTAAAGACCTAAATAGACAGAAACATATACCACACTCACAGGTTGGAAAATTGGCAATGAAAGATATTCCATATGCAAATCAACAAAATTCTAATACAGAGATTGCAGTAGGTAACTGAAAAGGACTTTAGACCGCTAAAGAAAATTTACAACCTTGGATGACTAGTTAAAAAACCATAATTGACTAAGATGGCTCTGTTGGCACAGGCGAGTAGAGCAATGGGTTAGAACAGTCTAGAACCAAACCCACCCACATAGAGACTTGACTGGCATCGCACAGTGAAGGAGAAAGCATTAACCCTTCAGTAAGTCACTGAATTAACCAAACACTAAAATTAAAAGTGGCTAATCCCCACTTCATGCCATACTTTAAAAATCCAAACCAAATTACGACTGGTAAAGTGGCGACATTTCTACTAAAAATCAAACAGAGCGTCTTCAGGTCCTTTAGACAGGCACAAATAAATCAAGTGAAATAACGTGTTATATTAAAATTAAAAGCATCTGTTAAATAAAAACACTAAAAGAGAAAAAGGCAACCCATAGGATTGACAGAAAACAGCAGCAGGAATAACCAACAAAAAGACACATATCCACCCAATCTAAACAAAAAGCTGCTACAAATCAGTAAGAAAAACAAAGACAAATTGGTTTCCTGAATCTCCATCCAGGAACTGAAGAGGCAACTTCCCTACCACCCACATACGGCTGGTTATCCAAGCCGCATGAAAGTGATCAGCAATCTTTAGTTAATTCAGCCATAACAGTAAAGATGAGAAGACTGTACAGGATACTGAAGACTGCATGTGAGACAGACAACATGCTCATGCAGCACAGGTCAGAGCACACTGTCACAGCAATCTTACACAGATCCTCTGCTACACACAAGCTATGGTGGCATCCAACTGAAGAACTCCGAGTGGAAACCATGCAAACATGAGCACCAAATGAAAGAGCACCTTGGGTTAGTCCATCCAATGAAACATTATACACCCATGGAAATGGACCAGCTGCCATAGCTACCTTGCAAACACACTACTGAAAGGACCCAGACAGAAAAGTGCAAATGTCGTATGACTCCATTTTAATAAACTTAAAAAACTCATCTAAGATAGGAAAAGTAAAGGGTGGCACCCAAGCAGGGAGGTGGGCGCAATGGAGCAGGGACACTGTGGTCACTTCTCTGTCTTCAGAGCAGGTCCAGGTGCTCGCCTTTCCTGAGCACCCACTGAAGCCTCACGCCTGTCTGGAGGCTGGCATCCGTCAAGAGAAAGCTCCCACACGGGAACACTTAGGTCTCGTGTTTACCAAAAACTCAACTCCCACCAAGGAAGATTTGTTAGACAGGCGATCCGACATCCACATGCAACCATAAAGGAACAAAGCAAGCACTAAATGCTGAGATGCTTGTGGTGGGTGAACAAGCACTCATGGAAGAACACCTGCTAATGCACTTCATCTCTGGAGCTCAGATTCTTAGTAGACCACAGTGTGGTTCAGACTGATCCCTGCCCAGGACTCACTGATATAAGCCAACATACTAGATTCACATTTATTCACAGAAGCTATTTTAAGTCTAAAAGTGGCACTTGACCAAATGTTCTATGTTTACTACATAAAATAGAACAAGTTCTGATATTTTTCTAAGGTGTGTCCCTAAGTCTACTGCAGTGACCTTGGGACTCCCACCTTTCCCCTAAATGCTTCTTGGTTTTTTTAATCCCCTCAGCAGATGGGAGGGGCTGGCAGGTATGTCTGGATACACCTCTTCCAGGATCTGATACTTTCGTGTGGTTCCACTGGTTAGGGCTGCTGGGATGATCATGGCTTGAAGGGCTATCTCATCACACAAACAAGTCAGGCCTAGAACAGGCTTGTGCTCTCTGCTCTACATTGGCTTTACAGAACAGCTGGTTGTCAGGACAGCAGCAGCCAGGGAGTGTGGCAGGAACAGCAATCTCTGGAGATGTGTCTATCACCATCAGGCTACACCTGAGATTCTGCCGTTTTCCCTTCAGTCTGGGAAGGCTACACTGGAAGTTCACACCAGCACTAAGCCCTCACAGACAAAGGGACTCCTATGCCACTGGCTCACCCAGGGAAGCTCCAATCACAGAAAAGACAATTTTTAGCAATACTAACAGGAAGGGATCAGGACTCCAGAGAGTCAATAAAATATGGTCCAAACCTGGCAAGCAAGGAAATCAAATGTTTCCTCTTCATCCCATATTGTGGTGATTAGCAGCCACGTCAGACGGCCGCTGCTGGGTTTGACATTCTGTGGCTCTTCCTTTCTTCTGAGCCACCAACTTCCTTCCAAAACTGAGGACAAATTAACAGCACATCCACATATCTGACCAGAGCCAATAGCTCCCAAACAAACGGCAACAACGGAGGCCGGATGCACCCAGAGTGGCCCTGGCTGTGTGTGGCAAGGCTTTCCAGGAACAGAGGAGCAGACAAGACAACTGGCTTCCGCTGAGGTCTGCAGGCCAGGCCCCTGTGGAATACATGCAGTGCTGACTGGACCCAGGCCAGACTGGGGACAAGCTACAAATGAAGCGAGCAGCACTATCCTGTTTCTGCACATTGCTTCACCTTCAGCAGGGACAAAGAAAAAGAACAGGGGAGAGACTCCCAAGGAAGGCCAGGCCACATACACAGCCAGGAGGCCCTGTCTGCAATGGCACAATGCAGGCCAACTCCTGGCCTGGCACTGAGACTGCTCACAAAAGAAGAGACAAGGGTCTGAGAAGGGCATGGTGAAAACTGCTCTGGGCTGGCATGAGCCATGCCTTATCTAAGGCTTAGAAACACATTGCTTCCGACGCCTCCCAGTGTACCTCTCAGGGAGCCCAAATATGCCACACTCCCATAGGCCAATGAACTTCCTATTCATGGCCTCCATGGCTTCCTCTACACAGCCTGGTAGCATCCCTTTATTCACCTCTGCAACAGTGCAGTAACCTCTGTGGTTCAGACTGACCGCTGCCCAGGACTCACGGATATAAACCAACACAATAAATTCACATTTATTCACAGTAGCTATTTTAAGTCTAAAAGTTATATGTTGACAAATGTTCTATGTTCACTACATAAAACAGGACAAATTTAAGTTCTGATATTTTTCTAAGGTGCATCCCTAAGTCTACTGCAGTGACCTTGGGACTCCTGGGGACCGAGACACAGTTTAGAACCAACAGAGGCCATAGTATTCAATAAGCTCTGACCTCTGCTGATCCCGAAGTCTCTGTGAGCACCCAACATTTCAAATGCAGCCAACACCAAGATTTCAAAGCCCTCACTCAGGCAGGAGACTGCACAACACCATCAACAGGGACCTAGCATGGGCCTGAAGCTCCTGCCCAGTGCTGAGATCTATCAGGAGCTCAGGTTAGTTCCCCAGTGGCAGAATTTTGTTTTCAGCCAGACGTGTATAAAACTTATTTTGAAGGTATTCAGACAAGCTACAAGAAGGTACCTGAAATTTAACAGTGACTGGTGAAAATTATAAAAGGTCTAAAACTAGAAAATGTAGAGCTTGGTTGTACAGAAAGCAATGCTGAAGATATTATTATCATAAATAATTTTAAGTAGTGTCTCAAGCTGAACGGACTTCCCAGTGCATGCCTGTAACCCCAGCACTCTGTGACTGAGCAGCACTCAGTGACTGAGGCAGGAGGATCTTGAATCCAAGACTAGCCTGGGCTATACAGTAAGTTTCAGGCCAGCCTACAACAAACAAACAACAACATTAACAAAAATAAACCAAAATGAATATGCTAACTCAAACACTTCGAACTGCCTGTCCACGCCTACCCAAGCAAAGCCCTCCTACTGTAAGGGTGTCTGGGTGTTAACTACCCAACTCCTTGCTGCCTGGTAAACACCTTTGCAGGGAGACAGCACAGATCACCCACCTGCCAGGCTCCCAGCTTCTATCAATTACAAAAGCTTGAAGGAAAATCAAACTGTTCCCTCTCCGCAGGACAGCCCCAGCAAGCCCTCAGACCACCAGGTTCAAGGCCTGTGGTCTCCCAGCTCAAGGCAGTCACTGGTTACATTCTCATGCCAATACATGATAACCAGTCCATGAACCTCAGTTAACTGAGTCAGCTACTGCCTGCAATTGGACATGACCTACCTGACCTTCCCTTCCACCATGAGATATTTACAAGATGCTACACATGACTAAGAAGACAGAAGAGAGTCAATTGACAGGAAGGTGGATGAAAAACTGGACTACTTCCAGAGGCTAGAAAGGAGCCACAAGGGGGACACTGCAAAAGAAAGCCCAGCCTGCCACCTAAAGCCCAGCAGGTGCATTTCCCATAGGCTATATTTCATGCAGCATCATGGGGCATTGAAGCCATGGTGGGTACCAACAATGGTTCTGGGGGGGATGCACGGCTACCATACTGACTGTGGTAACTGCCTGAAGGGGACACAAATACATTTCCTCAACTGTCTACAGAGGACAGTGTCACCTACACTCATTTAGAAAAGAACCACTTTCCTAGATGAGAATGTCTTTTGCAGACACAGGATTCCCAGAGGAAGGCCCACAGAAAGGACATCTGTGCCTTGCGGTTTGTGATCCTTGGCCGAGTGCCTCCGCTCTGAGGCAGCCCCCCTGCTACCTGCCCTTATGCTGCAAGAGGGAGACAAAAGTCACTGAAGTTCTGGTTCCCTTCTCAGCTACCATATTCAGACCCTGGCTCACTGTCAATGCCCATGTAGGCTTTCCAGGGGACCTTAACCTCCTACTTTCTATCATCACACTACTAAGGTGACCACCTGGGGCTCAAGTGTCCCCACACACAGCACCAGACACAGTATGAAGAGAACTCTGCATCATGGCTCCAGGTTACACAGAAGCTGCCCAAGGAAAATGCTGGCATTTCTTGCATCCAGTTTCCCCAGGCACTACCTCAAACTTTCTAAACTTTCTCAATGCCCAGTTTATAAGAAAGACTAATTATGTCTCCCTAGCCCTTTCAATAGAACCAGAGCAAAGCACTGGACCTGGATAGATGACTCAGTGGTTAAGAGTACTTGCTATTCATTCAGAGGTTCTGAGTTCCAATCCTAGTACCCATATGGTGGCTGTGTAACTCCAGTTCCAGGGAATCCAACACCCTCTTCTGGCCTCTGTGGGCACTGCATGGATACAATACATAGACATACACAGACAAAACATCCATACATATGAAATAATCAATAAATCTATTTTTATTTTAATTCAAAAAAAAAAAAAAACACTGCCACTGACCAGACCAGAAAGAGGGATACAGGATAAAGTGGCCACTTCACTTGCCCAGTCATAAGGAGCCCCTGCAGCTGCAAGCAGTAAGGCACAGTGTATGGACGGACAGGTCTGCACACTGCATCAGTCTGGGAGAAAGGCATGGGCCTGAAGAATCAGTCAGTCCTTATTATGGACTGGCTCCATGTGAAGACAAAAATAAGGAGCATCAAAAATTCTGCATCATGCTGCTGGCTAGATATTGGAGGGAGGGGCTTCCACTAAAAGCAGCCTAGCCTGCTCTAATACTGCATGCATTAGAATCTGTAACCTCAGTTTTCTCAGAACACCAATACAGGCCGATAGTGAGGTCTTTTGAGTCAACAAGCCACTGAGAAACAGGGCTCTAATTAAAGTCCACTTTCTCCCAGAGATCTCCTAGGAGAATGCAAGAAGAGCACGCCAGCTGTGAGTGCAAACTAATCAAAGTGGAGCCTGCAGCTCTTCCAGTGGGAGCTTTAACACCTTCTGCAAAGGCCTAAATGTTGGTGTTCCCCACCCAGTGTAGCAGCATTAAGAAGGGAGGCCACAGGGAGGAGATGAAGTGTGAGGACAACACCCAGAGTGTACTGAGGGCCCTTCAATAGGGAGGGGCTCCTGGCGCCATCACAAAAGAATGCAGTAGGGTGGGACCATGCAGAAGCCAGGGAAGCCCTCACCAGACAGAGTCACTGGCATCCTGATCTTAACCTTTCAGCCTCCAGAAACACACCATAAATTTCTGTAGACTTTAAGTCATATCACCAAAGGGGTTTTATCACAGCAGCAGAAAGGAACAGAGACACAGAAACTAAACAACCAGAATACAAGGAGCAGTCTTCTAAAAACTGTTCTGAGAGTCTGGAATTTAAAGGCAGGGGTGGGGGGAAGAGAAGAGCTCAGTCAGTCAAGTCTTTGCTGCACAAGCATGAGCACTTGAGTTCAATCTCAATACCCGTGTAAAAAGCTGGGCACAGTGGCATGTATCTGTATTCCCGGCGCTGGGGAAATGGAGACAGGAGGATCCCTGGGGCTCCCTGGCCAGCCAGCTTACCCTTTACCAGCAAGCCCCAGGCCTCAGTGAGAGACTGTCTCAAAAAAACAAGGTGACACCTGAGGTTGACCTCTGGCCTCCATATGCACACAAAAGCATGTACACACACACACACACACACACACACACACACACACACACACCCATACATACATGAACACATACCTGCCCATCCCAATCTCAGTCATCAAGGGCCAACATGCCTGGATAACAACCAACCCCATTATCTAAAGGGAATACAGTGGAAAGCTGATGCAGGTCTTGTGAGAATGTCACTGAATGCAGAGAACCAATTCATCCTGTAATGATCACTAAATAAGAACACCAAGATACTTAACCAGCTTCTTAGTTCTTCACAAGTGCTATCCCTGATGTGATTTTTAAAAAGATACAATTAGCCATAGATCTGACTTCTAAAACATACAAATGTTACCTATAGATAAGCTTCATGACTTCTTTTCTAAGTACATAGTAACAGCAAGACTGAGGAATAGATGAAATGCTGAGCAGTGCTTCGTGGGAGATCCTGAGCTGCTCAGAGCACTTGATGACAGAAAAGTGTGAGCCTGCCATCTCGTTTCATTTGTTTTCATCATTACAGTGTCCCTCAGGTGTCCATTTTTATGTTCTCAGAAAGTAAGCAGAGAGGTGCTGAGGAGAAGCACTAAGTTTCACCCAAATTTCCAAATTAACATGGTTCAGCAGGCACTCACTCGGTTCTTTCAACTCAGCTTTCCACGACCAGCAAAGGGAGTTCAGAGAAGGTTTGAAACATACCTCATATGCAATGCACACGGTGCAAAAACCAGAGGTCCCAGGAAGGCTGAACTAGGATAGCCAAGACCCACGGTGACACTGTGTGTAGCAGGAGAGGGCAACAAAGGGCAGGGTCAGAGCCTCTGCAGCTAGACATGACAAGATCATGGCCACAAAGACTGCAACAGCAAGGCCAACTCTCTCCCTCCATTCTGAGTCTTGTCTCTACAGGCCAGGTACCTTAGGCAGCAAGCATCACGCCCTGCTCTTCAGACTCAGCCAGTGCAGCTCTTCTGGGGGAACATCTTCAAATGTATACAGCACTTCTGGAAGCATCTATGATCTGCCTATCCCCTCTCATGGCAAGAATCACTCCATCCCAGAAGTGCCTGCTACCCCTCCTGCCTGGCCTGGAAGTCCCACACATGTAGAGAAGATGACTAGACTTATATGAACCCAAAGCACCCAGAATTATGCCACTCACAGAGAAGCATGTGCAGGTCACAGATTCCAGTTCCTAGCTGGCCTCCAAAGCACTCTCCAACCTCAACCTAGGCAGGTATTTGATAGCGGGCAATACTGGTTTCCTCACCCACACAATGGAATGATGGCGTTCCAGCTCACTTCACAAGGTTATCACGCCACATAAATGTAATAACTGGAAAGCACAATTCAGAACGAACTTGCTATTCATTCTGGTCCTTTAAAAGCACAGCGGTGTTTGACTTGGAGTAAGCAAGTAATCAATGCTGATTTATGATCACTATAAGTTTTAAACACCTACAGTTAAACAGAGCCAGTTCTTCAGTTGGAGCAGCTCTCAGCCTTGCATAGACCAGCTCTGGAGGCGGCATGCATCTGCACACCTGTCCACGTACGACCTGCCCCCACTGCCGGGCGCTGCAATTATGGCCTTTCTGTTCCAGCACCAAGCTGTGTTCAATGGTTCCTAATGATTCGAGTATTGAGTTTTCTGTGTCAAATACATACCAGGAGTTCATTCTTAAATTTCAATATCATTAATCATCTAACATTCAGCATCTCAGAACTCAGAAATTTGCATTTCTACAATGGGGGCTTTGAAAGAAGGACACAAATGCAAATGTTCCCCAAACTGTGTAAGAATTTTCAGAAAATTGCCAAAACAAACCATCAGCACACCATTGACAGCGAATATTCTGAGCTCTTCCTAGTGACAGAGTATTCGTGATTTTTAAAAGACAAAACACAATTTGAGTTGAAAAAATGTTGAAAAAAAATAGGTTGAAAAATAAGTCCTTATGTCTCCATGATTTCCAGAACAAATCTTGACTGATTAAGATCCCAGATAATCACAGCATGGAGAAGCCAGGGTGGCGACAACTTGAGAGCTGCACACACTGCTGGGGTGGTGGCTGGGAAGATGCCAGCAAGATGCATGTGCTAGGAGCCGGGCAGGAGGCAGCAAGATGTACACGAAGCATTCTGGAAGCCTTTCCTTCAGAAAGCAGGCTGAAGCACTCTCAGGATTAACACACTCCCACCCAGCTCTGGTCCACTGCCTGAGGCATCTCACATCCTTCTCCAGAGACCTGGATGCATGCACAGAAGAAATGGTCACTTCTCCATGACCCTAGCCAGCTCAGTCCTGTTCCCCAGTGTCCAAACCCTCCAAGTGGCTACCTCCTGGTGCCCCTCCTGTTCCCTCCCAGATCTATATGAAGCTGTTCCTCTCTGGCTGACTATGCTACATGAGGCTATCCCCTCGCTTACATTCCTAGACCTCCTACTGGCTGGCTCCCCTAAATGCCTATCTACCTGTCCTGCAGACCTACTGACATCAGCCATGGTCTATGGTTGTGGGAAGAACAAGGCTGAGTGAGGAGACACCAGCCCACCGTCCAGGGAGCAGCATGTAACAGGCACACAGGTAAAGCCACGGAATACATGGCAACATCTATTTAACAGAAATGGGCTGAGTTTAAGTGTAAGAACTAGTTAATGGTAGGCCTGAGCTAATGGCTAAGCAGTTTTAAATAATATTAGCCTGCATGTGTTTATTTGGGTCTGAGCGGCTGCAGAAATGCAAAGATATAGGAGCCGGGTGGACACAGGAAAACTTCAACTACACATGGTGGTCTCTTACACCAGGCCTCACTCAGAGTCTGCAACTTACCTGTTACCAGCTGCCCAGAACTCACATCTGTATGCACCACAGTCCACAAAATTCATTCTCTACCCTACTGTGCAGTATCCCTGAAACATATACACTGCAGAGCACCATGTAAAAGCTACAAAAAAATGTTCCATTATGATACAAACATATTACCATTTAATTTCTTAATTACTATATAATAACCTAGGCGGCCAAACTGGTTGAAATAAATAAGACTCAAGATCATACAAGTGAAGGCTAGGACCAAGCATGCACCTTTAATCCCAGCACTCAGAGGCAATAAACAAGAGAATCCCTGTGAGTTCAAGGACAGCCTGGTCTACATAGTGAGTTCCAGGCCAACCAGGGCTATACAGTGAGACCCTGTCTTCAGAACAACAAACAAACAAACAAAAAACAAAAAGGTGAGGACTAGAGCACAGAGATGGAAGGAACCTCAGGATCTCAGCTCAGTCCAGGCCCAGGGCAGAGAGCCTCTTTTTGGAGACCGTCATTATGTTGTGTTGACACAGTCTTCAGCTCCTCCCATGTATTGTTTCAGACCAACAGAATATTATTAAACTACAAAATGGACCAAATTAAAGCACTGATCTTGGATTACACATGCTTCCCTCAAAATGGTTGAACTTTATCTGTAATCCGACACTGGTCGGGCCTTTCACTAAGACCTAAGGAGAGACAGGAAAACAGAAAGAAGGATCCAGACTCTGCCTGACTGGCTTCCTGTCTGAGGCCATCAGCTAGGATGGCTTCCAGCGGACACCTACTTTCTCTAAGCAGAGACCTTCCAACAAGGAAGTTCAAATACACTATAAACACAGGGTAGTATCAAAACTGAATGAGTGGATGATCAGGTGACAATGCCTGGGTTTCCTGGTAACCAGCCAGTTACCAATATCTAGGTGCACTTTAACATCCAGAAAGAGACGAGCAATTATGGAAGGAAAATGGACAGGAAATAAAGAAGGGCTGCTTGTTCTTCCAGCAGACCTCAGGCACATCAGTCCTCACACCGCTATTTACAGGGGACCTGCCTCACAGTCAGAGGTCTAAGAGCTGAGTTCACCACAGCCTGCCTGGGCATATCCCAACAGTGAGGGCTTCAGTGCAGGATGAGACCAGCAGCACCATTCAGAACCTCCTTCCACGAAGTCTTCACAAACTGAACCAACCCAAGCCCTTTCCTCAGGCTGCTCACAGCACTGGAAACAGTTATTTAGAGCAATAAATCCCAACAGCTAGGCGGCTTTTACGTCAGAGAACCAGGGCCTGGCTCTAGCAAAGTCCAGAAAGAACAGCAATAAAATCATAAGGCAGGCCTCACCCAGCACCACAGGGAGTTTAAAGGAAAACAGGAGAGAGGAGTTATACACAGCAAATAAAAAAGGCCACTTCATCACCAGGCCAAAGCCAAGCTACCCTGCCAATGTGAGAGAGGACCCAAAGGCCACAGGACTCCACCAGGGCCTAACGTGCCACCAGCATGCGCCAGGCCACACAGGAGCAGCCAGGAGTGAGCCAGGCAGGCCAGGGCATGGGACCAGAGAGAAGACACTGGGGTCACAGAAAAAGGAAGGCAGACAACTATGAGACAGTGACAAGGACCAGCATGACTATCCTGGTTCCCTAGCTTTGTCCCAGCACAGTCAGAAGTTTCCTGTTCCAGATAGCAAACTGAAGGCTGGGGAGCTCTGTGTAAGAGGCTGTAATTAACCTGTGCAAGGCTTCAGACTCAATCCCAATATTAAAAATCAATGAATTAGGTAATTGACTATTAATTCTCTTTCTTCCCGAAATCCACTAAATTCAAAATACAAGTAAACTGTGGAAGGATTCAAAGGCAATGCCTCACAATGAATAAAGCCCAGAAGACTCACACACATGAAACTACAGGGCCAAGAGGCCAGTATGTATCACCAGTAAGGACCTCTGGCCTAGGCACAGAGCCAGCTCCCTTCTTGGCCATTCAGGGCTGTGATGTGCCATGTGAAGGGCACCTGTTATATGGCTGCAGAAAATAATCTGCAGAAGACCAGAGGGCTAGAGAGGCAGGAGTCTCAGCAAGCTCCAAGCCCTGAACAAACAGCCCAGCCACAGACATGCAAGCATTCTGAGGAAAAGAATGGTCTCAGCACAAGGCAGCTCTATCTGACCCACTGCAAGACACAGAGGCACACACAACTTGATATAAGGGGAAGAGCCACGTAGAAACCCAAGGATAGGTGAACAAGCACAGGGGGAGCTCAGTGGTTGAGCACTTGCTTGATGTGCAAGAGGCCCCAAATCTGATCCCCAACAGAGGGAGGGAGGGAGGGAGGAAGGGAGGGAGGGAGGGGAGGGGGGGAGGGAGGGGGGAGGGAGGGAGGGAGGGAGGGAGGGAGGGAGGGAGGGAGAAGTGAACATTGATGGGTAAAATTCCCCACACAAAGTGCAAAGACTCGCTGAGGGAGAAGAGTCCAGCTGACCCCATTTATGAGGTTAAGGCTTGAAGTGGCTGGGAAAAGTCAGAGGTAAGTAGATGGGGCAAGATCCATTAGCCAAAAACAGGCAAGTATTTTACAGAATAAAATAAACACTGTACTCTGGTAAGAGAGCTCATTAATCAAAAGAATAGTCATTAATTTTTAATTAAGTGCTGGGGGAAAAACACTGAAATATATAGAGAAAAATGATTAATAATATTAAAAGACTATACCAAAAATGTAACTACAATAGAACATTTTACTTTTCTCAGAAATCAAGAAGCAAAGGGTAGAGGCCATCCTGGCTTAAAAACTCAATTGAGTTAATAGATATAGGTAACATTTAGGGAGAATGTACAAATATTCTTGTACATAACTAGGTCATGCATATGTATGAGAAAATTTTAAACACAGGACTACGATATACTTGCAAACTTCTTTAGATCAACAACACAGTAACAAGAGCACACTTTTCCTCAAATGCCTGGGTAGTGTGTCCAAGATCTGATTGTATCTGTATCAGGTCACATAGTATGTACCCCATTTAAACAGCAAAGAAAATGTAGTTATTTCCTTCAGCATGCTAGCAGAAATCAAACAGACTGAATCTGCCCAGTGCCAGAGTGGTGAAGGTAGGAAACTACACCTCCTAACACACCGAGATTAGGAAGCTCAGTTAGACAACATTCTAGAGCAATTTCAGTCATCCTTAAGACATTTTTCAGACATCCTTAAGACCCAGCTTCAGCTTTTCAGAAGTTATCCAGTGGAGATACTTAGGATACTGTACATAATATATTCATAGTAATTGTGTGATGTCAACTTGGGATTACCGTGAACACTGCCATAACCACATAAAGACCCATCACAAACTGTCAGAAGAATGTCAGGTTTATGTGCACACTGACATCAAGGATTTCACAATACACTAACATGTAAAAACATCTAACATACTACCTCGCATACAACTGTGGACACATTTCACTACATGCTCATACACAGGGAAGATATACACCTCCATCTCACTGCAGAGCAGGAGGCATACCTAAATACCAATATCTGCTGTACACATTTCAATATACACAGCTTAACTTTTTCCTACAATCACCATAAACAATTTCTTTAGAACAATCAATACATGAACAACTGAATCAATAAAACCCTCCTACTTAAATAAAGCTTGGAACCCTGCCCTCTGAAGTTCTCAGATGATGCCCCAGAGACGTATGTGTCACCATTCTGCTCTCAGCAGTCCTGGAGGAAAGGGTCTAGACCCTAAGCCTCTGCCTCTACCCAAGAGCAGACTCAGAGGCAGGCTGACAGAGCCTCAGGCAGCCTCCTGTGTGTACCCAAGACAGACACTGACACCTAAAGCTCTAGAGACTACACGGTGCACTAGAAGTAGCCAAGGGCAGCTGAAAGTTCTGCAGGAGGTCAGGCAGGGCTCTCGACATTTATCATGGTTCACGCTTTACTACTTTCTAAGTCCAAGTCCCATACGTATTTGTTAAGACCCAAGCATGCAGTTTCTAATTCTGTTCTGCCCTTCCAGCTCCTTGACCTTAGACTAGTCCTTTGTCCCAGCATTCCCAAATGCATCTAGGGCTAGTGAGAATCAGAAAGGCTCCTGAAATGTTTAATATTGCACCAAAGAAAGCAAACTCCAAGACACTGGATTGGCTGGGTGAAACCAAGGCTTCACCCCACCTAGGGTCATCACAGCAGCACTGCCCCTCACTTGCCCTGACAAGAATCTCACTCTGCAAGCTACCTGCTGGTATTTATCCATCACCTACTCAAACACAATTCTTTTTCTTGGCATCAAGGACACTGTCTTCCATTATAGTAGGCATGCAAAGCCAGGGCATCCTCTGACTCTCCAGGAGGTCAACATTAGCCCCTTGAGCCCAAAGACAAGAGCCCCCAGGTCCTGAGCCTTGATGATGCTGCAAACCAACAGCACTGCCCCAGGAAAGCAAACTCTGAAAGGGAACAAGCAGGCTGCAGCGGCAGCAGCCCTTACATCTGTAAAGAGGAGCACTAGGAACCAAAGATGCAGGCCTTACCTGGATGGCTTTGGGAGCTCATTGCTAGCAGTGTCGGCGCCTTAAGTTCAAAATGGCTCAAAATGTCCACGTAAACAGTAGCTCCAACCAGCTCCAAACTTCCACCAGCACATGCAAGTAAAAAACTGAGGCGACTCGGGTCCCAGCTGCGCAAACTCGAAGTCTCACTGGCAGGGTCTTGTAAACCAAGTAATCCACAAGAAGAGCAGAAGTTGTCACCTGGCCTTGCAGAGATGAACCTGCATGGTCAGAGAAGAAAGGAGCCCTCAGTTGGGATGTGAACACTGAATCTGGACACCACCACCTAACTAAGAAAATAGGTTTCACTCTTTTCTTTGTTTATAAACCCAGGAATTGGAAAAAGCAATTCACACTAAACCATTTCTATCAGCATGAACTGAGGTTTGTCAAAAATCACATGTGAGCAAAACACATTGGTGAGCAATGTTCTTCATCACTGCTGACATCATAGAATAGCTACGCAGTTGGCTGGGCTGTGGAGCTGTTACACTCATGACAGAAACCCAGCAGTATTCCTGACCTCCGCCCACCAGATGCCAGTAGCGTCAGCCAATTATGACAACCAAAAATGTCTCAGGGAGGCCAAAATCAACCTCAGCTGAAAGTCTTATCTAGAGATATCAACCACCCTTCCAGAAACTTCCTCACCATCAGGCTATCAGGAGGAAGTAGTACAGAACCTCACACTGATACACATGTATTTCAAGCTGCACAGGGAAAATGCCACTGTCCCACCTTGCCTTTCCATGGACAAGCGCCCATCCAGACTTCTCTGCACATAGCTCTACCAAAAAATGTAGTTCAGATTCCTTAAGTTACCGCCCTTGTGCTCGTCTTTATAACTACATTTTTCCAGGTTTATAAGGAACGCATGGCCAGGCAGAAAAGTATCTGCAGGGTACCTGGGTTAGCCTCTCCCAAGAGGCAAGTGCAAGGTAACATACACACTCAGACCCTTCCTGCTGGACTTCTCTTTCTCAGCCTTTTGCCCATAGGAACCACTGCCCACATAGCATCCTAGTCCCCAGTTGCCACTTTCCCAGGTCTCTACACCACTTGGTAAATGCTTGGGAGGGTCTGAAAAGAATGCAGGTTTTAGGGCACTGTTGAAAGCCCTGGATTTAGTAGATTCTCCCCCTGACCTGACTCTTCTATAACCCATCACACTTCAGAGACAAGCCAATGAATGTCAACCCAAGACTACCTGACTGATTCTGGCTCCAGTACCTACTGAGCCATCTGTCTATATCTATTTCTTTCTTTAAGAATGTGATGAATCCTTTTTTTTTTCTTTTTTTTTGAGAGTGTCTTACTACATAGACCAGGCTGGCTCTGAACTCAAGGAGACTGGCCTTCCCCTGCCTCTCAAGTGCTAGAATTAAAAGCATTCAATATCACGCCTGGCTTATGAATCCTTTTATTAAGCAAGTCAAGTATTTTCCCCAGCTGCTTGCAGCTAATCAGCTCATCATGTCAAGGACTGTCTCTAAATGCAGGCTATTCAAGGTGGTTTCCAGTTTTACAATATTGCCTACAACTCTGTGTCCCTTATCTTTATGACACCTGACCTGTACCCAACAGCACCATGACTTTGATCCACTGGTTTAGAAGTTTTACTCCTCTCAGTCAGGACACCACTTCTTTAAAGGGGAGCAGGCATCACAATTCTGCAAACCCTGTGACTCTAGGCAATTTTGTATCCATCTTGCACAAAGACACGTCTTGACTAGGGTATAAAAGTCTCAGGTCACAACCATCCATCCAGTAACACTGTTCCCTTGGCACCATGGAATATCCTAAGCCCAGCTACCCCAGAGTTCCTATCTCTATATAACTTTTAGGGCTGGGTATTGCTGATGTCATTTTCTTCTGCCTACATGCTACCATGTCTTTTCTCTAGTCTGGAAATTTAAAAATATTGTCAGACGGTGTACCGCTAAGTGTCTCTTGATTCGTTTTGCTCACAGCAAGACCCTTTGAATACATTTCCATCTTCCTGCTCTGGAAAATGCTCAGTCACCCTTGATTATTTTTATTCAACTCATTCTGGCTTCTTGAGAGATTCTATACTGCTGCTGGACTCTCTCCACAGATCCCACCCTTCTTGCCTCAGACACATCTGTTGTTTATTCTGCATTCCCAGGCGGCCTCTCTGGTACATTCTGCACATGACTGCTGAGATCTTCCACAGTATCAGCTTTCTTCGTTGTGGTCATGATGCCATTTAAGTAAGCTTTAAACATTGTTCTCCACTACTTCCCTTGAGTACTTTCATTTGGCCTGATCCTCTTCCTAGTCACCCCACCCCCCCATCCCACACGCCCTCATTTCTTGAGCCATGTCTAACCAAACTTCAAAAAAGCTTTCTCTGACTAAGACAGGAATCATGTTCTGAGCTGTGTTCTTAGGTAATCTGGAACACCTTGTTGCCGGGCTCCAGATGAGGACTGTGGTTTATCCTCAAAGAACAGCCCCTCCAGACCAGAGCACCACCCAAGCCCACCTTGCCCTTCCTACAGGATAGGTCAGCTTCCCAGGATCATAGCTCCCACCCAAGGCTTCTAGCAAGCTCTCTAAGCACCACTGATGGATTGGGAGGAGCCCCTTCTAATAAAACCCAGGAGTTTCTGTTGGGACACAATACATATGTTCTGGGAGAACTCATATTTGGCAAAACTGAACACTAGAAATACCAGGGCTTAGAAGAGGAATGAGATTCATAACCAATACACTACAAAAATGTATAATGAAAATATTATCACAGTTAAAAAAAGACATTTAAATAGTCCTAACAAAAAGTCTAATAAATGCAGAATTTTAAGATTTAAAACTAGTGACAACAATTTAAAGAGAAGGATAACGAGAAGATGTTTCTGAGGTTGAGAATCAAGGACAACTGAGCCCACTCTCACCTGTATCTGCAACCTCATCAAACTGTCCAGACACTCCACTAAGGGGCAGAGCTTGTCAAATTAAAAAAGAGTAATTTTTTGTACCAGATAGAAAGAACCACCATGAGGTAGGACTGGGAATGGTCGAGAGACAGGTCATTCAATTGTTGTAACATCAGTGTTCCCCAAGCAACAGGCTCAGCAATGTGCTACCTACAAGAACACATTTTCAGTACAGGTACATAATGACATTCAGGTCAATAATAGACTGCATACAGCAAATACAGTGGTGGTCACATCAAAAGGGATCACCACGTGACACTGTGGTCATCTTAGCCTGTGTAATATTCACACAATGGCAATGATGACAACACTACAGAGTAAGTTCCTTCACAGAGCTGAACTTACTATGATGTCACAAGATGGGAAAAGTGCTATCACACAACCGTGTAGGTTAAGCACCACTGTCCAACTGACTCCACTTAGAATCCCCCAAGAGATGATGAGGAATCCCTCTGTCTGTGAGGGCCCTTCTAGAAGGAGGAACTGAGCACTAAGTGCCATCTTGAGTAAAGGAAGCACCATCCCATAGATTGAGAGATCCAGAGAATGACAGAGGAAACTGGAAAAGCCCGCCTAACACCAGCACCTTCCTCTGCTTCCTAGCCCACATGACCCGACCTGCTGTGCTCTACCACGCCCTCCCCACTGATAAACTGAACCCTCTGAAATCATAAGCCAACGTCCATCTCCTTTCCCTTGGATCTCTCAAAAATATCTGGTCTCAACAATAGCAAAAGTAACTAACACCCAAACACTAACCAAGAGCAAGCTGGTAAGGAGACATCAGCATCAGACTTTAATCAACAGGATGCAGAGGCCCAGTTCCGAATGGCAGAAGGACCAGTAAGTTGAACCATCAATGAAAACCACACTTTACAGTAGAAGCAAGAGTAAGAAAAGCATGAAGGAAACTGGCGCATCTGCAGCTGCAGCTGAGGGTCTCGATGCTTGTTCTCGGGGACTGTTACAACAGCAGACAGAGAATTAGCAGGATGCCAGAACACATACACATACCTCAAGGTGACTCAGTGACATTTACACAATACTACACAAAAGCAGTGGGGTGCACTTTCTTCACTGGCCTTTAACATACAGAGCACGAACAGAGGCAGAACACCTGTAGACCCATTAAACAAGCACCAGTAGGTTTAAAAGGACTCGAGTCACATAAATAAACTCATTTTACTAATGGAATTAATTTAAAATTCAGTAAAAACAAAAAGGTATCTTAAAATCCCAAAATGTTTACACACTACATGATGCATTTCAGTTCCCCACACACCTGTGATTGCAGCATTTGGAAAGTGGAGGCAGGAGACTCGGTAGTTCAAGGTCAACCTCAACTACATAGAGTCTGGGAGCGGCCTGGGTGACATGGAACCCCCGTCTGTCTCAAAGTATACAACAAAACATTTCATGAATGAAGAATCTGGAAGGCACTTTGCAATGAATGAAAATGGAAGCATACGACATCAAACTATGAAATGCCCAGGGGGAAATTCTCCACACTGAATCCCTGTGTTAGAAAAGAGTCTTGAGTCAGTGACAGTAGGCTTCACTTAGAATTAGACAGGAACAAAACAAACTCCAACTAAACAAGAAGAAGACAAGAGCAAAGAGTAGAAATCCAGTCAATGAAAAAAAGGAAGAATAAGGCCAAGCACAGTGGGGCACACCTGTGACCCAGATATTGGGGGGCTGAGGAAGGAAGCCAGCGAATTCAAGCCTGTACTACACAGTGAGCCCCACCAGGAACACAGAAGGGAAGACAGGGGAAAATGAATGTGACTGGCAAAGCTTTAGCCAGACTGACGATGAAAACTGAAAATTCACACTATCAAGAAGAGGGGATGAACACAGACCATACAAATAGTAAAAAAACAAACAAACAAACAAACGAGATAGCATCATAGACAACTTTATGGCAAGGACTTAAATAAAATTAACAAGAGCCTTGAAAGACCTAAGTATCAGTTATTTGAGAGGACAGACACACAGCAGGTCACATCTTCTGGGTCCCAGATCCATCAAGGGGCCCATCTGCAACTGGTGCCATTGAGGGGGGTCTGCCTGAGGGTGGCACCTGGCTTCCTCCTCTTCTACAGGTAGCTCACATTCAGTGCAGAGGAGCCCTTATCCTTGCTTCTGGTCACTAGCATTAGTGGAGACAGGCGAATATTTCTTCCTTCCTTGCAGTGTGCTAACAAGCCAGTGTAACCGACGTCCTCGGCTCTGTCCACTGGAGCCCCCGTAAGTCAGCTGCTCACACTTCCCGGACTTGTTCCCCATCTCTTTTGCTAAGCATGTGCTTACATCAAGTTAGTACTGACCCTGAGGTCCCAAGCCAACCACTGCAAGGTTTCTGCAGTTGCCCTTTCCTCTTTTTTAATGCCTTTCTCCAACAGTGAGAAACCTGGCTCCTACAGTATACAACTTCTTGGCTTGTTCTCCTGTACTCATAAGGAGTTTCAAAAGCCCTCCACAAGACGAACAGGCTCCTGAGGAGACGGTACTGTGTACTCAACACTGTGCTTCTGTCCTCAGCCTTCTGGTGTCCACCCAGCCCCCTTCCAGAGCTGTCCATGCATCACTCCAGGACAGTGGGCTGTGCCTCTGCAGGAGAGCAAGCTCTAATGCCAGGGTCTTATGTTCCATTTGGGGTTTCCAGTCTGACGGTCTAAGAGTAAGAAATAAAAACATATGGCTGATCCTAGTGGTGCTCACCTTTAATCTCAGCACTTAGGAGGCAGAAGGAGAGAGATCTCTGTGAGTTCAAAGCCAGTCTAGTCTGCATGGCCAGTTCCAGGTCAGCCTGAGCTACATAGTGAGACCCTGTCTCAAAAAATAAATAAAAATAAAATACAATTCAGTAGAAAAGTATCTATAAATGTAATTTTAAATTGAAGATTCTTGTAGTTTCCACATAGATTTCTCTTGCTGAAGGCAAGTTTTTATATTGTGGAATCTGATGCCAACACAAAGCAAAGTAAATAGAACAATGAAGCCAAGGCACCAACTTCAACAATCATGAACACTCTGCCATTCTCTTGCTTCATCCACATCTCCCTTTCCATACACTGAGATGCCCAAAATCGAACTGTAAAGAGTTGCAAGTGGGTTCATCTATCACCTACTATGGGTTTGTTGATGTGGGTTTTGTTGATGATGTTTGTTTGTTAATGCACTGCCAAAGGCATGATGAAAACTAGCTTCAGTGCCATCCTCTCAGAGCTCTGTTACCTGCAAGAAGGTTTCAGAAGATTTCACCTTCCATTGGAGAGAGGTAGAGCCTATACAGTCTTGATCAGGGCAGAATCTGGTGGGCTCTGGAACAGGCTGCTATGACAGGCTGCTATTACAAGATGGTTGAAGACGGTCTCTAGAGCTGGAAACTCTGCCTTCCATTAAGTCACACATCAACCTCTGGAGTCCCTTCTTGGCCAAAAGACAGTCACTCCCCAGTGCCACTGCAGACTGTTTCAGAGCCAGGCTGGGCCAGGACCCATAAGCCTAAGAAAAAGACAAAAAAATCTGGATGCAGAGGCAGAGGTCTAAGGACAACTAGAAATAAGGAGACTGATGAGCCAGGTTCAGAAACAATGTGCAAGCCATTTGACACAGATATGGGGAACCAGACCAAGGTAAGTCAGAAGACGTGTAGGCCCGCTGGCCCAGGGTGCTCCAGGCACCACACAGATGAAAAGACCATGTCTGTAAGAGCCAGAGAAAAGGTGAGTAATTCCGATTTACAAGTGCCTTCAGGACAACAGTGACAGGCGTAGCCATCCCATTAACTGCAGTCTGAGACTGGGCACAAACTTTTACAAAGACATCTCTTTCTGTATTTCTACTCAGGCTCCATACAGAATAAGTAGCACAGTGGCTTTGTGTGCTAAGTTACCTGGGTTCCTCCCTCCTGCAACTTGGAAATTCTGAAATCCTAGTTGGCTTGACTTCACATGCAAAAAACCTTCCAATGAGCAAAAGTCTTAGAAGCTATGAATCTTTAGGAGGATTTCTTTTAAAAATCTTTATGAAGCTACCAAAAAGAGGTGTGAGCAAAGAGGGCATGTTCTGGCCCTTACCACACCCAGTGGCTGGTGCAGTAGCAGCAGATAGTTAACGACATCATCAAGCAAGAAGTGACAAGAGTATGGGGTAACCAACACAGATCATCACAGAACATAGGAGGGATTAAGAGCAGGAGGCCACTCCCACCGCTGCCAAACAATGCCACCGTGAGACCCTCACCAGAACAATAAGCCATGAAAAAGACTCAGAAAGTGATGTCGCCATCCACACACAGTACACCTGACGCACAGAAAACCCAGAACAATCAATCAATCACGAACTATTAAAATGTCTACATTAACTTAAGACTGCAAAGTAAGATGGTTAATATACCTAAGTGTTTCCACACACGAGGAACAAAAAGAAAGTAACTCTGAGAAAACATTTATGATACCATCAGATTATCAGCAAATATCAAGGGCTATTTTATCAAAAGATATAAAGCTTATAAGCTTTATTGGAAAGTATAAATATACATATAAGCAAAATTAAAATATTTAAATAAATAAAACATTGTTCCATGCATATGGATTTAAAGACCTAACAATGGTTCAGACACTGACATTCCCCAATTAACTGGTAGTCTATGGAATCATAATAAAAATTAAAATTAGGCCAGGCAGTGGTAGTACATGATTTTAATCACAGCACTTGGGTGGCAGAGACAGGCAGATGTCTGTGAGTTCGAGGCCAACCTGGTCTACAATGCAAGTTCCAGGACACCCAGGGCTGTTACACAGAGAAACCCTATCTCAAAAGAAAACCCCAAAATTTTAAAATTGGATTCTTTTGTAAATTGACAAATTAATATTAAACTTTACAAAGAAACACAAAGGACCTGGAAGACTTACACTCTCAATTATATTATATTGATTTATTATAAACAAGCCAAGGAACATAATATTCTAGAATGAACCCAATATAAGCAAGGTCAACTGATAATAGCCAAGAGCTCCCCCTAAATCCCAAGGTTTCATTCAGTCTTTTTGAAATATAATGCTTGGGACATGACCCACCTAGTAACCCATCATAAACACAGGAGATGGGTTACAGACCTAGTCCAAAAGACCACAAAAACCAGTGTTTTCATAGTTAGAGAAATCTCCTCAGACCATAAAGAGAAAATTGTCAATTTATCCAGACTCAGCAGAAGAAGACAGCCACACAGCAGGAGAAGCAGCCTACCACAGAACATTCAACAAGAGACTGACACCCAAAACTCACAAGTGATCCCCATAAATCTGAAGAGCTGACAACCCCCAATTTAAGGGTGAGGGGTTGGGGGAAGAATGGGCAAGCGTTAAGAACAAGCGCCTCACCGAGGTCTGTAAGCAGACAATCAACACATACACAGTGTCTGCATCTGTGCCAACAGGAAAATGAAAGCTAGAGCTACAGCAGGGCAGGACTAACTCATCAAAACGTCTACATTTCCTAAGCAAAGAAGCACCAAGTACTAGTGAGGACATGGTAAAAACCAGAGCTCTCACACTCAACCCTGAGAGCATGAAGGGCCCAAACACCCAGGAAACAAACCCCTGGGTGACAGGAAACAACACAGTATGCACAAATCCTATGCCCCACTAAAGCTACTCCAGACAACCTGTTCTCTAGTCCTTGCTGTGGGATGTTCTGTATGTCAAATGTGTTGCTGATTAGTCAATAAATAAAACACTGATTGACCATTGGCTAGGCAGGAAGTATAGGCGGGACAAGGAGGAGAATAAAGCTGGGAAGTGGAAGGCTGAGTCAGAGAGACACTGCCAGCCGCCGCCATGACAAGCTGCATGTGAAGATGCCGGTAAGCCACGAGCCATGTGGCAAGGTATAGATTTATAGAAATGGATTAATTTAAGCTATAAGAACAGTTAGCAAGAAGCCTGCCACGGCCATACAGTTTGTAAGCAATATAAGTCTCTGTGTTTACTTGGTCGGGTCTGAGCTGCTGTGGGACTGGCGGGTGACAGAGATTTGTCCTCACTGTGGGCCAGGCAGGAAAACTCTAGCTACAAGTCCTGCCCATGAAGACAGAGAAGTGAAATGGGGATGTGGCTCCGCTGACTGACTTCTAGCCTAGCACAAACAAAGCCACGGACTTGATCTCCAACACTATATAAACCCAGTGTGGTGGTACACACCTGTAATCCCAGCACTGGGGAGGCAGAAGCAAGAAGATTGGAAGTTCGAAGTCATCCCTCAGCTACATAGTGACTAAGGCTACATGAGACTGGCTAAAAAGTTAAAATAAAAAAACAAGGACATACCAGCATTATCCGTGATAGTCCAAAACTAGAAACCTTCCAGACGTTGGTCATATTATAGAATGCTCTACAGCAAGAATAAAACTATCTTCACACTGTCACAGACAGATCACACTTTACAATGCCAAGCAGAAGCAGGCAGACATACATGGTTTGCACTGGATAATGCCACGAATATAAAATGTGTAAACAGAGAGTGCTGTTCTCAAGTCCTAGGACATCCTGGAGAGCAGTGTGGGACTACAACAAGGGATAGTGAGTGAAGAGCTGCTAACTGTCCTCATCTATGAGAAGGCTGGCAAGGGCAATGACTGGAATGTTCAACCCAAATACTATCTGGCTGCTGTCATGTTCTCACACAGGTTGAACCCCACGAAAGGTTGGGAGATGGGGCTCAGTTCCTCAAAGACCATCTTTTGTCACAGAAGTCCCAAACAATACCCACATGCCTATCAGTGTGCACCTCTTTACCTGGCTCTCTAGCTAGCAAATACACAGCTGACAGCAGTTCTTGCCACTACCTTCCTACAATCCATGTGCACAAGAAGTCGGTCATTCCTCCTCCTTGAAACACACCTTACAGGAAGGAGGTCAAGGTGCACATTACACACAGACAGAAGGGAAGGCCTGAGTCGGGATGATCAAAAAGAACAAATACGTATGAAATAGATAGTTTAAATGTTTTGATTAAATGCTTACTTTAATCTGAATTTTATTAATTAAAATTTAAATAAATTTTAAGCAAAAATGAAATGCTGACTGTATGAGTCCTCTTACTTATACAGTAAGCATTTTAGTAAGTCCTCTTGTCCTCAGCAAATGAAATATGGGCTATGAGGTTTGGTGATTATGTTTTATAAGTGTGTCATTTTGTAATAGATGGCTCACACAGTGAAAGACTACAGATTTTTCCCCATAATTTGTTGGGACACATTGATATTTACTTTCATAATAGACGCCATACTTGAAAGTAATAAAATCCCATTCACTGTGTTCTGACAGAAATAAAATATGAAGTACTTCACAAATCCACAAGCTGAGCCTGAACAAGCTGAGAGAGGATGCAGAGCCGGGTGGTGGCGCACACCTTTAATCCCAGCACTCAGGAGACAGAGGCAGATGAATCTCTGAGTTTGAGGTCAGCCTGGTCTACAGAGCAAGTTCCAGGACACTCAGAGCAACACAGAGAAACCTTGTCTTAAAAGAGAAAAAGGGACAGAGAGAAGGAGGGAGGGAGGGAGGGAGGGAGAGAAGGAGAGAGGGAGAGAGGGAGGGAGGGGAGAGAGGGAGAGAGGGAGGGAGGGAGAGAGGGAGGGGAGAGAGGGAGGGAGGGGGAGAGAGGGAGGGAGGGGAGAGAGGGAGGGAGGGAGGGAGAGAGGGAGGGAGGGAGGGAGACAGAGAAAGAAGAGAGAAGGGGGTGCTGCACAGAGGGCCAGGGTTCTTTCCAATGCATGGGAGATCAGATGCTGGAAGTTATGATGAAGACAGGAACAGGGGCAGCACCCTGCCAGCATCCTTGGGGCCTAACATAGTTTCTTCACAAAAGCCCCACAAATCCTTCTGCTGATGGCCATGTCCAGTTACTGCTACTCTATACTGAGGTTACAAATGACGAACACCCACATTCTGGCTATGATCTGGAACATGTACAAACTTCTTGGTAAAATAAACTCTTTAGATGAAAGGTCCAACTAGATCAAAATTCAGATAAAATGATACTTGTTTCCTTCACCTGCAAAATGAAATGATTTTGGAGAAAGATTTTAGAGGAGGTCTGGTTAGCACAGGGTCCTATGGATTATCCAATACCAAACTGCAACGAAAGGCCAGGATGTCCCAGGCAGATGGCTGTAACACCAAAGGAAAACCCAAGACGGATCAATGACCCACACAGGATCCCAGAGCAGGAGGCAGATGGCTTCAAAGCCTCACTTTGGATTTGAATGAGAATTGTCCCCCATAGTCTCAGGCATCTCAACACTTGGTCTCCAGTTGCTGGTGGCATTGTTTGGGGAGGTTTGTGGGATACAGCCTTGATGGAGAAGTATGTCACTTGGAGCAGCCTTTGAGATTAAAAGAACTGTGCAGCTTCCAGGTTGCTCTCTCTGCTTCGTGCATGCAGTTGGGTGAGTTGGGTGTTACTTCCTCTTCCTGCTGCCATGCCTGCAGCTTGTTGCTATGCCTCCCCAACATGATGGACACTTAGCCAAAATAAACTCTTTCTTCCCTAAGGTGCCTTGGCCATGTCTTTAATTGCATCAACAGAAAACTAACTAATACACTCACTTAAATGAACTAGTGAACACGGTGCCATCCTGACAGAGAAGCAGGTACTCAGAACCACTAACTTAGGCCAGTACCAGCCACCTGCACAGAAGGCTCACTTACAGTGTCACAGATGGAAAACAGTGACAATGAGTTCCCATCTCCAACCACACAGACACCACTTGAGTAGCAGCTCTCCCGCCTCAGAGGACCCCAAAGTCTTTTCAGAGGGTGGAAAATCAATTCTTTTTCTTCACACTTCTGTGCTTTGCTCTCTCCAGAGTACTGTGGCACTTTCTAGATGCTCTGTGAGGACAGTCAAGCACACAACAAGTATGAGAGCATCGGGTTCTCTCTTTTCTCACCACAGCTCAACAGATAGCCTTTATCCTGCGAATACCAGGAGTGTGCCCCTCTACTCTGAGATGCACATGCCCATACCAGGTAGTTATTGTGCCTTAAAACATGGGCTTGTCACAGACTTATCCATAGCCCATTCATTCAGCCACACCTCCAGATCACAGGTGCATTCATTCTATCACCACCAACCGGTATACAGACAGACTGCCCGCCCTCCAAATGTCTTACCATCTCGGCAGCGTCTGGAGACTGGGAGAGTGGAGAAGCTCACACCTTGGTTCTGCACCAGTGAGGTAGAGTGGGGCATGGGGTTGAGTGAGTCACACCCAACAGGGGTAGCCACAGCCCCTCCTGAAATGGACACTGGTTCTCTCTCTGCCATCAACCTGTGCAGAAAGTGTCCTCTCTAACTGCCTGGATGACTCCTGAGCACAAGATACTGGAGTGCTCTGCATGCTGGTAGCCTGCTCCTTCCGGAACTGCCCTTGAAGTTCACTCACTCTGGAATCGACCTCTCTCGTTTGTGAGACTCTGCATTAAGCATGACTCCTATTTGTCAAACATTTTCTAAAACTCACATCTACTCACTGAGTAGGTTGAGGATATTTTTGCCTGCTCTCAATGAAATTCTTACTATACCAATAGAGGTGTTTGGGGCAGCTTACAGGACCTGGATGGATGAGGATGAAGCCCAAAGGTCTCTGAAGACCACTACCACCACCCCAGTGAGTTACCTAAGTGTGAACCTGAATCCATCTTGGATTTATATGAACAGACAATTCACCAGGAAAATGACCAAGCAAAAACAGAAACACTAAGACTAAATGCCACTGAGGTAACACAGCACTTGGAGGGCCATGCCAGAGAAGCAGGATGCTGAAGACAAAGAATGATTGACAAGCTCCTACACTACATGAAGACCAGAACCAAATCTCACAGAGAAATCCAGAACTAAGTTGGGTAAGTGTCAAAACCTTCAGCCCCAAGGAATCAACCGAACTCCCAACAAAGAAGAGCAAGGGAGACAGCAGTTAAAGGGTGCCCATGATGATGACAGCAAGGACGACAGTAAGAGGAGGCAGAAAACGCACCCTTCAAGTTCAGGGAAAAATTCAAACAAGACAGCAAGAAGCAAGCATACAAGGTGTGCCATTGGTTTCTCATCAGTGACTCATGGCCAGTGTGCCTGCTGTATGAGCCGAAGGAGAATAATCTGGTTGGACAACAATGACAGCATGGCCACCATGGTCCCAGTGTCACCTGCTAACTAAAATGGCATTTCACCACATCATGTAGAATGACGCCCCCAAGTGTGCAGTCAACCAACATCTGCTCACAAAACCCCTGCGTCTGCAGCCTAAACAAGGCCCAACATCCTCCCAGTGCCTACTGGAACTCTCATGAGGTTTGTGGTGGGAGGCCATCTTCTGCCAAAAGCTGCATACCTCCTCAGTGCATGCCCCTCCCTGAGTAAGGAAGAGCAACTTAGCTCCTTCTCTGTCTCCAACTGAAGACCCCACAAACCACACAGGGCCACACTTTAATCAGCCCAATGTTCTTCATTCTGTCATTGCCACCTGATAAGGGGAAGAACTGGCAGTGGGTCCTGCTAGGGCAGGACCACATACAGAAGGAAAGGTCTGATTCATCAGGAGCATCACAGACTTGCCCAGAAGCATGGGCAAGAACAGAGACCCACCCAGTAGACCACAGGCATGCTGCTACCTGACCCCCTCTTGTGTTGAAGCTATAGCAAGGACGATGATTCCAAACCCCATACGAAGGCCACCTCACCTGCTTGGTCATCACAAGACCTTTCATTTTAAATGAACACTCTATGAAAAGCAAAATGTCTTCTCTCCCATTCACCAAAAAGAATGAAGAGAGGGCACAGTATCAGGTGGCAGGAGTCAATCTGAGGGAAGTATAGCAGAATTGTCCCTCTGTCTCTTCCCTCAGCCTACATTCGTGGGCCAGTGCCCTCTTGACCTGCACGCAGCTAAGAAACAGACCTGGACCAGGCTGGGCCTACGTGGTTGTACTTTTCCTGAGCTGGAAACAAAAGAACACTGCCACTGCTGTGTACGACAGACAGCTCCAGGACCTGTGCTGCTGGAAGACAAAATCCAGCAGATACCACAGCCAGGGACAGTAAAGAACACCAAAGGAGCATCAAGAGAAGGCAAGAATATAGGGATGGGATGAGGTAATTGCTGTGGGATGGTCTCTATGTTAAATTGCTCTGATTGGTCAATAAATAAAACACTGATTGGCCAGTGGCTAGGCAGGAAGTATAGGCGGAACTAACAGAGAGGAGAATTGAGAGAACAGGAAGGCGGAAGGAGTCACTGCCAGCCAGGACAAGCAGCATGTGAAGATGCCGGTAAGCCACAAGCAACGTGGCAAGGTATAGATTTATAGAAATGGATTAATTTAAGCTATAAGAACAGTTAGCAAGAAGCCTGCCACGGCCATACAGTTTGTAACCAATATAAGTCTCTTGTTTACTTGGTTGGGTCTGAGTGGCTGGGGGACTAGCTGGTGAGAGAGATTTGTCCCGACTGTGGGCAAGGCAGGAAAACTCTAGCTACAGGTAATGACCTCAACAGGAATATGGAATGGGGTGCCTGGGGCCTGGGAGGCAAAGAAGCTAAGAACCAGTCAAAGAATGGTGTGTACACAGCTGCCAGTCTCCACACTATACATACATATCTGGAGAGTGTCAAGACTACTACACTGAGAGGCACAGCTATAGGGCCATGGCCTTACCTCCCTGCACAAAGGACTTCCCAATGTCATTTGCAGGCCCTTGAGCTGCCTGCTCTCAGCAGCTACCCTGAGGCTGCACCTAGGGACCCACCATACTTTGTCTTTTGAGTCCTCTTTTACTCCAATGAGGACGTGTGTATCTTACTCTCCTCTCTGAGAAGATTCTGTCTCTGATAAAATGGCCTTTCAGAAACAAAGTTTGCAGGCCTCCAGCTGCACCCAACTCCCAACTCTCCATTTTCATGGAAAAATGACCTGCACCAACCCATTGATCACAAGAGGGGATCTTTGGAACAACATGTTTCCATAGGGCAAGTCATGGAGATGTGAAGTGCCAAAAGCAATGAACTCCAGGGTAGAAGCAGGCAAGGAGTAGGAAGGAGACCTGGCCTTCCCACAGACAAATCAGAGGTGCTAAAGCTGGGAGGCAGGAAACTTCAGGGATGAAGAGAGGAAAACTGAGACTTACCATCCAAAGAGCACAAGAGTACATGAGAAGAGTTTGGGGCAAGTCTGGAAAAAGTGGGACTCAATTGTGGGGTCCCACAACAGGTAGAGGTATGTGAGCCCTGGTCATGAGCAGGCCGCCTGCCTGAAAATAAGAGAGTCCTCATGATGCCACTGTAAGTGCTGGCAATGATTAATAAATGGGAGCTCAAACACCTGAGCAGACAATACCCAATCAGCTCCCACCTGCCCACAGGGCTGCCAGCTGCCCATGTCTTCCAGGCTTCTCTGCAAAGTCCTAGTGCAGTCAGTCCTCCGGATGTGATTCCTGCTGTCCAAGAAAACCGAATCCCTGGAGGTGGTGTTAGTGCCCCAGCCTTCAAACCACCTGCTCCAGGATGGTGTGGTCAATGGTCTTCTTGGGTTAGCTGCCCTCTCAGCTCATGGACTGGTCACCCTTATCCTGTCTTCACACCACTGGGGTTCCATCCCCAAAAAGCCCCACAGAGCACCAGTCCAAGCTGAGCTTGGCTGGGCTGGGCCCTGATGCAGGCTCTGCATCTCCAGAACCACATGATGGTTCTCTGCACTGGAAACTCGAAGAACCCTAGGAAACAGCTAATGGTACCTGCCTCATCAGATCATTGAGAAAGAACAGTAAGTCTATGAATGAGGTCTGGCCCTCTCACAGGCACTGAGGATGCCAGACAACTACAGGCAATTCCCCAGGTCTAGGCCTCATGGTAACTGCAGTGAGAAAACAATGTAGACTGCCATGGCCTTCAGGCAGGGGTATGGTGAGGAATCACTGGCCTGTCCCTACTAGCAGTACCAATTCCCACTGGTCCAGGACTAGGCATGAAAAAGGAGGACATGACCCAGGGCAGAGACAATGCAAAGTCTCAAATCCTGACCCCTGAGAAACATGGCCTAGAACTGAGTTTGATTCCTGTAGAGAACAAAGGCAGACAGCCTGATCAGGTTTGGAGTTTGGACCTTGTCAGCAAGGAGTAACGGTGAAGAGCTACAAGTCCTGCAGTGACTCATGGGTCTTGTTCCCCAAAGCCTCTAGTCAATTACCCAGGTACATACTCACGCACACACACATGTCCACAATGAATGTACTTTGAAATTATACAGTATGTTATGCATTATTAACCGCAAAATATAAACTACTGCTACATAGCACATATTTCTGCTACAGGAGTACCTCTCCGAGTATGTGGTATAACGCTTGTATAACACACACACACTTACAAACACTGGTCTCATCCCATCGTGTGTGTGTGTGTGTGTGTGTGTGTGTGTGTGTGTGTGTGTGTTTGGGAGAACAAGTGTTTGTGCTTACCATGGGACCAACAAGAGCCTGCATTTTACAATAGCCACCCACCTTTCAACACTACTACAGCATGCATAGTTTGAGTTCTGAGAATATTCTGCAGTTGGTTGTGACTGAATTGATGCTACTGAACAGTACACCTTCAGATGGTTAGAGCCAAGTTTCACACTTTTTAATCTAAGAGGCTCCACACAAATACAACAGATTGTCAAATGACATGGTTATATGGCTCCTTCCCTCTATGTCCCCTCCTTTCAGAGCCATGTTGCCTGTCCTCTTCTACTTAGCCTTTCTAGCCCACTTCAGAGAACAAGGAAAGGCACTCATGCAAACCTCCAGTGCACAGTGACCAGCACCTTCCTTAGAACCTGCAGGCTGCCGAGAACAACAGCCATGTTCACATCCCAGCTGCTGGCAAGACAACTGGGGACAAACGGTAGTCAACACAACATCAGAACACGTACATGTATTTACAGAAACTCAACTGTCACCCAGACATGGGAGAAGCATATCATGTCACAGTAAAGGAAACAATCTTGGACCCAGTGTGACATGCCACCTACTGACTGTCTCTCTTCCCCACTGCAATGGAAACTGCAGCCAGGGAGCTGCAGGGCAAGACCAAGGACTCTCACTCAGTGCATTGTTTTGCATATTCTAAAAATGTACTACAGTTGAGCAGTCTCCTTTCATTCTGTATAGTTACTACCACACAAATACGCCTCTTTAACTGTATCTGACTGCTCTGCTAAGAAACTAAAGTTCTGGGGAATCTAGACCCATCTTCCAAAGCTTAGAGACAGAAATGAAAAGATCGGAAAAGGAAAGAATAAAGGTACACTTCATTCAAATGCAAAATATGTAAATGAGAGCTGACTTCATTTCCTCGCCCCCAAACTAGAAATGATGTGTGTAACTTGCCCCCAAGTGGTTTAGTCTCTCTGACTGTGCAGCAGATCCACCCTCCTCTACTGCAGTGTCCTTTGCTTCTCATGTTCCAGAAGCGTTCTTGTCAGGGCTTCTAGGTCAGTACTGGCAGCATTTGTGGATGGGGGGGGGGGGGCGCGGGGCGGTGCGCATGGTATCCTGTAGTTACTGCAGGATGCTCAGGAGCCTGGCCTCAACCTAGCACCACAAGCACAGCTTGTTATGACAACCCAGACCATCTCCTTCACTGTTAAATGGCTCCTGAGGAAGGATAGGTCAAAAACGCCTAGGGATGAGAACCCTCCAACAGACTCAATCCTGAGTGATTCAAGTCACCACGGTCTCCAGCAAGACTGGCTTACATGCTCCATGGCAATGGAAATCACACAGCCAAGGGGATCACTGTGGCTTCAATACCAGGGCCCCAGCTTCCCGTGCTCTTTCAGCTGAGCACAGAATCCCACCACTGGCAGCTGGCTGCCCAAGCTAGGCAGGGTGTGCACCCACGGAACAGATTAAAATTAGGCACCCTAATTATTAAACTGTCACTGTAAAAGCCGGGAATACCATTTTTTAAATGAATAGGAGAATTAATGGATTTCTTCATTTGCTTGCATTTGTGCTACTCAGCCTGTCTTTTATTATCAAGGCAGTCATAAAAAATGCTTCTGCCACATATGCAAATTAAATCATTAGTATTTTCCCAATTACAGTAACTGCTTATTTGTATTGCTGATCTATTCTTTCAATTTAGTTCCCTTAATATTAATGATATTAGAAATGCTTTAATAAAAATAGTCAGGCAATCAAGAAACAAAATTCTCATTATATACCTTTCTGATCATGTAAACGAGGACTACCCAGTAGTAACCTGAATGGGCCACCTCACAGAAACTGAGGATAAACCCCAAGAGTTGTAGGGCCCTCCCCTTATATAGTTTTGCCCACTCCTCCAGAGGCCCCCACAACAGGGACAGGTGGGCCAGAGCTTCCCAGGACACAGCCCAACCCAAGTAACAGCTTCTACTTTATCGTAAGACCAGATGAGAGGTACCTCTGAGGTTAACATACCCATGCTAAAGGCACCTATCTAACAGCACACTCATCTTGCTCTGGTCTCTCCAGTACCCAGAAGACACCTGGTTCCTGTGCCACCCGATCCCAGATGCTCAGGGGAATCTCCACATCACTGCAGATCCAGCACTGCCCTTCACCAAAGGGGCCTGGCCCTGCTCTTCCCATAATGGGTGCAGTCTTGAGCAGACCTATGTCAGTCACAAACTTCAATCTAGAGTATAAATGACTTGTCAACAAACTGTGAGTCTGTAATCTGTGCAGAGATTGAGTCAGACCTAGAAAACAGATCTGACAGTGCTCAGGTATGTGAAGTCCTCTCTTAATCAAGTGGAACCATCTGGGAAGAACAAGTACCTTATACCTGAACATTCCAAGAATCTCAGAGAAATTCACAGCAAGGTCAAGGTCAAGGGTAGAGCAACACCAAGACAAGTTCATCTCCAAACCCCATACACTGCGGGACTGGGCAGTCAAACTGAGTCTTCCCTGTTCTGAATGAAAGACAGCCCCAGTCCGAACAACTCACAGCACTCCTCTCAGGTGACTAGGCTAAGAGGCTGACCCATACACTGAGAGAGGAAAAGAAATAGATACAGAATGGAAATAAGAAAGCAAAGAGGATGCTGGTCCATACAATTCTGTAGGGTATGCAGAAAAGCCCAATCGTGGCCAACAAGGACAGGAACAGGAACCAAGGAAGAGAAACTGAGAGACATAAGTGTCTGAACAATGCTCAGGGAGCCAACAGACACTGGCATCTGAGCTGGCCAGCTCACCTCTGCAGAAACTGAGTAACAGGGAACAGTGTACTATCTCCTCCAACAACACTCTGGACAGGGAGACAGAAATGACCCCAGGACATCTCTGACCACGGCTAAGAGCTGGCTGCATGCAAAACCAGCACTGAGACATGCAGGTTCTAAGTACTGAATGCTTGATAGATCAGGTGTTCTTAATCTGAGATGCCTAGGATACCTGGTGAACTCCAAAGATCCACAACCCTTTCAGCTATAAGCAAAATGGCATTTGCAAGGTTTTATCTCCCCTCTGTGGGTAAACCGTCAATAAAAAAGAACTGCCCTTCCTCCAAAGGAGCAAGTGCTGACTGCAAAGATGGGTCTGGCCGCTTCACCACATACTGGCTGTGGCTAGGCACACTCCCAAGGCCCCTCTGCTTTTAGCCCTAAAATGTTCACTGCATTACATATGGACAAGGGTAATACTCGTTTTGTTGTTGGGGTTTTTTTTTTCTTTTGGTTTTTCAAGACAGGGTTTCTTTGTGTAACAGCCCTGGCTGTCCTGGAACTCACTTTGTAGACCAGGCTGGCCTCAAACTCACAGACATCTGTCTGCCTCTGCCTCCAGAATGCTGGGATTAAAGGCATGCACCATGACGCCTGTCCAAGTGTGATGTTTTAACAGTTTCAGATAAACTTCTATATTCATGAATCCATGGGCCAAGGACACAGTGATGGGCTTTAAGGAGAAGTGTCTCCTTGTATGTCCCCCGGGTTCCTACACTGCTGTGGGAAGGAGCCAGTGCAGGGGCACTAGTAAGCCCAGATGTGGGAGAAAACAAATACTAGATGGCGCGCGCGCGCGCACACACACACACACACACACACACACACACAGGTACACAAGAAGCCAGGATTCTGACTTCCACGGGGTATGCCCTGTCCTCATGGGTCTTTCAGGAGTCAGGACTCACAGGACTGGGGCTCAAACAACCCCCCACCCCACAGTGGGAGAAAGCCCTCTCTCCAGTACTAACTAGCACTGCCTCTCAGTTGAACTTTGCTGCCTCCTGGTCTCCCTCATACCAGGAGGCAAAGAACATGTTCTCACTCTCTGTATACTCAGACATACAGGACAGCTACTCTCAAAAGGAGGAAGCACCCTGTCCTGGAACCCTTCAAGGTCCAAAGGAAAGGAGGATTCTGGCCACCCTCTGCCAGCTTAATGGCAGGCGAGCTCTACCCTAGTTCAGCTCAATATGGAGAAGGTAAACAGGGCAATGGTGTAGTGGAGCACACCTTTAATTCCAGCACTTGGGAGACAGAGACAGGTGAATCTCTGAGTTAGAGGCCAGCCTGATCTACAGAGCAAGTTCCAGGACAGCCAGGACTACACAGAGAAACCCTGTCTTGAAAAAAACAAAACAAACCAGGCAGCAGTGGTGCACGCTTTTAATCCCAGCACTCGGGAGGCAGAGCCAGATGGATCTCTGTGAGTTTGAGGCCAGCCTGGTCTACAGAGCGAGATCCAGGACAGGCACCAAAACTACACGGAGAAACCCTGTCTCAAAAAAAAAAGAAAAAGAAAAAAACAAAACAAAACAAAAAGGAGGTGCCCAGAAGCAACCTATTCCTAGCCTCAAGCCTGTGAACAGCTGCAACTCCAGGCATGAGGTTTAGCTGTGTCCGAGCAGCACACACCTACTTTGGTTCCAGGATAGGAAGAGGTAACATGACAAGCCTTGGAGTCCTTAATGGTGGCCTTATCCACTACTCCTCATAACTCACCCAAAGGACAGGAGGCAGGGAAAGACAATGGTCAGTACCAAAAAAGCCAGAAGGCTGTGATACTGTCACTGGAGTCAAGAGTGGGTTGTCTGGCCATCAGAGGCTACTTAGGCAATCACCTCAATCATCTGCAGCTCTGTCCTAACAACCCCAAACCAGCCCAAGGCAAGAATTCATAAAGACCTGGAACAAAAAAGCCCAGGAGTGTCCCAAGCGGGGCCCAAGCAATGTGCCCACTGAGGATGCAGAAAGGAACCTACATGAAGCAGGAAAACCCTGAGGATGAAGCAGAAATGAGAGGGAAGAATGGTATGACCAGGGTGAAGGAGAAAGACGACAGTACAGGGCGACAAGGAGAAAAACTGGAGGCTAGGGTCCGAGGGAGGATTCGGTCCAAGCCAGGAAGGCATCCCTGGAGCATCCACAGAAGAAGTTCATGTCACACCAAGAGAGCATCAACAGAAACAGGAAATTAAGAGGGATTATCAGTACTGACATGGAAAGAGATGGCACCAAAGGCAGAAATAACACCAAGACCACCAGGAATGGGTCACAGTGGTCCTGGCCACAGGATGACCCATGTAACACAGCTTTGAGGCTAATTTCCAAGGAAGAGTATGAAGCTATGGTAAATTTCCATGGACACCAGAACCGGCAAGCCAAGAATGGACAAAGCCTGGGGCCCTGGATGATTCCAAGAACAAAATGGACAATATGGAGCCACAAAAAGATGGAGGGTGGAGTCCTCCAGGCAGAAGCATCCTCCAACCTCCAGGGTTAGCCTGGCAAAGATTGAGGCCACAGTTGTACCTGAAAAATTAAGAGGAACGCCCTAAGGAAAAGAGGTCAGCACTAAATCTAAGTATAACTCCTGGCCAATTTCTGAAGTCTAAGAACCAAGGCCCAGAACCCTCAGAAGGCCTTATCCTCCCAATACCTGGCCCATTCAAGGCCATTTGATGAGACGACACTTAGGACTTCTGCCCTGGAGAGGACTACTCAGTATTCTTGACTTTAAAGATTAAGGCCCAGAATCTCCATGCAGAGAAGAACTGGGGAAGGACCATACTCCCTAAGCAAGGATCTCATTACCCTAACCCTAACCACCACCACAAACACAGAGCCCCAAAACTCCACAGTTCCTCAGTAAGTAATGGTGAAGAGAATGAGCACCGGCTGGCCCTCTTCCCACCAGGAATCTGTGAGAGAAATTTAAATTCATGCTGGATGTGGGCTCCAGT
Source organism: Peromyscus californicus insignis (assembly GCF_007827085.1). Taxonomy (NCBI): domain Eukaryota; kingdom Metazoa; phylum Chordata; class Mammalia; order Rodentia; family Cricetidae; genus Peromyscus; species Peromyscus californicus. Next base: position 56,630,380 of record NW_026294514.1, on the reverse strand, counting down.
GTGCAGGCATGTATGTCTATGAGTGCACACACGCACACGTGTGTGTGTGTGTGTGTGTGTGTGTGTGTGTGTGTGTGTGTGTGCGCATGTGTTTGCACACACGCAAATGAGAGCTGTGTGTGCATATCTATGTACATGCACAGGGGCAAGGGTTGCATTCCCAGAGCTGAAGCAGGGTTGAAGAAAGGGAAAGGGGAGGGTAGCTAACAAACGGCATAAACAAGGTCACCTGCCAAAACAATTGCCAAGCCCACAATATCAACCAGTGGCCAAAACATTCCCCAGCCTGTTCCACGAGGCCACTTCCTGCCTGAGTCTTGCCACCCATGGTACAGGTCCTCAGTGTGCTTTGCCCAGGAACATAAGCCACCAACACAACCACTATGAGAATCTTCCACCTTGCCTCCTAAGTCAGGAAACCTGTGAAGGGTGTGCAGGCACCTCTCTGGTCAGAATACGCTCCACACTAGGCATAGCATAGCAAGGCTAAAACAGCTGCTGCCTCCCTCCACACAAGTATCTGTGGCTAGCCTGTGCCTGCTGCCAGGGATGTAATACTTGATCCTCACACAACTCAGCCATGGCAAAGTCCCACCACTCTGGTTGTGCAGACAAGAAAACAGGAAAAGCCAGGCAAATGCCAAGAGAATAGCTCACACACAACCACACCAGATGCACACCTGTCCTGTTTCTCAAAGTCTAAGTCCCTCATCACACACTTTAACCACCCAAAGTTAGACTCCAAATGAGCCCTGCCCTTCCAATTGATGTACTACTCCACTGTGTACCCAATTAATATGAAGGTAAAAAAGGTACAGACTCAGAGCAGCTGCTAACTTGAACCCATGGCCCTCACCATGGAACTTGCTGCGCTAGGAACATCAGCTTTTTCAGTGGTAGGCTAGAAGCAAGAGCTTCCAAGCTATGGGGCAGAAGGGCCCATACATAATGATAGCACTGGGCCTGGTCCATGCTAGACACTAAAGCAGCATAGCAAGATACAGCTGACCCCACGCATGTGGGCCTCAGAAGGTAGTGAAGCTAATTCCTCTCATGCTGGGGCAAGGTTGGGGGTTGGGCCGCCAACCTCTGCATTCTGCCTGATAACAGAAATTTTCAGAGACAGAAATTCTCTTACCCAAGCTGTAAATGAACAGACTGAGGCCAGGAAGCTGAACAGTTGACTCTGTGGCCTGCCACAGGCTGGAGGACCAAAAAGCCCAGGCTCTGAAGCCCCTCGGTCAGATTCCAAAGTATATTCCTTCCAAAATCTCACTGGCACACAGGAAGAGGTATGGTATGGGTCACTGACTGGGCCTGAGCTCTATTTGTACTACGTCTTCTCAGGAGACACTTGGCATCTGCTCACTCCTACCTATGGCAGAAGCATCATCAGGCAACTAACTAACAGCCATAAGGAGCAAGGCCAGCCACACAGGGAAGCTGGCTAGTGGGCCTGGAAGCCCTACCCTCTGGGCTTCTGTGCAGCCCAGTTACTGCGGCCCTGGTCTGCCCTCCACCCTTCTGTTGACTTAGGACCCCAGTCATGAACATCTACCTCACTGGACTACAACCACACTCCACAACATAATCTCGTTCCACCCAGTGGCACCACTAGACCCATGTTGGTGCTGAGTCCCTCTCTGAGGTCATCTGTATTCTCCAGTTAGCCAGTGGAGATAGAATAAAGCAGGACCCTGTCTCTGCAAGACACTATGGCAGTCATGTACACACACCACTAGAGAATCCCACCCAGGCCCTCCAGCTGACCTTGCCGAGCACACTTCACCTCCTAAGCAAATCATTCTTCCCATAGAGAGGATCACATGGGATTCAGGTCTGCAAAGTGTTCAGCACGGCCTGTGCTGTAAGCCTGAGCTCACTCAAGGACTGCTCCAGAACTGCTGCAGAGCCCAAGAAAGATCCAGGTGCTTCATAATGATGGCAGCAACCTAGCAACTGCCGCCCTCCTCAGCATCCCTTCCCGCTCCCTCCCTCTAGACAGCAGCCATTTCCATAGGAGGAGGCTGATGTCCTAGCCAGTTTCCGGAAGAGGCGAGGCGAGCCCAGCACCAGCATGTAGGCTGAGCCACGCTGTGCAGGCTGTGCTTCTCATGGCAGTGCCTGACTCAGAGATGTTGTAAGACCAAAGCCAGACCAAGCAGTACGAACTTAAGACTCTGCAGGAGCAAATATGGTCCTTCCTTAAGGGCATGCAGTAAAGGAGTTCTGGGACATTTAGCAGGGCCCTGTCACCCATGAAGCTGACTCTTCTAAGACCAGGTGCAAGGGGGATGGGGGGTGGGGAGAATCCTTAAACATTGTAAAGGAGCCAGCTCCCGCCCTGCTGGAACACTTCCTCCATCTGTACTTTGGAAAGTGGGCCAATCAATTTCCCAGAGTAAGTGATTGCGTGGAGAGACCCTACCTGATAAAGCTAACATCAGAAAGATCTGCTTGACACTCAGAACCACTGTATGCCTCCTTTTTAGTCATCTCAGAAGGACATAACCTGACTCTATGTCCCCTCCTCTATGTGCCTCCATTCCTCAGGGGCTTTCTTCCAGGGTGCAATCCCATGGAGAGTGCACATGGCCTGCACTCTTCCCTCAGTCCTTCTTGCCCTCCACAGGGTCTCTGTCCCTTGCTGTGCCACCACACACTGTTACATGCCTACAGCATCCACATCCTGAGCATCCTGTCATGAATCGTCCCTCCAGTCACTGTTAGCTTGCCTAGGATGACAGTGATTCCTGCTCATATCAAGGGGGAACAGTGAAGAGGAGGAGGATGGAAATCACCCAGATGCAGGGAACGGGGAAACCCTTAGCAACTGCATTTGTGGCCCAGGACCACAAAACAGCTCTTTTCCACAACACCTGGTAGTGTGCTGACAATAGGGACTCATCACAAAAAGGTCATCAGGCCACTTCACAGCCCCTCTGGGAAACAGGGCAGCACCACTGGCCCAGGTACACATCACATCAAAAAGCCGTGCAGACTCACTGACAAGGCAGCTACAATCATAGGTCAGGCCCTGTCTGCAGGAAGGGACCGTAACATACACAGTGCCCTGAGGGGCTCATAGCATTCCAAAAGCAATTATCTTGAGCCCTCAAGTCCTTGGTATCCACAAGCTACATAACATCCTCCACAAAAACAAAAGACAGATAAATTCTTGCTCCCAAATGATACTAAGGTCCCTGCAGGGAGGCCTCCCAACCACAATTCTGACAGATGCAGAGATACCCTAAGCTGGGGCAGGCCTCAGAAAGTCCTGCAGTTGCATCAAAGGCCCAGACACCAACAGCCCTGCAGATGACATATTCTGCCCTTCCCACTATTCCTACCAGAGGCCTACAAGCAAAGCAAATAATGAGCAGCCTAAGGTGGGGAAAGAGAAAACAGACAGGGAGATGAGGACCAGGCCTTGGTGAGTCCACTTGTCTGGAACCTCCAGTGGGTCTCCTCTCCCTCCATCCTACAGATGGCAAGAGATGCAATGTCAGCCAGACAAGGAAGTCAAAAAGGTCAAGCTGTGGGGTTCAACTCAGGCTTCACTCAACACTCATGCTCTGTCTCCAACACCCCAGAGCCGTGGAAAGTCAGCTTCAGAACCATCATCCTATACCAGAGGCCAACAGCACCAAGATGAGCAGAGCCACGCATACATCCCCACACCTGCAATCAGCCCACCTAAGGAGCCAGAAGACAAGGCACCTCAGACAAGTAAAGCCCCATTGTTGGCCTCTTTATTCTTCTAGCTATATTCCCACTTAGATTCTGAAAATCTGTCACCAAAGTTCACCCAAATGATGATCACAATCTAACCTAATGGAGGAAATGTTCTTCTTTAGGAAGGACTATTGACTAACTCTAAATCCCAACATGCTCTTCCAAAGGCCCAGCGCTGTGGCTTGCTCCATGCCAGCTGCCGGAGAGAAGAGCCAGCCTGCTGCCTGAGGACTTCAATGGGTACCAAAGCACAGACCTTTCAGGTCAGCTGCCACTTCAGCTGACAAGTGCAGGAGACCCTGGGGCTGCTGCAGAATGTACAGGGCAGTAAAAATGAAAGGCAACAACCTGCTATGGAAAAGGAACTTACCAGAAAAGTTGAGAACTCACTCCGCAGTCCTGGATGTGTCCCTCCAGCTCAGAGAGTCAAGGGAAGAAAAACACAGGAGCTGCACAGAAATGTCCCACAGAAAGGGGACAGATCACCAATGCCAGTTCTACCTAGTACAGACTTCACAGAAATACCATAACAAAAGGGGCCTTACCCACTGTGGCATTTACCAACTACTCCCTAAGCTCTTTAAAGTCCAAGAGCACCTTAGACCAACTGACCAACCTGTATCCCCTGCCCGGGAGGCTACAGCACAAACCTCAGCTCGTGGATGGCAGGGCTCTAGCATGAGTTCAGATGTGCGCAAGCTTTAAAGGGCACAGAAGAGCAGGGACTGTGGGTCGCGCCACACTACTGCAATGACATGAACCCACATCCAACGGCTTTGGTACCGGGCTTTGCTGCAGACACTGATGTCAAGGTGAGAGCTTTTCCTCCACTGGTTCCCAGCAAGCATCTGAATAAGCTTCTTCTCTAAGAGGTCCTGGGTGGGTCACAGAGGAAGTTCTCAACAGCAGCATTTGAAAGAGAGACTGAACCCCGTCCCCTCAGCCTGCAGCTCCAGCCTCAGAGTAGAGTGACCCAAGCTTGACACAAGGGGTCCTTCATGATGGTGCTCAAACCAGAGCACTACCTGGGAGCCTTGAAGATGTGCCTCAAGACAGTCAGAGAGGTTAGGTCCATCAGCAGCAGAGCCAGGCATGGGCATAAGGAACAGAACCAAGGGAAGGCAGCCACATTCGACACCAGATGACGGCACGGCAAGGCACAGCAGTCCTTCACAAGGACAAGCCCCCTGCAGCCAGCACAAGAATATCCAGGTCTTCTCTGCTCACACACTCCAGCTATGCAGTCCTTAGAGCTGGGCCATCATCCCGCCATGAGGGCCTTCCTACCCTGATGCAATCCCACCACTCCGACTCTGACTCAAAAAGACCACACCTGCTTACTCTCAGACAAACACCCCTCCCCCAACTTGCTCAGCCTCTTGCCAGCCCAGCCACCCCAGCCACCAGGAGCCCTCTCAGCCTCCTCTCTTCATGCTTCCCACAACGCTGGTTCTTGGGATGGTAACCTTAAGCACCTGGTGTATGGCTGGTGCTCTTCTAGGTCCCTATCTGCATCTGTTTCTTTCTGGTGGCCAGTGGTAGGAAGGAGGTCTGGGATCCTCCAGACCTCTGTGCCAGCCACAAAGCAGGTGTTCAACGGAGTCCCATCTCCCAAGCCTCGTCTGAAACTATAACCTGGGCACAATTGTGAGCAGGATGAATACTTAGAAAACAAATAAAAGATCCATTAGAAATATTCAGGACCTTCTTCCTCAGCACCAGAGACCAGGGGTAAGAGAAGCATAAAAACTGCTGCTTCAAAAAGAACTACTCTAGCAAAAAACAGCCCGTAAAACCAATGAGGGAGTCACCATTCCTCACCATTGGGACAGCACTCCCACTTGGAATACTGCTTCAGGCTTTCAAGTCATAGATGATTTATTGTCTCAAGCTTAAACATCAATCCAACAAAAGCTCTTGACTCACACAGACGGAATACTTCATAGACAACAGTAAACTAACAGAGCTCAACATGCAGCTTTAAACAGAGCAGACTCTAAAATGTTTATGTATGCAACCTTATTAAGGGATCATGTTAAAATTATGAGGTTAAATAAGAAATGACTAAGTAATGTTATTAATTCCAAATTAAAACAAACAGGGAAACTGCCTTTAACAGGAGCAGCAGCTTGTCACCTTGAATACCACAGCCAGCCTCTTCCACCCACCCGAGGGACAAGCTGGGCGCATTTGCCCCGGCCAGGCACAATGGCCCATTTGCTACTTGGCAGCTGTGTTTAAGTCCTTTCTGCCTCTCACTCCTTGCTACATCACAGAATCCACTTCACTTGTATTTATGGATCTACTTAACAGCGTGTAATCTCCAAAATCAGGAGCAAGAAGTTCCCAGATGCTGGGGGGGGGGGGGGGGGGGGGGGGGGGGGGGGGGGGTGGCGGCTAGGGAACAGGCAATTCCAGAACACAAGCAGACTGCACAGGAGCAATGGGCTGGGTGTACGTCCTCACACAGCTCTGCCTCCAATGCCTGCACTGCATTGCCCACCCATTCATCAGGTACCCGAGCTGCCGCGTACCAGGCACAAAGCAGACATGAGGCATTCTTGGCCTTTTGACTCCTTGAAGTCTTCGGCCAGCAAGAGATGACATTAAACAACTCATGTCACAACAACTTATTGACATTGCACAAGTGGAGAACGTGAGGAAGGAGGAGGAAAGCCTCTAAGCTGAACAGAAGACTGAAGCGAAGGACTGAGGAAGACAGGCAAGAGGAGCGTATGTGCAAAGGCCCTGACCAAAGAGGCTCAAGAAGAAGAGAGGAGGCAAAGCAGGCAGAGAAAGCTCGGCAATGAGGCAAACACCATGAGTGAAGGCCAGGAAGCCAGAGGCTAGGACCCGCAGGCTCTCGGGGTCTCAGAGAAGCCTTGACAGGATTTCCTGAAGGGAGAGCTGGGCAGAGGTCTGCTTTCGCAGAGGTCCATTAGGAACAGCCTGCAACATGGACTGTACCAGAGCAGAGCAGACCCAGGAGGCTAGCCCCACCTTGGAGAGCTTAGGAGTGACTCAGAGCAACAATCTCAGATTCTTCTAATGCTAAGTGTATCTATTAGCTTCCCAAGGACCTGGTTATTCTCCTTTAAAAAAAAAAATGAGCAATACCAATTGTTTTAATACAACTATAGTATCATTTTAATTTTTTTATACTGCAAAAACATATAACCAACACCAACACATATAAACAATGAAAGTCTCTTAAGCCCCATTTTCCTGATATCCCAATGGCCATCAGTATCACCTTGGAGACTCCTTTAAAACTAGAAGGCCAGTCTACAGGCTGCTCAGAGCCAAATTGCTCAGAGCCAAATGCCTGCCTGCCATGCACAGGGAGGTCCCCACCCCCACCCCCCCAGCAACAAGGGTACTCACGGAGCTGCACTTCCGTAAATGGCAGAGTCCCATGCCCTGCATGTACGTGGGTGTCAATGTGGGTATTACAGTCTTCCATTAGAATAAATTCTAAGATAACAGAACTGCCACTTGAATGAATGGCCATTCTGATACTTTCCTGGAGAACAATTAAGTATTTTGCATGAGAGTATATATTGTTCTCTTTACAGAACAAATATGTTTAATACCTGATGGGCCTAGGCCCCAGTCTAAGCAATGGTTACATAGAACTTGTTATACTCTAGGAAGCCATACAGGACAGGAATCCTTATCACAGCCCCGGGTGCTGTTATCAAACTAATACAAAGGGCACAGATGGAATCTCGTCTACACTGGGTTATTAGCTAGGCTGTCTTTTCTTAGCTATGATCTGCCTACTTGCATTCCTTCCTAATCTTGTAACAGGGAAGCCCATCCTTTTATTGTTAGTTTGCAAAAGCTCTTTATATACTGACCATTAATCTCACAAAGGCCAAATAGGTTGCACATTCTTTCTCTTGCCTCTGAATCTTAATTATGGAGTCTTTCTCCAGAGACTTTTTTCTTACTGTTACATCTGCCAATAATTTTTCTTAAGGCTCTGTTTTTAGGATAAGAACACTTAGATGCAGTAGTTTTTCAGTTTGTGGTCCTCAAATACATGCTTCCAATAAAAAGTTCCCATGTAACTGACAGACTACCAGTGAACGCTAAGCAGCTCTAGTTAAAAACGGACACAGAGCACAGGCCGTTTTCTGCCACCACCACCTGCTCCCTCCCATACAGCCTCGACTTCTCAAGAGACCCAAAGCAAGGAACAGGAGGTAGCAACCATCGGCTAACCTGATCGGCTAACCTGATCGAACTGTTCTGTCCTCCATTTCTGTGATGCTATGGATGGAACCCAGAGCCTTTCAATGGCCCCAAACCATACACGGAAGACACAGAGTAAGACAGCATGAGGGCCTCACAGTTACTTCCCTGACCCGGGTGAAACCCAGAGAGCCATGACAGCCAAGGACAGACAGCCCAACATTACACTGGAAAGGTATTCCAAATCATCTTCTCAAGGTAGCTGTGCTTGTTGTCCAAACAACAGCACTGACCTTCCACAACAGGCTCACTCTGGCCTAGAAGCAGAGGCAAGGAGGAACTCAGTCTCTGGGACTCAAGGCTGTCATCCCTCTCACACATCCCTTCATCAAAGGGTGTGCAGCATCACCCATCCCCTGTGGCTACGGGAGCAATAAAGGAAACCTAGATGGGAAGTGCTCACAGAATGACCCATGGTCCTGACTGCGTGCTCATTAAACACTAGCTACTGATTTGTGTGATCTCCCTGATCCAGAGAGGACAGTCTGATCTGCTCAAGAGCTTACAGGATTCTAACGTAGCCGAGTTACATGGAGGGTCCCAGTGGAGGCCATCTGTATGGAGCCTGGTCTGGCCTTCCAGGAAGTAAGGAGGCACATCAGGGAGGCAAGGGCAGCAGCAAAGCCATGAGCAGCTGCAGATGCCAGCCCACATTCCACCCTAAACAAAGCCCATCCTGCTCACTCACATGAGCCTAAGAGCAAACAACCGACCTCCTGACAGGAACACAGGCCATCTCAGCTCAGTGAGTTCTGTAGGAATGGACTAGGGTCTGTTCAAATACAACAGCAGCACTTCTGACTCTGCCCCTCGGTCATCTGCCTTGAACCTCAAAGGTCAGGGTCACACTTAATGCCCAGAGTTGGCTGAATAGCAGGACGCATGCTGGTCACTGGAGACCAGAACAAAGTCACTCCAAAAATCCCTTTGGGGCCCCTACCCCAGAGTAGAATGGGTTACAACCAATGGGACATGGGCTCAACTCTGGCTTCACCCTCTGAAGTCTGCACAGACACCCCAGAGCCTCAGAGCCATCCAAAACTCTGGTCGTGGGACTGAGCCCCAATTCCAGCCCAACCTGCCAACAGTAGCAGGTGTCTCTCATTTCTGCATCTCCCTGGCTCCCTACATCAGGTATTAATGTATTACTTATGGCAGCTTCGGAGTTCTGAAAAACCAGCCGTTTTCAATAGAAAATGGCATGGACGAGCTCGACAGGAGTGATGAAATTTCTCTCTGCTCTGGCAATTAGGACGGCACAAAGTCGCCTTTCCTTTGGTGCCACCCCCAACATCAAAGGATTGGAATTCAAAGCCATTCATGCTGCATTGAAACCTCACAATGAGGCTGGAAAATGGAAGTCGATTACTGGGCAAAAATATGCAGTAGTTAAAAGGAAAGACTTCTAACGAAATTAAGCTGCAGCAGCCCCACGACGGATGGAAACTTCCAGTACTACAGCTCCTCTGGTAAACATCAAGAGGGGCATCCTCCTAACACAGGTTTGAAACCCAAGTCAAGCTGAGTGCCAGGAGCTCCACGAAGACAGAGGGCCATGCTGTCTTGCCCACTTCATGCAGCAGCAGCCCCTAGGCTTCTGAGAAGATGCCATTTGGGGGCATTTTATGTTGCACAGCTCTCTGATGTTGCTAACCACAGAACATTCCGGCTAGGGCTGCTTTGGTCGCATCTGTCCTTGGTCCCTAGGCCTTCCAGGCTTGTTTGCAGTCCACAGTCATCTTCCTCCCCCGCAGGGCTCCCGTCTCCCCTACAAGCAGGCAGCAGACCCCTAAAGGGGGCAGTGTTACCTCTGCCTTCTAGCAAACCCAGCCTCTTCTGGGTGATGACTGCTCTTTAGGAAGGCATTTGATCTTTAAAAGAAAAGCCAGAACACAGAAAACCATAGAAGTCTTACAGTGTGTCGGGTGTGTGTTTTTTAAAGGCATGAAAATACTTCCCTCCTACACAAACGGGGAGTTCTTCTGGGGAAAGATGCCACAGATCCTGAGGAGTGGCAGATCTGGGAAAAGCGGATGGGTCTTAAAAATAGACAACTGAACCTAGACTAGAGCTGCCGAAGCTACCTGGGAAAAAAAAGAATTTTTAACTAAATCTCACATATTTTTGATATTCAAAACTCCATTCTGATGAAACTTCTAACTGGGTGGCATTTTGCATTTCCAATTATAATGGAGTAATTGTGTTGCCATAGAGACTGCAAAATTCTGCAATAACTTTTGCTGCCTTGTAACTGCTATAGTGTATATTTGTGTACAAGCAGCTGAGTTTTCTTAATTCAACCTCCCTGCCTCTCCCCAAGCACTACCTCCCCTCCCACCCCCACCCCCACCCCCTTTCTGGCTAAATTCTGAAACACCACACTAGCTTTCATCAGGCCGGTCCTGAAATAATGCACGGAATTATCAGAAGCAATTAAAACTCCCAGCAACCACGATCATATCACGGAGGAAAAAGCGAAACCAGGTCAAGGTGCAAGCCGCCAGCATCCCCCTATCCCCAAAGTGAGGCAGAGCCAGAGCTGTTTACACGTTAATACTCCCAGGCCTTAAATGCTTAGGTGGTTTGTGGGAACAGGCAGAAAAGCCTGAGCAGAGAAAAGCAGGGAGGCAAAGTGACTACACAGGCCTTTCCTCCCTCCCCGAGCAGGCAGAGCCGCTCTCAGAAAGCAATTAGGTAGGTCTCTACAGTAATGCAATTAGGATTTAGTTAAGAAAGTCATTAGTTCTAAAATAACTTAAGTTTAATTTCTGCGACGCTTTATTTGAAAATCGTGTCACAGCAGGTCAATTTACAGCATGCAATAACCAAAACACTGCTATCAGCGGCTGCAAGTTATTAACAATTTTCGGTGTGCATTAAAGGAGAACACGGGTTCCACACCCGGCCTTTCCGACCGACTCCCGCGGTGTGGGCTACAGCCGTGCCTTCGGAACCCTCGCTCAGGGTGGACACCGGGTCGCCTCCCGGGCTCGCGCAGCTCCTCGCCAGCCCAGCGGCGGTCCGGGCCCAGCCGCGGCCCCCGCCCCGCCGACTGCCGCCGCCGAGGGGCGTTTTCTGCAAACTCACAGGCTGACAAAGTTACATAAACGCCCCGGCCCCCGCCCCCGCGCGCCCACCTGCCCGCCCGCCGGCGCAGGCCGCTCTCCCGCCCGCCCGCCAGCCCGCGGCGCAGGGCCCCGAGGCCTCGGCGGGGCCGGGCGTCCACCTGCCGCCAGCGACCGGGCGGCGCGGACAATGACGGCCGGTGGCTTACCGCGGCGGCGGCGGGCCGCGTCTAGCCCTGCTCGGGCGCTCCGAGCCGCATCTCCTCAGCCTGCGCCGCCGCCGGCGGGCGGGCGGGCTCGGGCGGCGACGGCGACAGCAGCCGCGTTGAGGGGGCCGGGCGTGAGGCGGCGCGGCGACGGCGGCGGCGGCGCGAGCAGGCGCGCGGGCTCGGGCTCGGGCGGCGGCGGCGGGGATGGTGCTCCGCGGCGGCGGCCCCACAACCTCCCCTCCTCATTCACAAAAAATTGACCCACGTTGAACCATGATGCTGCTCCCCCTCGAGCGCAGAGCCGCGCGGGGATAGGCCGCGCCCTACGCCCGTCAGGCGCTCCGGCCCCGCCCCTCCCGCCGGCGGCCCGTCAACCATTGGCTTCAACGGCCTTGCGTCACCTCCCCCCCGGGGGCCCCGCCCCCTGCCTGGTTTCTAATGAAGAAAGCGTCAATTACGGCTCGACCCCGCCTCCGAGAGCTCAACTGCCCTTCCATTGGTCCGTGGGTCCTAAGCCCGCCCCACAGTAGCCCAACAGCCGGCCCCACTCCGCAGGCACTACAAAGAGGCTCCGCCTCTGCCCGCCCCCTTGCAAAAGTTCCAAACCCCATTGGCTCCCGAAATTGTCAATCCCGGTGAGCGGGGCGTACAGAGGATTCTCCAGGCGCCAGCGATGGGAGCTTCGCTGTGGAGAAAGAGCAGGGAGCTGGGGCGGGCACTGACTGGAAGCTTTGGCCAGACCTGCTCGGCAGCCCGTGGCATTGCCTGGGTCAATATGGTGTGCATGAGCTCCTGTCTCATGGTCAAAGGGGTCGCAGAGGGGCGCGGACTGAAGCGGGGGCCCGGCCAGGCCTGGTTGCTACCTCCATCTTGGGCAAGGCACAGGTCACGTGGGCTGCGTGCCGGGACGCCGAACCCAGAGGGAGTGCGCAGGCGTAGCGGGCCCCGCCCTGCCCCGCGGCGGGCGCGCCGTTTGGGGGTGCGGCTCCAGTTATAGGGCCTTGAGCGCGGCCGTGGGAACTCGGGGCGTAGTGTCCGCTGCTGTTGCGGAGGTGTAGGCCCTGGGTGGCCGCCACCGCGCTCCGGTTTGCTAAGATGCGGTTCACAGCAGCAAGGCTGTGGCCGGGACTTGGCTGGGCATCTAGTAGGCCTGGGCCAAGCGCCTATGATTGGCGTTCTGGTGTGTGAGGGGCATGAAAGGCCACGTTTCTGTCGCCCCTGGGTCCAGTTCCTTTCATCAGGAGAGGAATATAACTTCTCATTCTGTGTGCATGGTATTGCCAGAGTCCCATGTCCAGCATGAAGGAGAGAGCACCTTGTCCACCCTGCATGGCATCTGACTAGTGACCTAGGATGCTGGCCTGTTTACTAGGCCTTGCCATGTAGGATTGAGCAGAGATTAATAGCATTTTTGGGCCATGACTTGGAGAAAGCTTTAGGTATGTGGATTAAAACAATTCTCAAATTCTTTTCATTATCTCAGGGTAATAGTCATTAGATAGCTTCGTACACTAGGATAGCTCAGCTGTGCAGCCAAGGGATGAATTGTGGAATGTGAAAGGGCGGAAGAAAATGACGGCACTTAGGAGTGCTGGCTCAGCCGCTTATAGAAAAGAACACGACCGAATTTACGTACAAAATAATGCATGATCCGTGCCAGCTAACATTTAGATGAAGCATGAAGTTCAGAAGTACTTGAAAGGATTAAGATGTAGAGTAAGTAATCAGACATTTTACGAGTACTGAATGGAAGACAATCCTGAACCAAAGTTACATGAGGAAGTTTTGGAGTATAATCTTAGATGCAATTACTTTCAAAAGGTAGAGTTGGGTGGGCAGTGGGGAGTATTGATTGCTGTGTACTGATTAAGAGTTGTGCTTGGCCAGGCAGTGGCACATGCCTTTGATCCCAGCACTGGGGAGGCAGAGGCAGGCGGATCTCAGTGGGTTCAAGGCCAGCATGGTCTACAAACTGAGTTCCAGGACAGCCAAGACTGTTACACAGAGAAACCCTGTCTCGAAAAAAGAGTTGTGCTCCGTATATAAAAGGGCTGTAGCAGCAAACTGAGTGTAGGGAGGGGGCTATACCAGCACAAACCAGGGTTCTGTAGGGCTTTACAGAGTCCTGGTCTCAAACTGAGCCTGTCCATGATCAAAAATAAAGACAGACCCCTAATACGAAAACACCCAAGAATTAGTAGAAGCCCAGCAATTAAAAGTTAAATTAAAAAAAAAAACATTCAGACTGGAGATAGAGCACACCTGACTGGCACAAACAAGGCTCTGGGTTTCCTCCCCAATATCGGAAGTGCAGGGTGAGCCAGATAATCTGTAATTAATTGCTCATACCAAAATCCCAGCATCTCAGAGTTTAGAAGTAGAGCCAGCCTAAGCTGCATGGCAAGTGACATTCTTAAGACCCTGTGTTTGGTCACCAGCACCAAGGTAGGAAAAAACTTAGACATACTAACTGCAATAATGAATGTGCACTGAGTAGGCATTGAGCCAAGCACATCAGATACTTTAGAACACATGGCAGAAAATTTCCAATCATACCAACCAGAGAACACAGTAAATACCTAGGTGTAACTTCCAAAGCAGCTGAGAATCAGCATGATCGGAAAGATGAACACTCGGGACACTTCACAGTCAAGATGAAGGTAAAATTGCTCCCAGATGATTAACCGGCTTCAGGGTGGAAATTGATAGGACCTGTCTGTCTAAGCTGTCACTAATGAGCAGCTTTCTAAGCCAAGGCCTACGGCTGGCCAATTGTTAGTTATTTGTAATATTACTCCTGTGGGAAGTAATGAAGGCAGCTTTTCAAATCAATGAGAAAAGAGGATGGAATGCAAACTGCTAATAATTTGAAGAAAGGAATGGATTTCTACCACATCAAGAAGAGGGAGACCTAAGCATTTAAAAAAGTACTTTAAAAAGAACCTGTTAGTGGGCATATCTGTCAGACAGACCATCAACAATCATGAAAGAAAGTACTGATCACCAACTTAATTAAAATTGTTAACATAATAAGTAGAGAAATGGACAAACCCCGGTTGTGAAATACCCAAGAATATTACTCAGCAGTATAAAAGTAATCCACAGGCAAATGAATGTGAGTAGCTTGGTGATGAAACCAGACAACAACAGAGCACCCAGGAGCCAGCCCACAACCATGGGACCAGAAACTAGATGAGTACTTCTTCTGCTGGACAGTGGCAAAGGATTGTGTGAGAAGAGCGAGGTGGATCTTTACATACACGTGGAATGTAGAATTCAGCTTGCTAGAGGGTAGTCCACTTTCAAAACTCACTGGATTTAAGAGCTACGCCTTTCTCAGACAGGCTTTACCTGAAAACAATATTGCAGGAAGTAGCTGCCTCACTTTTGAAGCATCTGGACACAAAGGAAGTTTAAAACAGGGAAAGGCTTGCATCATCTTCGTAGAGGCTGGTCTTCACGGGAAGGAGGCTTTCAAAGCTGAGACGAGGACAGGATTCCAAGGCAAACAAGCAGAGGCAAAGACAAGAAAACAAAAGAAGGAACGCCCAATGAACATGACAGAATGTTCTATTCCTTAATAACAGGAGAAAGGCAACACTGTATCTGTTGATAAAAGCAAACACGAAGAAATCAACACCATTACACCGTCACTGAGTGTCACCTAATGGAAACTTTTAGACAATTTCTCAACTACAGGCACAGATGAAACCTTACATTTTGTATATTTTTTCAACAAGTGATTTCAGTTCTGGGACTCTGTTCTAGTCAGTGTGGCTGTCAGTCAATATTCAACTAAAGATTCATAGAAGAAAAAAAAAAGGAATGGTTGGATTCCACAAGATAGCTCACTAAGTAAAGATGCATGCCATCAAGCCTGAGGACCCGAGTTCAATCCCAGAGACCACAAGGTGAAGAAGAGACCCCACTCTTGCAAATTTTCCACTGACTGCTACACATGTGCCATGGCTTGCACAAGTGCATATTTACGATAAATGTAATAAAAATTAAATGGTTTATATAATAGTGGGGTTTTTTTTATTGTGGTTTATATTGGTGAGTTGTGATGTGTTGTTTGAGCTTCCCTGAAAAGCTGGCTTGGAAAGCAGGGTTGCCCTCCACTCCAGACCTAAGAATGTTTATGTTGAGTGTCCTCTAAAACCCCCTGTCCCGGGTCAAGCTGGTCTTTGGCTCTGGAACAGAGAGAGGGAAAACAGTAAGGAACTAAGGGGTTGAAGACATCGTGTCCTTGAGCACGCTAGAAGGTAGACTAGTACAACAAAGATTAGTAGCGCTTATCCCATAGCAGGAAACCCTACAGTGGGAACGAGAAAGCAGAAACTCCTCCTCCGTGCAGAGGACCCTTACCAGGATCCTCAACCAAGAATGCTGGTTGACTGCCTCAACTTACACAGTTTCTGCTGGATAATTTTGAGTGCCCAGTCTGATAATGTTATCTGTCTGCTGCTATTTGTCCTTTTACTTGGAAGCCTTACCTGAGGGGACACTGTGCTCTGCCCAGGACTCTCACTTGGGGACTCCAACTGGTTTCCTTAACTGGTGTCGTTAATTTCCTTAACTTCCATCGTTGTTTTGTACTGGACCTTGTCAGCCTGGGGTGTGGGCAACAGCACTGGATGTGAGCACCAGCACTGGATGTGGGCACCAGCACTGGATGTGGGCACCAGCACTGGATGTGGGCACCAGCACTGGATGTGGGCACCAGCACTGGATGTGGGCACCAGCACTAGATGTGATGATGCTTTGCTATCTGCCGCTTCTCTTTGTCTGCTACTCACTGTTTGTTTGTTTGTTCGTTTTAAACTTCTGCCTGCTCACTCATTCCAAACTGAAAGCATAGCTATTACAATCTCCTGACCGCACATAATACAGATGGAAAGAAACATTGTTACAATATTGTATAATTTTTACAAATGCAAACAGTTGCAGATCCCAAACTATGAGAAAATATATACACCAGGGTGATCTAGGTGTTCCCTGAGCCATCTTCCAACCACTGGAAGAAGGGAAGACACACTCTTCTCTTTGCTAAGGAAAAGGCTGGTTAAGCAGCTAGAGCCTCAGTCAAGCTGGCTCCTGAATTACAGGGATGCTGACAAGTGAGAGGAGGTGCCAAGCAGGCATGAGAGTCACCAGAGTTCATGCCACCCCAGCCCTCCAGCCCTGGTCTTTGTCTTACTGCCCTTTGCCCACCAAGGCCCCTCCCCAAACCTACTTACTGCAAACAAGAATGGTTCAACCACGCTCTTGATACAAACAGCCGTAGCCCCACAAACCAGTTGAACCATCTGAGGCCCTCTCCTGGCTCAGGTCATACAAGTTTCAGCAATGGACTTCTGATTCTGTGAACTTAACCTTCACTGTCTGTCTGTCTGTCTGTCTGTCTGTCTGTTGTGAGAGCGCATGTGCTGTCCCCAGCATAGGGTGTGGGGGAGGATAATGGAAGCCAGACCTACAGGAGATGGAAAGCAGCAGGAGGGAGGGAGCCCAGGAAGAGGAGAGGCAGGGGCAGGCTAGAGTCCAGGGCCCTGGAGAGAGTCCTCAGCCATTTGGGAGAGGAGGAGAAAATTTTGAGACATTGCTTTTTGAGGAACTCAAGACAAAATGTCTTGAACCTAGTCCCCCAAAGCAGATACAAGGGTTGTACGAGGTATGAGTGACAGGTTAGGAATGGAGACGGGGAACAAGGAAGAAAGGAAGGCAGGCAAGCCAGTTCTGTGTCTTATAGACAGCTAGCCTGTGTGTGCTTGGGAAAGAAAGGGGATGTGTTCATCTACCGACTCGTAGTCCAGCGACAAAACTAAGCCCGCCAGGGCTATGCCTTGCCCTTCCAGGTGGCATAATTATAAGTTCCCAGTGGTCCCTGTGTCCCCAAACCCCGCCTTCAGCATCTGAGCAGACAACACTGAGGAGAGGAAGAACAGAGAGGACCAGATGTGCATGCTTCAGAGAATCTGTGAAAGTGGCCCCTTTCGGTGGGAAATGCTCATCTTGAAGAACTTAGAGGGTTGCAGACCACCGGCTGAAATGGAAGGAGGGCAGGACCTGGGAAGACCCTGATGAAGACTAGTGTTTCCATGGCCCAGAGGAGTGTGTGGAGGAAGAGAAGTACCTAGAGCCAGGGAGAGCCTGGCAATTCTTCCACATCATCTTCTGAGTCCTTAATGGCCGAGTGGCCCAGAAGGCAGTTCAGTGGAATAAAGATGCCCCTCTTCTGTGGACTCTGCCCCTGCATCTGTGGAATCCCCAATTTTCAGTCTCCTTGAGAATCACTCCAGAGTGGGCCCTCCAGCCTCTGTCTCACCCCCTTTTCTCCTTGTCATTGGCCCCACTTCTCACCTCAAGAACTTTCATTCCCATATCCGGTCCACTACCCCAGACACTGCTCACGACCACATGACTTGCCTTCAAGCCTGATGATAGGCATCTTGGAGCAATGGTCAGCCCTGAGGAGTTGTCCTCAAAATAGCACCAGACCACCTAGAGGTGGAATCCTGGGACCCAGGATGAGTAGCATATTCTGGAAGAGGAGCTACGGCCCTAGAGGTACACCACCCAGACGTCTTATGCCAGCCCTGACTGTGGGAGCGTGAGAGGCAGGTCTCAGGTTCTGAAAAAGCCCAACAGAACCATTCTGAAGCAGGGACAGGGCCTCTGCCAGAAGGAAGAAGCAAGCTGGCTTGGCCAGGACCCTGGGCCAGCTGAGTCTCCACTCAGTGAAGAAGGAAGAACAGAAATACATTCAGGCAAATGCTGGGAGAACTGCAGGTGGAGAGTAGGAGACTGGGGACCACAACCTTGTTTTATAGTAGATGTGCTTGTCAGCCCAGCCTAGAGAAGGCTAAGGAGATAAAGGAGACAAGGATAACACTGAGCATGCTTGACAGCAGCCAGGCCAGTGGGTAAGGAACTGAAAAAGAACAGGGACAAGCAAAGGATGGCTGTGGGGCCAAGACCAGCCAGACCGAAGCTCAGGGTCACCCTTGCTTGTAGCATTCAAAACTGTTGTAGAGAATTTGTTTGTTGGGTGAATGGGCAATTGGTATAGAAACAGAGAGCAATACGGTGGTGTGGGCAGGGGAGAGATGGTGCCTTCTCCTGCCGCCGCCACCCCTTACCGCCTTTGGTGGGTGAGAGAGCTGGCCCTGCCCCTCACCAGCTGCAGTACTCAGGAAATGGCCCCTGCACCTCACCTGGACAACACAGTAGAGCTGGCCCTGATGGTGTAGGTATGGGAGGGACGACCCTGAAGGCATGAAAACAGGAGGACTGGCCCTGACCCTTGCTCTTTGCTTCAAGGGTCAAATTAGCCAGGGCAATGCCAGAGAGCTTACCCAGGTGGTGAGGACAGGGGAGAGCTGGCAGGCTGACCAACCCTGAAATTACCCAGGCCCAGAACCAGGGTTATCAGTTGGCTCACCTCAACATCCATCCCATTCATGATCTACAGGAGCATGTGAAAGGGCTGGTCCTGCAGACCCAAAACAACAGAGAGCAACAACAGGATATCCAAGAGGAGTCCCAGTGAGGGACCAGCATTGATACGGTAGCAGAAACCAGAGGCCTCGAATCAGACCAATGACTTTTTGCAATGAACACTTACAAGTAAAGATATATGAACAAAAGCGTTTACTGCGTAACTCACTGGGTCACGCTCTAGCTTCCATGATGAGACTTTTCCTTTTCTTTTTCCTTTTTTTTTCTCTTGAATTTAATTTATTGGGGGGGCATTGCAAGGGCAGGGGGTAGATATGAAGGGACAAGGAAATGAATAGGATCAAGACAGATGACATGAAAGACAGAAAGAATAAACAAAAAGAAAGTTTAAAAAAATTTAAAAAAGAAAGAAAGAAACAGAGAGCAAACACTGAGTATCCTAATGGTGCTGGGTGAAGGGCAGAGGCCACGGTTCACATGAGGATCCAGGCTTCATGTGGGAAGGGATGGTAGATGAGAAAAGGTAAGAATCGGAGACCTGGAGGTGTCCAGGAGATGGGCAGCAGACAACTCTCTTGGCTGGACTGAGACATGAAGACATAGGAGTCGAAGGATGTTGTCATTTTCGGTTTCAACATGGGGAGAGGCAAAGTCCAGGGTTCTACAGAGGAGTAAACTAGCTTTCGAAAGATCTAAGAATGTGGCCTAAGAGACAGCCCTTGAGAACAGACATAGCTAGGTGAACCAGAAATCAAGAGGACCCCCAGCAAAGAGCAAAAACCTAAAGATCAGAAATCTAACATACATGAGACCCCGGGTTTTGGCTCGCAGCAGTGGGGAAGGGAGAGGAAGAAGAAACCTACACAGATGTGTTCATCAGGCAAACAACGGTCCTGGTCTTTCTAAACCAGGCGCTGGGGGCCGAGTGCACAAGGGAGGAGATGGAGTTCACGTCTTCAAAGAGAGCACAGAGGAGGGAAAGCATGACCTCTGCACAGGAAGACAAGCTAAGCTACCCCTGAGCGGTGCAGCAGGCTGCTCTCACTCTGGTCTGGTCTACACCACAGGCAGCACGGGGAACTCTGGCCCAGGCCAGCCAGGCACTGACACAGAAATGAGTCCCCGCGGGAGAGTCTTGGGGCTTCTGATAGTAGCTCACCTCCTCACCCAGCTTCTCAAGGACACCCAGCAATAGTTTCCCACTCACGGTGAGCTCATGACCAAAAATTATCCAACCTAAATGTCTTATAGAGAATGTGGAATTTCACCTAAATTCGTACGACCTGTAGGAAATGATTCACTGTGAGCAAGCGCCAGCAGAGGAGTCAAAAGCAGGGCTTGCCCCTGTCAAGACGTGGGGGTACTGTAAGTGTTAAAATAAGTGTACTAGAAAGGACTAAGGAAGTTAAGGAAACCCACACTAGATATGTAACCAAATGGTAAGGTGCTAAGAAAAAGAAGAGCTGACTTCCTTAACCAATAGCACTTCTAGACATGCAGAATATAGTCATTAAAATTAGAAATCCAAAAGGGAAGAGAAAGACAATAATCAATGATGTTATTGGTGACTTGTAAATGGATCCGAACAAATCATGCACGTGTAAACCAGAGAACCTAAGAGAGGGCTGTGGTCTTCACTCAGAGCAGGGGCCACGTAGATACATTGCGGCTGCACCATACCCCCACCTGGAGGTGTCAACTACTTAGGGCTGTGCCCTCTGGGGAACTGTCAAAGGGAGTCACCTCACCTGGCAGTGCTCTTTCCTCCCGAAGCTGGTGCCTGGTTGATGGCCATCAGAAAGGCCATCCCTCCACAATGCCTGAGCTTTGCATGGGATCCAGGAAGCAAATCAAGATGAGTCTGTCTCTCAGCCTTGCTCAGCACCTTCCCCTGCCCTGCCTTTGGAAAAGTGTCTCTCACCTATAAGTCACGGGTACAAGATCTTATAGCTCAAGCTGGACCTCTGGGGTCTGATCTCAGACAAGGCAGCAAAGGAGGAAGAGAGGAGAAACAACAGTGTGTGGATATCTTACAGTGCCTAGAGCAGTGGTTCTCAGCCTCCCTAACGCTGCGACCCTTTAATACAGTTCCTCGTGTTGTGGGGACCCCCAACCATAGAATTATTCCATTGCTACTTCATAACTGTACTTTTGCTACTGTTATGGATTGTAATGCAAATATATGATAAGCAGGATATCTGATATATGACCCCTAAAAGGGGTCATGACCCACAGATTGAGAACCATTGGCCTAGAGGCAAGAGCTCCTCAGATCCAGGATTCTCTATGAGTTCTGAAGATAGCATCCACCAGATAACACAGGAGTGACGCTGCACCACACCAATAAGGTAGAAGCCTCATAAGAGTCACCAGGGAGAAGTGACCACTTGCCTTCTAAGGCATGACGGGACTCATCATGGGAACTGCAGAATCCCCGAGTCACAGATTTTGATGCTGAGCAATGAGTCTGGTCACCCTGCAGGCTAGACCAGCTGAATCCACTCAGTAACGAGGAAGACTACACGTTCAGGCCAATGCTGAGAGAACTTACTACCAAAAGCCTCCTGTGAAAACAACTGAGAAAGGGTAGTCCTCAACTCAAGTCAGTAGTACTGGCTCCAGGACCCAGCATGCTCACTAAGTAGCTTCCATCCTTTACCAGTGTCCCTCCAGCCTCTCAGAAAGCAGCTGTGCCCTGTCACAGAGCACCAAGACCTGGGGGACTGCTGTCCATAGGACTGGGTTGACACAGACACGGGGACCCTCCTCACAGTCAGTGTAGATAAGGGCACACAGAATGGGGATAGATGGGGTCCTGCCTCTGCCTCCTTAGTGTCTTTGCTACAGTGGCTATGTTACACAATTTCCTTAAACTTTGCAGCCGAGCATTGAATATTTCTAAGCTCTCAACTTCTGTGGGTCAGGAGTCTCCTCAGGCTGCCATCCTGATGTCAGCCAAGACTACACACTCATCTGAGGCTGAGGGTCCTCTTCCAAGTGCCCTGGCTGAGGGCAGAGCCCAGTTCTATGTAGTGGCGGTCCTGGAGTCCCTGCTCTCCAGAAGCCATCAGCTGAGACTTTTCTGAACTCTTTGAGGCCCCTCTCTATGCTCTGTTTGTCTCTCTAAAGAGCAGCCTGTGCCTCGGAAGCCAGCAGGAGATTCTCTTCAACTTGGCCTTTCTTGACTTCTAAAAGTGTTCCTGATTAGATCAGGCCCATCAACGTCTCCTCTTAGAGCAACTCCAAGTCCACTGACTCAGACAGAGCCTGGAAGACATCTGCAAAATCCCTGTCATGCAAAGGAGTGAAAAGCCACAGTCTGGGTCTCCCCAGAGCATGCCACTTTGCTGGACGGGCCTTCTGATCTCTGTTTTTCTTCCTGGAGGCAGGATATCACATCTCCCAGGTGAGTAGTACCCTTTCTGGGGAGGAAGGAAAGTAGGGAGGAAAGGAGGGAGGGAGGGAGAGAGAAAGGACGGGAGGAAGAAAGGGAGGAAGGAAGGAAGGGAGGGAGGAAGGGAGGGAGGGAGGAAGGGAGGGAGGGAGGGAGGGAGGGAGGAAGGAAGGAAGGAAGGAAGGAAGGAAGGAAGGAAGGAAGGAAGACAGGTTCTTTAGTGGGAAGTCACAGTCCAGACTTCAGTGGGAAGTCACACAGACTTCTGTACAAATAGCCCTATTAAAATAATACCCATTTCCTTTAGCCTCCCAACATAACTTAGTTACTTTCTATAACTGCTTCTTTCTGTCTAGGCCAGTACAAAAGCACTTAGGTTTTGCTAGTTGGGGACCTTCCTTTTCTATGAGTCACGTGAATCCTAAATAAGTAAACCTGTGCCTTCCACTTATTCATCTGCCTTAAGCCCAAAGATTCTTTGATCCTCGATGGAACTGGGGGAGGGGAGGCAAGACTTTGTCTCCAAGCCCCTCCTGTGCACAAATCCTGCCCACATTCGCCAGTGGGGCTCTGGGAGCACCTTATGCTTCCCTGCATGCTGGTCTGAGGCTCAGCCAGACTCAGGGCTTTGCAGCCCTGCCTTTCCTCCTTCTGTAACCCCATGTATGTCTGCTGCTAAGCCAGCTGTACGTGTTCACATCTGTCTTGTGGCCTCATACATTCTCTCCATCTGTTCTCTTCTGCCACAGAGCACCTGAGACTGGAGATTCATTTAGAGGAGACAGTTATTAAGCTTACAGAGGCTAAAAAATCCAAGATCTATTAGCCTCATCTGCTTGGCTTCTGATGAGGTCCTCAGCTGCTCCATGCATGGAAGGAAAAAAAAAAAAAGTGAGGGCCGGAATGTGTTCAAAGATTGCGTGGGGGAGGGGTGGGGTGCAAAGTGAACCTATGTGCAAAGTGAAGTAAGGGAAGGTGATAACTCACCCAGTCTCATGATTGTTCACTTTTTGAGTGGAGTACCCATGACTTAATGACTTTTTAAAAGTACCACTGCCACCTCTCAGTACAGTGCACTGGGGACCAGGTCTCTAACACAAGAATTGGGGGATGTAAACCATATTCGAACAGTATTATATGACTGTGGCCAGTGTTTTCAAGTGGCCCATATGTTTCTGAAATGAATGAGCCCCTAATCTCAGAGTGTAGAGTTCTCTTGATCCATGGGCATCTGTTTGGCTTGAGATGCAGGTACTTATCTATCAGACAGCAAGCTCTGGGAGATGGAGAACAGTTATCCTGGGAAGAAAACCCAAGGGCATGCCCCTGAAGTGACCTCCCTGCTCCCCGGTCCCTTTCCTCCTAATCCTTCCTTTGGCCAAGGACAGACATCAGCTGCAAAGGAATGCAAAGCTAAGAAGACTCTGAACAGGCACAGTGACGTAAGCATAGAAAATTTCTGGTGTAAAAAACAAAGGGGATCTGAGAAGGTGTGAGGCACCGTGAGAATGTAAGCACTGCATGTTGCTAGTGTTGCTGGGAGCTTTGGCTTTGTATTTTGTTAACATTTTCCAAGAAAACACTACCCTTGAGATAGAATAAACAAGTTCCAAAGCATCAACTGAGGCCAGGAAAAGGAGGGAGAGAAAATTCTTCAATCCAGTAGACTCTGGTTAGGAAGAAACGGCAGAGGAAGGCTGGTCAACAGCCAAGGAGAGAGAAAGTTAGGAGAATGCCCCAAACGCATTCTCCAGAAAGAGTTGAAGCCTAGAGCAAAGGGGGTATGTAGAAAGTAACTAAAAGTTTATTTTGACTGACAGTTCCAGAGGGCGACAGTCCCTCCGGGCTGGGCAGGTATAGCAGGAAGCTGACTGTTTACATTCTCATTCACACACAAAAGCAGAGAGGAAACAGGAAGTAGGATGAGGCTAGGAGCCCTCAAAAAGCAACCCTAGGGATTTCCATTCTTAGCAAGGCCACACCTCCTAAAGTTCTATACTCTCCCTAAAACAGGAACCAAGTATCCAGATATGTGAGCCTATGGGGGACTTCACATCAAACGACGTAAGACTACATTATTATAGTCCATTTTCAATATGAGGTGCGCTTCGAGTTGGTCAGTTACAGGCAGCAGGAGGCTCTATGCCCCTCTCTCCCCTAGCTGGCAGCCAGTGCCTGCTTGTCTTAGAACCCTGAAAGTTGGAAAGTTACAGGCGTTTGCTATGTGACTGAGCCCACAATCAGGAAAGGGGGCAGTCTCACGCCCCAAGTTGTTCTTTAGATACAATGTGCTCTGAACCCATGAGATGGGAGATTAACGAAAGGGGTGATTCTCAGCCTATGGGAGAAGAGGACAGCAATTGCTTATGATTGGGACATTTAAAAAGATTCATTTATTATTATTTTATATGTATGAGTGTTTTTGCCTGCGTCTATGTGTGGGCATATCGTGTATGCGTAGGGCCTGAAGGATCTGAAGAACACACGGGATCCCCTGGAACTAGAGAATGGTTGTCAGTTACCACGTGGAGACTAAGAACTAACCAGGCTCCTCTGTAAGGGCAGCAAGTTCTTTGAACTGCTGAGCCATCTCTCCACATACCCCTTTGCTCTATGCTTAGACCCTTTCTGTTGAAGGTACATTAAAAAGTACTTCGTTTCCAAGAGTTCCTTGGACTTGTTATTTAATCTCCCATATACCACCACAATAACAATAAGTCACAATGAAACCCCGTTGACTAAATTTGCCAGGTAAAGACAGCTTGCCAAGTTGGATTTAAAAATCAAAGCCAACTACTGCTTATAAGTGATATCCAAACAGGATAACACATAAACACCAGTGGTCTGAGGAATGAAACAAAATGTTTAAGTCAAAACTTTTGAAAGCATTTCTGTTATTAGAAGATTGCTGGAATGTTCTAGGAAAGAAAGGATTGTTGGAGACAAAGATGGCCACTGTGTGGTGGTAGGTATTCGACCTCATGATGACATAAACCAAAGCTTCATGGTTCAAAGGAGGAACACGGAAGCCCACAGCATGGTGAGTATTAGTCTCTTTATAGCTGATAACACACAATGTGAGTAATAAAGCAACATACTTATGTCAATGTCCAAAGATTAGAAGTGTCCTACACTCCTGGAACCCTTGTGAGAAAGCACGTGCTCTCCACAGAGACGCAGTCATGTGCAAGTGCTGGCCTTGCAGGCACCCAAGGCCACCGCAGATCTTAGCATGCTGGGAGAGTTGGCATCTTGCAGCTCACCACATGTGCTAAGCTGAGAGGTCAGCTGCTCTGCCTCTGTGGGCAAACGCCACAACTGAGGAAAGGTTGGGATGACTGTGTTCCTAGGTACCCATTAGGAATGTCCAGAATTTCAAAGAAGATAAAAACTGAGTTTGGTGACGCACACTGTGAGCCCAGCGTGGGAAGCAGAAGCAGGAGAATCTCTGCAAGTTCAAGGTCATCCAGGACTACATAACAAATTCCAGGCCAGCTAGCAATATTCAATATGAACTTGTCAAAAAGAAAAACCTAACCAATTAATTAATTAGTTAGTTATTATTAAGTTAATAGTAAGTAAAGACACCATTTACAATGCAAGAGCCTTATAGTACCTAGCTAGATATAGCAGAAGTTGTGTGCAGATGGAGAGTTATGAAACCATTGAAATAACTGGAGACAGTTACTAAATTTCATCAACTCTAAAACATGTTTTTAAAAAAATATTTTTAACATCTCAGAAATCAGAGAGAACTTCAAATTGACCCTGCCTTAGCTTCTTGTCATAAATTAGCTGGCAGTACTTGCTCCTTTCCTCAAAACAGAGTTCATAATGGCATAGCTTTTAATTGGCAGCATCTTGGATGCAGTTAAAGAAATCCCATGTCCATAGATGAAAAGACTAGAAACTGTGAGCAGCCTTCTCTCTGCTGCATCATGAAACCATATTATTGTTGGCTAGCTGATTCTGGAAGTAGGTCAGGCAATTTTGGTAAATAACCAAGGAAATATATCTTGATCAGATGTCACCATCCATCCTAAGCTTTAGGGATGTGGCTAGAAAGGGTTGCCCTGAGATGAACAGACAGAGAAGTATAGGACGGAGAAGTCCAAACAACAGCACGTGTGCATGCAGAAATGTGACTGTGGTGGTCTGAATGAAAATGGTCCCCATAGGCCCGTAGGGAGAAGCACTATTAGGAGGAGGTGTGGCCTTGTTGGAGGAAGTGTGTCACTGGGGTTGGGCTTTGAGGTTTCAGATGCTCAAGCCAGGCCCAGTGTCTCTCTCTCTCTTCCTGCTGCCTGCCCATCCAGATGTAGAACTCTCAGCTACCTCTCCAGAATCATGTCTGTTTGCATGCCACCATGCTTCCCACCATTTAATGGACTAAGTCTCTGAATTGTAAGCTAGCCCCAGTTAAATGTCCTCCTTTATAAGAATTGCCACGGTCATGGTGTCTCTTGACAGCAATAGAAACCTTAACTAAGACAGTGACCTGTGACAGAGATTGTATCCGGGAGCATGTAAATATTTCTAGTCCTTGGCTAAGTAAATTGAGTGATACTTCTAAAAAGTGAAGTATTACACAACAAAGACAGGCATTGGTGATCACGTTTGTGAGCACGTGTTTGTGAGCAATGGCGGCAGACCACTAAGTCACTGGGCTTGTGCAAGCGGCTATCCCTACCGAAAGGATGAGTAAAAGCACTATTTCATCCCGAACAGGCAAACTTGGAAGAAAAATAACCTGTATGAGAAAAGTAAAACTTTAGAGTTTTAGAAGGCAGTGTGAGAAAAATAGGTTATGATCTGTGGGTAGATTTTAAATACAGAGTGGGGAAAAAAAAAACAGAAACCGTAAAGAAAAGTATCATTGTTCAACTCCATTACCCATTAGGGGAAGGCAAACTAAAGCCACAGTCAGTTGCTACAAAACTACAGGGAAAGAGAAAACAAAAACCAGTGAAGATGCACTGTGCTGCTGTGGTAGAATGATACCTTTCTTGGGCATGTGTGCACACTGCTCTGAAATACAGAGCTTTTTTTTTTTTTTAATCGAAGGCTTCTTCCGGTGTAAACACACCTAACATAGAACCTGGTGATCCAGCTGCTTGGCATTCTCCCCTGGTAAATGCAAACTCTTGCTCACACAACAACTGGATGCAATGTTTATTGAACCTCTAGTCACAGCAGTCATGGAAAGGACTTGTTCCTAGTCTGTGGCTGAGTGAATGAATTCAGTGATACCTCTAACAGTGGAGGGAAAGAGATGCATGGCTATGGTTCTGTGATCAACATTCGTGAGCCTATGTCATAATATAAACCTCTCAGCAGTTACTGTGTGCAGGAGCACTGAAGCAAGCCCATTGGACCATTGGACCTTCCCTCATTTCATCCTCACAGTGATCCAGCAGACAGGTGTGCACCTGAGTCTCCTGCCTTTCCGGAATGAGACCAAAGAAGCTCAGAACCGTGAGAAGGGATCCACCTGAGTGAGTGCAGAGGCGTCTTAGACCTCTCCCCACCTAGGCTGTGGTATCTGTTGCAGGGAGCATGGTGTCTGTTACACATCAGGTCTTGGAGTGGATCTGCTTGGCAAGTCCCTCAGGGAACGGAGGGTGGAGCTTAAGCTGACTCGGGGCTAGCTGAGCTGAAAGGGTGTGTCTTAAATCTCTTCTATAATTGTTATCCCTTTCTTCAGTCCCAGCTCACTGGGCATTTTCCTCCTACACCAGTTTAATAGAATGATTAATCTCTCTCCTCTGTTAAAATGAAAACCGCTGTGTGCCCCACAACACCAAGGTAGGAGTCACTTAAAAACCATTAGTAGGACCTTTTCCTGGCAAGCAGAAGCTCTGGGTTGGATCCCCAACACTTCGTAAAACCAGGCAGTCGCCCATGTGTATAATTGAAGCACTCTGCTGGTAGAGGCAGGAGGATCACAAGTTCAAAACCATCCTTAGTTACATAGTGAGTTTACTGCCAGGCCTGGAGCACAAGAACCTGTCTCAAAAGCAAAGTCAATAACAAAACCCAATAGAAAAACAACAAACAATTAAACAAACAAACAAACAAGCAAACAACAACAAAAACCTGTTCCTCTTCTTAGACAAAAACATCTTTTATCTTAAAACTTAGGGGTCACCTCCCTAGCCATCTTGTGGAATCCACTGGCTCCCCAGGAGGACTTCACTGTGAACACAATGGGGCATCTGTTTGTTAATTTTAATTTTATTTTCCCCACTAAACATTCAAGTGAGAAACATTTGGAGATTTATATTCAGGGCACAGGACCAAATGGTATCCGAAGCCTTTCTTTGTTAAATATAATTAATTTTCTTGGCTTTTTTCCTCCATCATGACAAGGCTGGATCATTCCCATTCATCCTATTTATAGGTGGACCCTCTCCCAGAGTCAGTGACGCCCACGGAGATGCTGGAGGGAGACAGCGGTTCTGTTTCCTTTCTTGTTTTGCTATCAGAAAACGGGAGACAGGTATTTTGTGGTACCAACTTTTAATTTCAAGAAATAAAAACAGCAACAACAACAAAGCAGCAAACAAGAGACAAGCTTTTACTGACTTTGAGTTTGTCTAAAGCAGGCAGCCAGTTCACTTGGCTTCACTGCCAGTAAAGTGTGCCGAGAAGTCACAGCACCCAGGACCTAGGGAAGGTGTGGGAGGGAGATTCCTGTGTAGCTGGAGAAGCAAAACTATTGCTGCTTCTTTTTCCTTGTTTCTTTGCTAGATAAAAAGGAAGACTTCTTTGTCACATGCGCGCACGCACGCACAAACATCGCAGTTAGAATCTAAAGAACTCTAGAAGGAACTGCACAGACAATGTTATTTTTCCAATAAAAGATACATGTGATCTGGCCTGGTGTTGTTTTTAACTGGAGATATTGACTTCCATCTGACTGATGAGTGGAGCATCTTTCTCCTGAAATATTGATGGTAGATTACACGAAACCACAAACTATCTCCGCAAAGCCCATCATCTGTAATCCTAATGGTCTTTTCTCTCCTCAGGATGACTGCTACATTCATGATATGATGGCTTTATTCTGTCTTGGGGAAAAACTTTTTACCATACTGCTAAATTAACTTGTCAAAAGGCTTCAAACTTCGGAAGCTTTTACAGCTCAATTCAGTGCTATTATTCAAGATTGAAAGGGAAGGCCATGGACTGTAAAAGCTTGCAAAAAATAAATTTCACGGGCTTTCATAGACTGAGTGAAATACTTACCTTTTGTTCAGGTTGTATGTCTTTATTGAAGAGTCTGCGAATAGCTATGTTTGCTATAAATCCTTGCGCTTCCCTGAAAGACTGTGTGTTCTTGTCTGCTGCCCTTGAGGCCATTTTCAATGTGTCCTCTTGAGGACAATCACATCCAGGGAACACACTTGAGCTGGGCACACTCCAAGATGCGGGGACAAATGGAAGTCAAAGATCCCCAGCTTCCAGAACAAACCGTTATCTTTCCAATTCTCCTATTCTTAAAAAAAAAAAAAAAAAAAAAAAAAAAAAAAAAAAAAAAAAGATTTGTAAGGGACTGGATGGCCAATTACTGCTTATAATTGCAGGCTAACTCTCAGGGCACATTCCAGGGGATACTTCTGTAGTCTAGGGATGAAGATGAGGAGACCCGGCTGCATTTCTTGTAAGCATCCTCACTGTGACAGGGCATCTGGAACACTGAATGGCTGGCACTCAGTGCCAGCACACCAGGTGGTGGGTCAGCTCTATCATCCACCCCACAGGAAGGAGAGCCCATGGGTTAGAGGTCAACTGGCAGCCTGGTGGAGATGTGACCCAAGACTAACATAAGCCACCCCTGCCCCCGAATCCAGGACTATTCTGGCAGGGGCTGGGGAGCGTGTGTTATCATGAAATCAGCACCTTTATGCTTTAGCCATTGGAAGGTGCTCATAATGGTGGGCGGGCTTTGCTGGTGTTCTGTGGACTGAGAGTCTCGTGGTTGCCCTTCAATCAGTAGTAACTATTTCAATAGTGACTCAGAACACTTGAGATATTGTAAAACATAGATTTTTCTGGTCCTGTGCCAAGAAGTTTACAAGACTGAAAAACCAGATTTGTGCATTTGATATTTTTGTTTGCTTGTTCATTTGTTTGGTTTTGAGACAAGATCTCCCTATGTGGCCCTGGCTGGCTGGAAACTCACCACGATACCTGGCTGGCTTCAGACTTTGAGGCATATTCCTGTCACTGCCTCCTGACACTCTCTCTTCCGTGAAACCTGCCTGCCCACCATGGAGTGGATTCTTTCCTATTGACCACTGAGTCTGCCTTAAAACCACGGAGCCTGCCCTGTCTACCAAGAAGTCTGCAATGCCTACCACTGCACCTGCCCTGCCAATCATAGAGCCTGCCCTGCCCACCATGGAGTCTTTCCTATCCACCACCTAGCCTGTCCTGTGGACCATGGAACCTACTCTGTCCTCAGCAAACCTGCCCTGCCCACTATGAAGCCTGTCCTGTCTACCAACCAACTTTTTGCCCTGGGCTTCTGTAGGGTGAAGACTTACTTTCCTAGACACTTGACATCTCCTGTATTGCATAAGGATTCTTTGAATCATACATCATGACTCTGATTGACTTTGAGCTGAGTGACAACCTCCTCATTCTAGCCACAGTCCCTGACACAGACATGGTCCCTGTCCCCTCTACACAGAGGTGCAGGGCAGAAATGAATAGGTTTGAAAGCCAAACAGGCTGACTAATTGGTACCTTAGATTGCAGACAGGTGCAGGGGGCCCAACAAGTTAGGAAATCTCTTGGAGTTCTGGTGAAGTGCCAAGCAAGACTCACAGGAACATTAGAAGAGGATCTGGCTTTGGTGGCTAGGTGTGGCAGGAACAGTGACCAATGGTCCATTCCGGGCTTGTGCAAGGGTGTAGGGTTTAAGGTGGGTTCAAAGGTCAGAAGCTGAGTCGTGTGTCCTGCTCAGACAGAATCCACTTTCCAGCTTCACAGCCAAGATCCTACACTGTGTAGCGCGCCTCAGGAGACTCTGTTACAGGGTACAGCCTCTTCCCAAGTCTCCCAGGGCTTCATCTGGAGTGTCAAGCTGACCTGATGCAGTCTCATCTGCTCTGAGGGACAGCAGAGCAACCCTGGTGACTTCTGAGAAGGGGGGAGTCGTCCTGAGGCTCGGAGTTCAGAAATCCTCTCTACTGGACAGTCCCTTTGCACCCATAGCGTCTCCTCTTCCCGCTCTGAGTGGTTTTAGGAAGAGTCACATGAATTATAGTCCCAAGAGCATGCCAGGCTTGCATATGACATTTTATATATGGATCATCTTGACTCTTTGCTACAGTCTTAAATAATGTCCCCCATTATTATTCTTGTTTTCCAAGAAGAAAGGTGAGCACACAGTGACTCCAAGTGGCTTCCTAATTCACATAGCTAATAAGGAAGTCTCAGGGACAGGGCAGATGTCTACCTGCTAACTCTCTTGGGCTTTTCACAAGCCATGCTTTCTTCTGGTTTACCCACAGATGGAAGATGTGGCCCTTGGACTGTGATGCCAGATCTAACCAGGGAGAAGGTGTCCTGGCCCAAAGAGCAATGACATGTGCCTCCTACCATCAAAGCTTGATTTTTCTATGTTCACGACGAGAGACTTTCCAGCTCGTAGAGGTTCCTCTCTGCATTGACAGGTTTTTCCTTCTTCCTGTAGAGCTTTCCTGACTAATTCAGAATAGAAACGGAGACGTAGAAATGGGATTTGCCCAACCATCTCCAAGAGGATTTTAGTTTGGGGCTTGTGTTACTGGGCAGCGCATGACACAAGAGCCCTGGGTGTTACACCTGAAGATTCTAACAGCAAGAACAGAAGCAACTATCGTAAAGTTTTCATTGAAAACTTTCCCGATGTTTTGAGAAGAATGTCTCTTTTGAGACCGGCAGAAATAGAATATAAATCAAGGAAATGGAGAGAGACTCATCAAGGCCCCCAAAGCCAGTGCAGGGCTGCTGAAATGGTCCAGTGGGCAGAGGGGCTTGCTACCAAGCCTGATGACCTAAGTTTGGTCCCCAGGATCCACATGGTAAGAAAAGAACTGACTCCTGCAAGTTGTCCTCTGACCTCAACATGTATGTGCACACGGAGTGTTCACACATGAAACACACACGCACAAATAGGTAGATAGATATGACCTTTAAAAGGTCAGTGAAAACATGTGGGGATGCATCTCACGTGTGGACATACATGTGCATGAACAAACGTACCCGGGGTCTTTGTGTCCTCCAAGTGCATGTTGAAATTGCTCCCCTGTGTTGGAGATGGGACCTCTGGAAAAGGGAAGAGATCATGTGAGAAACCACAGAAACAGAGATCTTTGAAAACACTAGGCTGTTGATTAACACAGGACTTAGCACAGGCAGCAAGACCGAGGAAGACACCTGGACAGTAGGCGGGCTGCAGGCTTGCTTGGGGTAGCTGTTTAAATGGCGTTGAGTGACAGAAACAGAGAGACACACAGAGAGGCACAGAGAGGGGATAAATACGTAGAGACAGACACAGAGACACACAGGGAGAAAGGCAGAGAGGGAAGTGGAAGCTCAGGCTCCTGTCCTTCCTGGAACTGGTTCAATCTGGTTTCGTCTCTGCTTTTGAGAGCAGCTCAGGATCAGTCCACCTTGCGAGAGGCTCTGATCCTGGATCAGCTTCTTCACAAGCACCCAGGCAAACTTCATGCTTCCTAGGAGGCTGGATGAGCTGCAGGCTCAGCTGAGAAGTTCATGCTGCCTCCCTTTTGCCCCCCACCCCACCCCTGGGGACACGGTCACCTCACCATTCTCCAACATGACCTCCTTTTCTACCTCAAGCCCTCTCTCCTCAAAATGACCGGTCTCAGCTCAGAGCTCTGCTAAGTGGTGTGGTCCCCCTCTCCACGAGGTTCATGACTCCAAACCATTCACAAATGTTGTGTGAGAGACAGGACCCTCTGAGCAGAGGATGGTAGCACTTCCTGTGCTGACAGAAAAGGAAGGCAAAGATTGTGTCCCCACCCTGTGCAACAAAACACTCTTGCCCAGATCTGATAGTCTCTAGATCTGGGAGCTGTGGGCTCTCACCTCAGTCAGATGTTTAAGTTGCGATTCTTCTAACCCAGCTGTTCTTAACCTTCCTAAAGGTGTGACCACTTAATACAGTTCCTTATATTGTGGCGGCCCTTCAACCATAATATTATTTTTGTTGCTACTTCATAACTGTAATTTTGCTACTGTTATGAATTATAATGTAAATACCCGATATGCAGATGGTCTTAGTGGCCCCTGTGAAAGGGGTTTGTGACCCACAGGTTGAGAAGCTCTGTTCTAGCCTGTCACTGGGAATCTTGTCTCTCCTGGCCAGCAACTGGTGTGTTAGCAGCGAGATTCCTGATGCCAACTTAAAAAGTAAATGACAGCTAGATGGGTCTCCAGAGATCATTTTATTTTCTACATAACAAGAACGGGCCATGGGAAGTATGCCCTGTTTCTCAAGCTCTTTGCTCTTCTTTGGATTTTAGAACCCTGGAGCATAGATGTGATGCTGGAGGCACGGGTGTCTGCTGTGACCAGGAGGCCACAAGCATGAAGAGAGCCAGGAACTTGCTACAGACACTGGAACAGAAAGTCAGGAGGTAGGTACTCAGCTCGTGGATATCACCAATGAGGAGCCATGGGCCTGGGGCTGTGCCTTTCCTCATTTGTGTGCGTGAGAGAGAAAAATAAACCTTAATACATTTAAGTTGCGGGGGTTCAGTCATATATGACTTACAGCCTAAAACATTCCTTGTTGATAGGAACCATATTTTGAAAAAAAAAATTAAAATGAACTCAGCAGAACCAGGACCTTAGCAGTCATTGTTTACTGTCTACAAACCTGGGCGAGTTCTGCTGAGTTTGGTCACCCTTCCTGGCATAAGAAAAAATGAGCATAAATATTAGTTCACAGAAAGTTTGTGTCTCAAACGGAAACCAATACAGTTCCAAACTTGAGGACCAGCAACAGGTGCTCCCCAGAAAGGACGCTTTATGACCTGCAGAACAGGCTTCTAGAGACAGTGATGTTAGTGCAAGGTGTAAATTGTTCCACCTGGACCCCACACACCACTGATGTTGCCAAAAGACAGAGGTGTTGAGCGACCAGTGTGGCAGCGGGACCCCAGGCTGCCCTTGGATGCAGCTTGCACTCCGCAATCTAATCGTCGGACCCTGTCAGATCTGCCCTCTTCCAGGCGAACCTGAGCAGTTCTGGGAGCAAATGTTTGTGGGAAGTCCCTCTGTAGTCTTTCTGTGTGGATCTGGCCCTTCGGGTTTGTTTCTCTCTTCCTGTGCTTCCCGCTGTGGGAAACTATAAGTGAGCACAAATCACTTCTTCTCTGGGTCATTACCTCCAAGAACATCCATGCTGGCTGAGCTCTCCGAGACCATCCGAACCAATTTTAATCCAGTGTGCCTTTGAAAGCAGTTCCCCTTCCCAGAGTGCCTTCAACTACATCCAAAAGGACAGCACTGTTCAAAATTGTAATTCCATTATCTCAGACTGCGACACAAATGCCAGCCCTCTGCGTGAGCCGTTTTCAACATTTTCCCTTGAAGTAAGAGTTTGGCCTGATAACCTCGCCTTTAATTTCTAAAACTGTTTCCACCCAGGAAGTGAGCCACTGCACATTCATGCTTGAGGCACACATGTATTTGTGCACGCTGACACACACGGGTAAGGAAAATCAAAGTCTCTTAGGGCTTCTTGTGCTTTTAGTTCCCTCTATGGAAGTTTTCGTCTTGTTGTTTTGTTTTTCAGAAATGACTGTGGATTTACTAAAAAAAAAAGTAAGGTTTGTGCTGGAGAGAGAGTTCAGCACTGAAGAGCACTTGCTGCTCTCACAGAGGACCCAGAGTCAGTTCCCAGCATCCATGTCAGGTGGCTCACAATCGCCTGAAAGTCCAGCTCCCTGAATTGTGCCATCTTCTGGCCTCCACGGATACCTGCACTCATGTGCATATCCCACCCCCCAAATAATTAAAATAATAAAAATTCAAATAAAAAATATACAAGGCTTATTAACCCTTAGTCGAGTAAAGTTTATTTATACATGTGACATCAGTAAGTTTTAATGATTGTAATAAATTCATTATTGAAATGCATTAACCATTACACGAGAATACATTAGTTATTTATTTTCTTGCCAATGGTGGGTCTCCTATGGGAAGTCATATTAGTTACTTACCCTGACAAAAGCAACGTAAGGAAGAAAGGGTTTATTCTGACTCACACTTCTAGGGCATATCGTGGTGGATAAGTCAAAGTGACTGGTCCTTGACGCAACTGCCCAGAGTGTGCTGGGGACTTAAGGTGGGGCATCCCTGACCATCAGTTCAGATCTGCACAGCTAGTTCTGTGGACTTGGAATAGCCCTCCCTATCAGTTCATTCCACAAATACAGCACTGGCTCCATCGCACCCACAGTCAGGAAGCAGAGAGTGATGACCGCACGCTGCTGCTCAGCCCCCTTTCTCCACTTGCACAGTCCAGGATCCCAGTCAAGGGAATGGCGCCTATTTATATAATCACGATGCCCCCCAGCAAGCATGCTCAGAGGCTCTGGTGATTCTAGATCCTTTCAAGTCGACAGCACTAATCAGCACCGAGAGGAATGTGAATGCCATTTTCAGTTCGGTATGCTTATCACTGAGTCAAACAAAGGACAGACAGCAAGCTCTCTGTAAATACTGGCCTCTACAAACGATTACTGCCGAAGACTACTGCGTAGAGGCACCATGCTTTCTGAAGGGCTTCTCTGCAACGCCACTTCTAATTCCATATTTGGTATTTTTAAAAAGTTATGACTTTTGCATGAATTGCAACAGTCCACAAAATTTCTAATTCCTAGGTGCTGATAGGGTTTCCTCTGGGAAGATGCCTACTCTTTAGGCACCACTGTCAGATGAATGCATGGATTATTTACTTTGCCTTTGACGCAGGCGACTGTGACCTGTGGCCTCCCTGGCTGGATCCATTCGCTAGCTCACTTACCCACACCAGCTACAGCTGCCTGGGTGTTTATTTTGGTCGTGCATTTCAAAGGCCCATTTCTACCCTAAACAGACATAATGGAGCAGCTGCGGCTGATAAAAACTCCAGCATAATCCTCACCCTCTTGTACATATCCTGTGGTTTCAGATTTAATTTTAAAATTTCGCTTAACTCTTGATTCGCAATTGATATAGTGGGTTCTGTGGAAAATGACAGCAAAGCTGCTCTCTTCCCGGAACAGGCACAAACAGAGAATAACAGAGCCTCTTCCTGCCTCCCCAGCAGCCAAGATGGCTGACCCAGGGTGGCCCTTCCTCCTCAGCAGGGTGCTGAATAACTGACATGTGGATGGGCTACTAGAGTCCACAGGTAGCAAGCCCTTGTGAGATGGGCAGGAATGTATGGCTAGAAGGATTAGGCCTAGGCCTTTCATGACACCCCCCATCCCACCCCATGCCTAGAGCAACTTTGAAGCCATACGGAGAGGAATATTAGGTATTGATTGGATGAAGCCTAGAGACTGCCTAGAGTGTGCTGAAGACTTAAGATGGCGCACCCTTGCCCATCAGTTCATAACTGCATAGAGAAGGCTGTGGACTTGGGCGGGTGTGCCCTGCCTGTCAGTTTGTTCCATAAGTACCCTGGCTCCGTGAAGCGCACAAGGTGAGAAGCCGGGTGAACACAGTATTGGGTTTACTTATATCTGAAAACCAAAACAGAATGTTCCTCTCTTAAACCATTCATAATGGTTTCTGGGCTCTGGGGTCCTCCTTAAACCCCAAGCCTTCAAGCCACAGAGCCTGAGCCCTGTGGATGGAGCTGACACACTGTGGTGCAATGACCATGCTTTTAAAGCCCAGTCAGTCCTTCTAGCACCCTCAAAATCCACATTCCATTGTGTCACAAGTGACCCAAGAATCCTGCTTCTGTCTTCAGGGAGCCCACAGTACCAGTTTCCACAGTTACAAGAAACTACCAGAGACAACCAGCTTATGCTTAGTTCACAGTTCTGGAGAAGTCAGTTCGAGACCCACAGGTAGATCATGGTGGGGATGCATGGAAGTCAAGAAGAGAGGAAGAAGTTGGGAAATGCCCCAGTGGCCTGAGGCCCTTTTACCATGTTCCTCCTCTGTGTGCTCAACATCCCAACAGTGCCGCTTTGAGAGCCAAGTCATCAGGCTTCTGGAGGTACTACGATGTAGCAATCACACATAGGCGTTCCCTGCCCATGGAAGCCTGGTGGTGTGAGCAGGCAGAATTGTCTGATTCTTTTAGGTTTTTTTGTGTAGCTCCTTGTACATCTGTGAAGAATGACCTTTCCCTCCTCTGTTTGAATTCCATCCTTTGTATTCCTTTCTCTCGAAATTACATTAGTGGAAACTTCCAACAGAATCATGCATGACTGTGAAGATAATACAGACACTTGACTTTGGGGGTGTGGGGAAATGGTTTTGTCAGTAAAGTATTTGCTGTTCTGATCCCCGACACTCACATGAAGATTGAGCAAGGAAGCATATTCGTGTAACTCCCGTGTTGGAGATCTGTAGACAGCAGGGTCTCTGGGGATTGTTGGCCAGCCCAGTGGAGGAAGTCCAGGTTCAGTGAGAAAGAAATAAGGCAGGGAATAAGTGAGGAAGATACCCGACATTGACATGGACACACTTGCATGAACACACACACATACACACAAAAATAATACTTGTCTTTTATCTGACTTTAATGAAAATACTTTTGCCGTTTCTTCACTAAGTCTAGACACTATACAATTTTTTTAAATTTGGGCGTGTGTGTGTGTGTGTGTGTGTGTGTGTGTGTGTGTGTGTGCATGTGATTGCCCAGAAGAGACCATCAGAGTCCCTAGAGTTACAGATGGTTACAATCCACCTGATGTGGGTGCTGAGAACCAAACTCCAGACTCAGAAGCACTCCTAACTGACCCATCTCTCCAGCTCTCACTATAGATTTCTTTCTGTCAAGTAAATGCTCTTCATCGAGTAAATAGTATTTTATTTTTAGTTTTCAAGACTTTTGCTTTTTAACTGTATGTTTTGAATTCATCAAAACCTTTTTTTTTTTAAATTTGACAAATGTTGAGGTTTTATTTTTTTCTCCATTGGACAGAATGACACTGATTTAATTTTCAACTGCTGAGTCACCTCTGTATAATTTGGATGAAGAGTACTTAGGCGTGAAGGACTATTTACATTTTTTCCTATGGAAATTGATTTCAAAAGGAAAATTTATAAAACTTGGGGGTGTGGCTTAATAAGTTACCACGCACTGAGTGCTGGACAGGAATGCAACCTCCCACACACCTTCCCAGTCCCCCCGGGCCCCCCCCCAAGTCTGTCACAGCCCACCTCTTGCTGCTGTCACACTACCCAACCTCACTGTTTTCCTTCGCCACCTTGACCTTTAGATAGATGGCGTCAATTTCTTCCCTTGTCCTTCTGTCCTGGTTCTTTTGTCTGTTGCTTCTTCTGGCTCTCACTTATGTGGTTTTGTCTGCTCACTTGCTTGATTATCTTTATTTGCAGAATGAAAAAACACACATTTTTGTTTTTCAGAGGGAAGGAAGGTGAGCAGTGTGATATGCTGTTCTGGAGGAGCTCTGTTTGTGAGGTCCCTCCGAGATTGCCAAGCTACTGACAGTCTAGGATCACGCTATTCCCCTGTGGGGCTGGAGGATTCCTACATACCTTGATAATTCAGAGCTGAGCTATATGTTCACCCTAACACCCAGGAAACATGTTGCTGGAGACATGAGAGTCAGCAATGCATATCTCTTCCTGACTCTGTTCTCAGAAATTGGTCACAGTAGGAGATTGACACCATGCAAATTAGCAAACATCACAAACAAGAGCTTTGCATCTCAGAAAGCCAGTTGTTAAGAATATAGCAGGGCATGGCTACTGCAAGGTTCAAGTCTTCGGAGCTGATTCCCGAAGTGTGTAGGGTTTTTTTTGTTTTTGTTTTTCATTGTCGTTTTTGTTTTTGATTAGGCTTCCTGCTCTGGACTAGGCCCAGACTCCAGTTTCTGTCTCCTAGGCTGGCACAGCTATCAAATGTGCCTCATGAACCTCCCACATCAGCAAAGCTCATTTGGGCAGAAGCTGACTTCAAAGTTGTTTCCATGTTGACAATCATAAACAGAACTTCTATAAATAGTAATGGAGCGTAGTATGAGTGTGTGTGTGTGTGTGTGTGTGTGTGTGTGTGTGTGTGTGTGTGTGTGTGTGCAGGTGTCCTTGGAGGCCAGAAGAGGGCACCCTAGAGCTGGAGTTGCAGATGTTTGTAAACTGTCTGACAAGGGTGCTAGGAACCAAGTTCCAGTCCTCTGCAAGAGCAGCAGACACCTTTAACCACTGAGCCATTTCTCTGGTTCCATCAATATGTCTCTTAGTAAGGGACATCTTTAAACCAGTAAGATAGTATAGATACTATCTGTTCCAGCAGATTTCTGCTCATATGACAGACACCATCCAAGAATCAACTTTGGCCCTGCAAATTGCTCCAAAAATAGCCAGCATCTCACTGTCCCAGGTGCATAGGTAAAACCTCCGAGCCCTGGACTTGCTGAAAGCTGATGTGAAAAAGAACTGACTTCCAAACTGTGGCCTCCAGGGGCCAGCTCCAAGGCTATTCTTTGGTCTCTCTTGGGTCCCTAGCTCCTACCCGCTCCTGGCATTTGACCCACATTCCAACCTTCCTGGACCACCACATGACCCACCCCAGCTGAGAGGCAGCAACAGAAGCGACCATGTTGTCCCTTACCATCAACAAAAAGTTGGAATGTTAGGTGCTAGGCTGTTCAAGTACCCAAAAATGAGCTCAACCTGGACTATAGGAGGATTCCTGGTGTTTGGATAAAAGCCAGCATTCCTCAGGAACTTGTGAAACCTGTACCCATCTACCAAAGGAGTCATTTCCCTACCTCTGGCAGAAGCGACATATGGCTCCATTGACTTATACCTGTAGCTGCATATCAAAGCCCATTCTGGCCTCCAGGCTCCCTCAGTATCACAAATCCCTGTTATACATAGGTTTCAAAGCCTCCACCCTAGCATGCTGGCTTCTCACCTCCCCACCTCCCAGATACCCATTTGTTCTCTTTATAACTACAAGGTATTTTCCTCTGCCCCTCCTACTCTCACCCTATCTATCTATCTATCTATCTATCTATCTATCTATCTATCTATCATCCATCCATCCATCTATCTTTCTATCTACTATCTATCAATCTGTCTATCTTTCTACCTACTATCTCTCTCTCTTACTCCACATATTCTCTTATTCTCTTATTCTCTTATTCTCTCTCTCTCTCTCTCTCTCTCTCTCTCTCTCTCTCTCTCTGTCTCCTGCTATCTTTTCACTTTCCTATGCTCTATCTCCATATCTCCATTACTCTCTCCCACTCCCCAGCTTACCTAGCCCTGGCCCTGTCTAGTGTGCTGATGGGAACCAATTTCCCAAGTTCCTGCAGGAAGCTGGCTTTTGTCTAACCACCAAAAATCCTCCTATAGTCTAGGTTGAGGCCATTTTTGGATATTTGGACATCCTGAGACCTAACAGACCTATAGTTGAAAACACTTTAAAAATGAAAATATATTCACATTTATGAGGAGTCCTTCACACGCGCACCCGCACGCACGCGCACACACACAACACGTATGTACACACAAGCACATCAATTCACACAGTTCAGAGACTTATGACACCTCTGGGAGAACACAGACCAGCATCTGTCTTTTAGCATCCATCACATGCCTCCGTTGGTCCCTTTGGCGCCGTGGCCCTGGGGAGAGTCAGGCGTGCCCTGTGGGTCCTGCTGTGCAGTCAGTATAGCTGCACCCTGGGAGTTCCTGGCTTTCCTTAGCCTTAACACCACACATGGGGACATCATCTGTCACCCTGTGCAACTGCAAAGTGGTCTAGAGAGAAGAGCCACCTTTTGGGGGAAGGCAAGGCGTTTATTCCCACAGCCTGGCCAAGGATAGCCCATATGTCCAGCGGAATGTGTGGGTCAGCTGAGCTCAGTGTTTGTGAAGCAGGGGCAGTGGGGCACAGCATGACCCTGCTTGTGTCTCACCATTCTGGGACCATTGCCTGTTTTCCTTATGGAGCAAAGTAAGAACCAACATTTCATCCTTGCCTTGACTCTGTTTTCTGAAGAACCCCGGGTAAGGCAAAGCATTATTTTTTTCTTACTTAAATCTGGAGGAAAACTGACAGGGACAGAGAAGCTACCCACATCTGTCCTTAGAGACCACCTCTCAGCCTCCAGGCCCCACCATTCTCCACACAGCCCTCTGTCCTCACAGTTACCGTAGAGCTTTTCATCAGCATGGCAGGAAGGAAGAAAGGGGGATCGGAACTGCCTTCTGACAAGCTGTATCTCTCTATTCAGCAAGAGATGTCACAAGATACTTTTTCAGGGTGACACAGTCCAGAAATAATATGGTCCAGGGGTCTTGATTGGGTTCCTTTTCTCTGTCAGTTAAAGAAAGAAAAGGCAGGAAAAATGGGAAGCGTAACAGGTAGCAGCAGACAGACCTCAAGCACCACAGACGGAGTCAGCAGTTGAGGGGAGGCATTTATGGGGGTAAGGGGTCAAGCACACGGCAGGCACACAGTGAAGCCCCCTCACCCCCACCCCTCTCCCTGCAAAGCAGAAGTAAGAGAGGAAGCTAAAAAGCCAGTCTCTCCTGGAGGCCTGGGGATCTTAAGGCCTCTGAAGAGTTTCCCTCCCCTCCCTCAGGGTTGGCCAGCTTGAAGACAGATGATTGGTCTGCAACTGTTGTGTCTGAGCAGGCTTTGAACTTACTGAGCCAGTCCATCAGCAGGGGGCCTGCTGCCAGACTTTTCTCTCAAGTCAGGAGGTTGAGGAAGAAGCCGGTCATCTTGGAGATTCGCCACCTTTATTACCTAGCCATGGGCCCCTCCCTATCTGTCTGCCAGTCAGGGAATCTGTCTATCTCCTCTCTCAAGGGGAAGTTGGAAATGCAGATTCCTGGAGGGATTTGGGCTGGGTGTGGCCTGGAGGCGTGAGGCAGGGGTCCTGGCCCACAATGCACTTCTCGTGGATTGTGCTCTCCCGTCTTTCTCTCTACCTGGGAGCAAGCAGTTTTCTCTTTTTTGTCTCACACAGAATACATTTTCTATCTTCCTTCAAAACTGCAAATTGAGCCAGATGTGATTGCTCACACCTACCAACCCAGCACTTTGGGAGGCTAGGGCAGGAGGATTGCTGTGGGTTCAAGGTGGGAAGCCTGGACTACATGATACTGTCCTAGTCTGAGTTACGGAGTAACCCTGCCTTTAAAGCAAAACAAAACCAACCAAACCAATCAGCACCCCCCTTGAAAACTGGATTCTATAACAGAAAACTTAAAAAACTATTTTTTAAAAAATTTCCACCACCGCCCCTCCCCCCCAGCTGGCGGTGGCACATACTTTTAATCCCAGCACTCAGGAGGCAGAGCCAGGCAGATCTCTGTGAGTTCGAGGCCAGCCTGGTCTAAAGAATGAGATCTGGGACAGGCACCAAAACTACACAGAGAAACCCTGTCTCAAAAAACCAAAATGAAGCAAACAAACAAAAAATCCACCCCCCCAAAAAAAAGGATTTTAAAAAATGTTAAAGAAAACATTTTAGAAGCAAGAGATTTTATTCTAACGCTTGGATGCCTGGACTCTCTCGGGAAAAGACGGAGAACTGGAAGTCCCCTCACCTTGATTAGAGCCGAGAGTGACCCTCCACTCTAGAGGATGCAGGCTGCTCTGGCTTCCTCTGGTCAGATCTGCTGTCTCTCCACCATCCGAGGAGGCTATGAGTTCCCAGCAGCCCTGTCGGTGAGGCAGACACTGCGCCCAACCAGCTCAGACTTCAGCTGTGGTGAAAGCCAGGCTTCCTGTACTTCATTCCACACACTACACCCACCCTATCTCCCCTGGAAGTGACTTTGAGGAAGCAGACAAAATCAGCTCCTTTACTCTAGAAGCAGGCACATCTTTATTTTCATTTATTTTATTACTTATTATTTTTATTACAAATAAGTTGGTGTTAGAGTTATGTGTTTGGTGTTGTACACATATGTGTGTGGGTGTGTACACTTATATGCACACAGAGGCTAGAGGAGGGTGTTGCATGTCCTGATCTGTCACTCTCCACCTATACACCCTTGAGACAGGGTCTCTCACTCAACTTGGAGCTAGGTTGGTGGCTCGCAAGCCCCAGAGATCCTCCTCTCTCCAACCCCCACGGCCAGCCTTCTACATGGGTGCTAGGGATTTGAACTCGGGTCCTCCTGCTTGCACCCAAGCACTCATACCCACTGAGCCATCTCCCCAGCTCCCAGGTCATGTTTTTCAGGGGGTGCCCTTTGACCTGCTTGGTCTTGCAGCCAGTGCCGTCCTCTGCAGGCAGTGAGGACTGGTATGCATGCTGATACAGTGGATCACCCACCCTGACTTGGTGGAGTTTGGTTAGGATTGCCATTTCTCCTTTTCACTCTGCCTGATTTCAATGGCACAGACCTAACCGAGAAAGCTAGCTATCGGATGGACTGGGATACCCGTGAACAACAAAGCCCATCCAGGGGCTTCGACAGTCGGGCATCATGATGCACAAAGGGGTTGTCTCGAGTCTGTCCTTTTTTTCTCCCCTTGTCCTTATTCATTTTCATTATTTATGTATTTAAAAACGTTTGGCTTCATTTTATGTGTGTTAGTGCTGTATCTGTATATATGTCTTTGCACCAAGTGCATCCCTGGTGTCCATGGAGGTCAGAAGAGATCATCAGATCCCCTGGAACTGGAGTTACAGGTGGTTGTGAGCCACCATGTGCTGGGAATCGAACCTAGGCCCTCTGCAAAAACAACGAGTGTTCTTAACCACTGAGCCATCCCTCC
The DNA here is from genome assembly GCF_007827085.1 of Peromyscus californicus insignis. Classification (NCBI taxonomy): domain Eukaryota; kingdom Metazoa; phylum Chordata; class Mammalia; order Rodentia; family Cricetidae; genus Peromyscus; species Peromyscus californicus. The sequence continues at coordinate 56,586,301 of NW_026294514.1, read as the reverse complement.
AGCCCTGTTTTATTTTCAGAAAGATTTATCTTATTTTAGTTATGTGTGCCTCTGTGTGAGGATGTCCACGGAGACCAGAGGGGTTAGAGCTCTCTGGAGCTGGAGTTCCAGGTGTGAGCCATCCAGTGTGAGCACTGGGAACTGAAGTCAGGTCCTCTGGAAGAGCAGTATGTGATCTTAACCGTTGAGCCGTCTCTCCAGCCCCGTGTTCATTTTCAAAGATGTGCAATCAAATCTGAAACCGAACGACTTCAGCTTTTCTGTGTTTGTTTGCTGGGCTCTCCTTAGAACATGGTCAAGATATCTCTTACCATATTGTAAGAGCCACCCCCTTCCCCATCGCTGATTCCTTCCTTCTCTTCCCAGCCATCATGAGGTGAGCAGCTTCCTCTGCCACATATTCCCACCACGATGTTCTTGACACATGCCAAAAAGCCAGCTGGCATGGACTGAAACTTTAAAACTATGATCACAATGAACTTTTCATTTTTTTTTGTTTTGTTTTGTTTTTGAGATAGGTTCTCACTGTGTAGCTCTGACTGTCCTGTGACTATTGTAGACCTGGCTGGCTTTGAACTCCGAGACCCCACCTGCCTCTGCCTCTCAGGTGCTGGTTAAAGGTGTGTGCCATCACACCCAGTTACCTTTCTCCTTTCTAAACTGACTGCCTGGGTCAGTTTGTCACAGTGATGGAAAGATGACTGACAACCATTTGTTACATTGCAGGGACATGTATGTCAGAGTTCAAGTATGTCCTACAACAGACTCACAGAGGGTGTGACCTTCACCCCCTGAGCTTAGCATTAGCTGTCAATGCTGAAGGTGCTGGTAGTCTCAGTGTTTTTCATTCATAAATGTTTCCTACGTGATAACAGCTTCGGGTGGGTTGAGAGCAGGGAGACCATATCAGCCACAAATTTCATTCTGAATACTTCCCCCAGATAACCTTCAGTGTTTCTGTAAATGTAGAACTAACAGGCTTAATTCAGAATTTTCTGGGGAACTGGGGATTGACAGTCAGGACAGCTCTGATATCTCAACACTAAGTTCTCTGCTTCATCTCCTTAGGGATTGTCTTCAATGACTGTGTTTTAAAAAAGTGAGAAAAAGCTGAGTGACGGAGAACAGGAAAGAAAGCAACAATCCTCTCTCGGAAATCACAGCAGTCTCGGAGACATTTCAGTCGACACACAGTTCTGAAGCTTCTAATTTGCAGCTGTGAGAAGCGGACTGCTGAGCCCCAGCAATCCAAAGCCTTCGGAAGATGGGATGCTGCACGTGTGCAAAACTGCTTCCGCGGCATCCCTTGTTAGGAGGCTTGATGGATGGATATGTCCAGGGTCAGTGCGGGGCTGGGCCTCCTGCTGTAGGATGTGGTGTGGGCTGGGTCATGTGCCCTCGGGCCCTCCGGCTGGGCTGGCACATACTCTGGTCTGGGCCACACTCCTGCAGAGGCTCACCAGAACAGATAGGGTAGGGTACCATCTTACTCTGAACTTAGTAGGAAACCTCTAGAAGGAGATAGAACATGCCAGGATGATGGACAAGAGGCAGGGTGACATGGATAAGAATAGAAGACCTTCCAGGACAAGGCTGGCCTCTGTGTAGGAGCTGGGTGGGGCAGGTGGGCAAGAGCCCCCCGCATACCCCCAGAACTTCTCATTGACCTCAGGGGTGGGCCTCACTCAGGTGGAACCCTCATTTCTCATTCAGTCAAGAGGATGAGTGGATGCCCAGGTCACAGATCTTGGCTCTGTCCCCTTGTGCCTGTGTGCCACGGTTTCACAGTATAAGGGTGGGACACTATGGTATGAAGAACGCTTATCCATAAAACTATATCATCTCATCTCTAACCATCCTGGGGACTGCCTGGTGTGTGTGTGTGTGTGTGTGTGTGTGTGTGTGTGTGTGTGTGTGTGTCCCATATGGGCCTGTCTGCCTCTTAGGGATGGTTCCCAAAGCCTTCTACTCTCTGCAGGTGCTTGTCCTTTGGCTCCCAACTCCCAGGGATGATGGAGGGTGGGGCCTTACATGCACAGCACTGCCTCTCTCATCCCCCATCTTGATTTCTTTCCATTCCATCCAGGCCCTTCTGCAGGAACTACCAGGCAGAGAGCCCTTTGGGGGCTACAGAGACTGGGAGGACGTCTTTTCTGAGATGTCATCCAAATCCTGGTGCAGCTGTTCTGAAAAATCACACATTGCTTTAAAAAAGCATCTGGAACCCCCCAGTGTATCATATTTCACAAAGGGCTAAGAGGAGAAGGTCAAGAGGGGGTCATTTCACAGGATCGAAGCTGCCTGCTCCCTCTACTTTGGCAGCAGCCTGACTCCAGAGCTGAGCCAACCTCAAGTGAGCCACACAGCTGTCTCTCTCCAAACACACAGCAGCAGTACCCTCTCCCACAGCGTCATTTGGGCAGTTAGTGCTGTTCAGGGGTCCGAGCATGAGGACTGTGGAGATCACAGGAGGGCCTTGGCTTTGGCCTGGGGCACACAGGTTTCCTGTGCTTCCTGTGTGCATGTATGTGTTGGAGGTCCATGATGGTGATGAAGGCTGTCCCCGAAAACAAAGCAAAGCTCCTGTCCGCTCTGCCCAGCTGTGCTCACTGCAAAGCTCGGGCTTGGCAGTGCTAAGGCTTCTGCTGGTGAAATGAGGATGGCAAGGCCCCCTGGGGCTGAGCCTGTGAATGCCACACAGGCAGGGGGCCTTATCCTCCCCCTGGCACGGGCTGCTGGAGACTTGCCAGACTGAGCTGAGCCGCCCCCAACAGACAGCATAATACAGGTCCCAAGTCAGACCCCGGAGGCCCAGGCAGTGACTTAGGCTCTGTGTGGTTGGCACAAACAAATGGAAGATGTCTATAAACTTCTGCAGTTGGACCCAGAAATGGGTTTTGCTTAGATTACTTCTCCCAGGGGGGGAATGACAACCTATTTTTAAAGGCTCAAGTGGAAAAGCCTTCTTGCAGCTGTGAAAATACTTTCAGGGGTCAGCCTTCCCATCCTCGCATGCTGTCCCCGCTGACAGGAAAGATGGATGTGCTGTTGCTGGCCTCAGAGCTGGGGTGGGAGGTCAATGCTTGCACCTCTTCCTTGAGGGACACTGGGGTGGAAGCACAGTGGAGAAGCCCTGCCGCTGGGGAGGTTTTCACTTCATGGATCACAGGACTCCAGGCCTCACCATGCAGCACTTCCCTATGCGGATTTCTGAACATGGAGCAATGGCACCCTCGGTGAGCAGCTGAGGGCCTGGGATCCGCCTCCCCTGAAAAGGGCACTCCCTCCGCCCACCCCTGGAGAAGGGTATAACCCTTCTTACACGGTTCATCTGTTGGCCCTGGGAAGAGCAAGGTTTCTGCTAGAGAGCTGGACAACTGTCATCCAGGCCTTTGCACAATGTCCGTGACAATCCGAGGCTCCAGAGGAACACGCCAATCACCGTGGCTTGGTTGGCAACATCTGGAAGGGTCTGTCTGTAGCCTAAATGGCCTAAAGTAAAAACTCACCGCATGGTGCCTTACTACCATTCCAGTTAATTCCTTTGAATAACTTCCGGGGTGGGAGTGTGTTGGGGTGACAGGGGAAGCACAACATTTCTGGGGATGGAGCTGGCAGCCCCTTCACACTTGTGTTTCTTCTACAGTGTCTCTGAGATGCTGGGACCAGAGGCCAGAATCAGTGCACTGTGCTTATGAAGACCCAGAGACCATGTATTCTCTATGTCCAACTGAGATCTCAAGAGACATACGTATCTCGGGCTCAGAAGGCATCCAGAAGGAGCTCCACTTGGTTCCATGCATCAGGTTCAAATGGGGCTCTGCCACCTTGTCGGGCCTGTGGTTATTTTAACTGCATAAGCCATGTGAGAATTACCCCCACACCCTTTTTTTTTAAACTGGCTTTCTTCAGCTTGCAGTGCTGTGGGATGTTCTGTATGACAAATGTGTTGCTCTGATTGGTTGGTAAATAAAACACTGATTGGCCATTGGCTAGGCAGGAAGTATAGGCAGGACAAGGAGGAGAATAAAGCTGGGAAGTGAAAGGCTGAGTGAGAGAGACATTGCCAGCCACCATGATGAGAAACAGCATGTGAAGATGCTGGTAAGCCACGAGCTACATGGCAAGGTATAGTTTATTGGAGATGGATTAATTTAAGCTGTAAGAACAGTTAGCAAGAAGCCTGCCATGGCCATACAGTTTGCAACCAATATAAGTCTCTGTGTTTACTTGGTGGGTCTGAGGGGCTGTGGGACTGGCAGGTGAGAGAGATTTGTCCTGACTGTGGGCCAGGCAGGAAAACTTTAGCAACATTGCAGCTACCAATTCATGATGCTTCTCTCTCTGTTTGCTTCCAGGTGCTTGTGGATAGGAGCAGAAATCACCTGGCACCAAAGGAGTCAGCCCAGGCAGGAATTAGGCCCTGGAGACGCCAGCTCAGCCATCCCAATTCTTCTCAGGGATGCCATTCCCCAGGCAGGCTCCCCAGTTCAGCTCAGGTATGCCTCGTCCCATTCAGGCTCCCCTACTCAGGCATGGCTCCTTCCCCAGGCAGGCTTCCCAACTCAGACATGCTCCTCTTTAGGCAAGCATCCTCCCCAGGTATAACCCGCCCCCCTTGCCCAGAGGGAGTACAACCCTTTGTAATGGCCGGATAAGCTGACAGTCAGAATGAAAATTAGCCCACGTGTCTCCCAAGCCTCCCACAAGCCGGCCGTTCCCTGACCACCGCTTTGGATTCTTTTTTTTTTTTTTTTTTTTTTGGTTTTTTGAGACAGGGTTTCTCTGTGTAGTTTTGCGCCTTTTCTGGGACTCACTTGGTAGCCCAGGCTGGCCTCGAACTCACAGAGATCCGCCTGGCTCTACCTCCTGAGTGCTGGGATTAAAGGCGTGCGCCACCACCGCCTGGCCATCGCTTTGGATTCTTGGGCCTTTCTCTTTTTTGGTTAGTGGTTGAGCATCTGTCCCTGGGGCTCAGGGTCCCCTCTGTGGCCTGTACTAGGTCAGTGCCTTAGTCATGTTCTATTGCTGTGAAGAGACACCACGACCATGGCAACTCCTGTCAAGGAAAGCATTAATTGGGGCTGGCTTACAGGTTCAGAGGTTTATTAATCCATTGTCATCATGGCAGGGAACATGGCGGTACGCAGGCAGACATAGTGCTGGAGAAGTAGCTGGGAGTTCTGCATCTGGATCCTCAGGCAGCAGGAAGAGAGAGTCTGGGTTTGCAGTGGGCTTTTTGAAACCTTAAAGCCCACCCCCTAGTGACACACTTCCTCCAACAAGGCCACACCTCCTAATCCTTTCAAATAGTGCCACTCCCTGGTGACCAGACTATGGGGGATATGGGGGTGGGTATTCTCATTCAAGCCACCACAGCCAGTGTGCCTGTGCTCCTGGCACACAGTGGCTACCTAGGAATGTCCCTTCCCTTCTGTGAGTAAGGTTATCCAGCAGCGGGACTGCCTAAGACTGCAGTGGTGGCTGGTGGCGGCCATGGTTGATCTGAGGCAGGCCCAGCTGCCTGCCTGAGGTCTAACAGGGCTTTGGGATTAGTGTGGTCCTGGGAAAGGCACCAGGCAGTGAGTGTGGCAGAGAGAGATGAGTGGGGCTGCAAAGCTCCAGGGCTCTGGGCGTTACGACCTGGGTCATACAAGGTGTTGGTAAATGTTTAGCAACAAGCTGGACTGTGGCACCTGCCCCTTCTCTGCCGTAAACACGTGCACTGTGGCTGCTGCTTGGAAGAAGTGGGAAGATGGTGTCAGCTCTGGGGAGCCCAGGCTGACTCTGGGACACCACTGGAGAAGCAGCTGACCCCAAGCACAAGGCTCTGGGGTCAAGTCCAATGAGTCCTCACGTCTGCTACTTCATGGCTGTCACCCGCGGGTCTTGTTTCGGATGCTGGATGGGAATGGAAGGAAGCAGTCCTTTTTTGTGCCTGGTGCAGCAGGTAGAGCCAGAGTCTTAGCACAGAAGAATGTAGAATCCCTTTTGTCTAACTTGTAGCGAAAGCAGGCACCTCTTTCCAAAGAGGCACTTTCAGGAGACGCCTCTGTCCCAACCTGGGTTGGGGACCTGGCTCTGTGCTGAGCAGACATTGGTATCTCCTTGTTGTCATTTTCACTGTTGTCACTGGCATGTGGCTCCCCAGCTCTCCTCTGTGTCTTGTGTAGGACAAGGCCCTGACATCTGCTCTCCAGCCTTGGGGGCTGATGCATAGCATGGTCAGATTTCTTCTGCCCGGCATAGGCTGGGAGCTCTCTGAGCTGAATAGACCCCACACTGCTCTCACCCTGCTTGCTTCCTCTTGACTCCTGCTGGGTCACTCATCCCTGCCTCTCAGGGGCAGAAAGAGCGGCCAGTGTCCTGCCCACACCACTCACCCTACTCAGGAAGATCAAGGCCTTAAACTTCGGAGCTGTAAGGCCTGGTCCCCTTCTGGCTACTCCATCTCTGAACTTTCTCTTCAGATTTTGCGACTGTGGAAGTAGCACATGGAGAGCAATGGTCCATCTCAAGTTACCTGGAAGGACCACCTGGTCAGGAAGGGAGCACTGCCAAGCCCCAGGTGGTGACCTAGGTAGACAGAATGCAAGGGATGGGGAGAAAGGCAAGGCCTCCTGACAGGCCAGAAACAGCCCAGTTCTGCTCAGGCTGGGTCAGAGGGCTTTCTGGACTACCAGCAGGAGTCCAAACAGACAGCTTCCCACTTCATTCTAGAATGAACACAGAGTAAATCCCTAAAAGCCAGAGAAATCCATGATGTCCATGTAAGAAGCCTGGGTCCCTCTACAGGGGCTCTCTTCCGCTGGAATAGCAAAGAGACACATTTTAGATCCGATTTACTGGACCAGGAGCCTCGTTTTCCTCTCCAGAGACCCCTTATTTCCTGGAAGGATACTTGTGTTTCGTGAGAGGCAGGCCTCTGGCCTTGTGAAACTCAGTCCTAATCCCTTGGTTAATAAAGTGACTCATGTCTGGACTTGCCAGCTCTTTGTTCCAGGAGATAATAACTTGTGCCGAGTGGCCCTTGGTGCATAAAGGGTCACTTCTGATCAGCCATTACTTTGTCTTCCATGACTGCTCATACTTTCCCAGCCCTCTGAGGGGGAAAGTCCAGGGGTTGCTGTGGACCGACCTTGAAGGTGCCTACTTGGGCTCCGTACATTTCCAGGGTGCCTTGTGGCTTGTGAAATGCACTCGCTTCCCAGAGAAGTACCTACACACTGTTGTGTGTGGCAAACATCTTCTGCCCTCGTGAGCTGGGCTGCTGTGGGATCCCACCCAGCTGAGAGCACTCGGCATGGAGGAGCCTGGCGCAGGCACAGCAATTAGTTTGTATTCCCACAAACATTTTCACCGATTCAAGTGCTTCACAGAGAGAGAGTGAACCAGAGGGTAAACTGAACCACAGATTAAAGGGCTGGTGTTGGGCAATTCTTTGAACTATTTTCTTGGGTTTGAGCCATCATTATTTGTAACATTCTATGAAAAGCCAGCAAATAATTGTTTTCCCCCCTGACTGATTTTGTTCTTTTCCTCTTAGCAAATATTGATTCTCTCCCCCTTCCCCCTTCAAACTTGGTGCTGAATGAAGCTGAAATTAACAGGGCTGCTTTTGTTTAATACAATGAACAAAAACTTGTATTGGAGGGGTCTTGTCCTACCAGAACATCTGTGCATGGCCCAGATGGCAACTGGGCTCTGGAAATAGGGCTTGGGAGCCTAACTCCTGCCGAGTCAGCGCAGGAACGGGTGTGCTGCATTTTAATAGGTCCTACAAAAATAGTAACTTTCGAAAGAAAACTTCTTGGCAACAGAAGTCTTTTTTTTTTTTTCTTCCATTTTTTGAAGAATGTGCAAAGATTATGGGACTTCCCTATTAGAACTAAATAGAGGAAAGCATGGTTTCAGTCTGAAAAGATCTGCTCCCAAGAGCTACAAGGGTGTGTTTGTAGCACAGACTGGTGAGAGTCACGGGGCAGTGGGAGATGATGGCAGTGTTGGTGACATGCCTGTCCCAATTGTCTGGATTGTTTCTCTCTCTTTGAAAAGTTTTAAAAGGGGATGGTCTCTGTCAGGGATGTTCACTGGGAAGTTTTGTTTTTGTTTTGAGGCACAGTCTTATGTAGCCCAGGCTAGCCTCAAACTCATTACATAGCCAGGGATGACCTCAAACTTTAGATCTTCCTGCCTACGCCTCCCGAGTGCTGGAATCACAGGCATGCATCACCACACACCGTTTGTGGGTGCTTAGGATCAAATGCAGGGCCTCATGCATGCTGGGCAAGCAGTGTTCCAAACGAGCCGCAGCCTAGTCCCAAATGGGAGGGGTTTGCACAAGTGTGCTGGAAAGTCCCAGCTCAAGTCTTTCTTCACAAACGCTAGCAAGACAGACCTTCTTCATGATTCCCAACTGCTGAAGCTTTAGCTTCTTGGGCAGAGTGGTGCCTGGAGCAATGCTGGGAAGTAGCAGGAGGCCTCAAGGGCTTTCCCAGCACACGTAATCATTACCCAATGCCTGGAGTTTCCCAGGATTGTGTCAGGCCAGGACTGAGGGTGTAGAAGGAGAACTGAGAGAAGACCATGCGCACATCGTCGTAGGAAGCAGTTCAGGGTCACGGCTGTTTCAGGCCCCGGAACTGGTTTCAGATGTTAGCTTTGAAGGTGCTGCAATCTTTTGGTTCCACCTGTGGGAGATGGTCCCCAGCCTTGCAGAGGCCCACGTTTCAGTGTGGCAGGTGAGTGACCTGAACGTCAGCTCAGGGAAATTTTATAGCAGATGGTCTTTTTGTACTCAGTTGCTTTTGTCAAAACTATGTTCCTGAGTTCGTCTCGTCTGCTGTTTTCTGGTGCTGCGTAGTAGCTGGTGTATATACAATCCATCGCAGTTTACCTCTTGTCCCTCCCCCTTCCCTCCCTCCCCTCTTCTTTTTAGATTTGTCTTATTTTGTTTGTAGTATGTGTGCATGCTTTTGTATGGGTGCCCTCAGAAACCAAAGGGTCACTGGATCCCAGGCCTCTGTGAGCTGCCTGACATGGGTGCTAGGTTCCCAAATCTAGGTCCTCTAATAACCCAGGAAGCACTTTTAGCTTCTGAGTCATCTCTGCACCCTGCTCTCCTCTTCTTAGTGAGACAAGATCTCACTATGTACCCAGAACAGTCTGGAACTCACTAAGTAACCCAGCTTAGCTTTGAACTTGTAACAATTCTCCTGCCTCAGCTTCTTCAGTGCATATGCTCCCCACTGCCACTTAGCTTCATTTCTGTTTCCAATGGGACGAGGGTTCTTGATTTTCCTCATTTTTTATTAGATTTTTGCGTCTTTTTAATGAAGTGCTTATTGCAATCTTCTGCCCATATTTTCCCATTTGGTGGCTCACATCCAGGTCTGTAGTGATCCCTTCCACAATCTGAAGCACATGCTATATAGACCCTCCAGGATGTGGCTCCCACTGCAAATACACTTTTTGTGACTACGAATCACTAATTTTGATTGATTTCACACACATGTTTGTAAATGCCAGTATTTCCCTTTATGAGACTGTTCTTTGCCTCAGGTTTAAGTTTTTTTTTTTTTTTTTTTTCTGTCCAGTGCTTGGTAGGACAGAGTTGCATTTTATATCTAAACCCTCTGTAGACTTGTCTTTCCCAGGAGATCTGTTTAGGGATGGGGGCAGCGAGAAGACTCAGTGGGAAAAGGCACTTACCACCAAACCTGACAGAACCCACATGGTATAAGGAGAGAACCGACTCCTTCAGGTTATCCTCTGACCTTTACACACACACACACACACACACACAATAAATACATAAATGTAAATTAAAAAACTGTAAAGGCCCAGAATCCCTTCAGTCCTGAGCAAGCTGGGCAGACCTACCTATCATTGAACTGCAATTGATTTTCTTTTGGATGGGCATAGTTTCACATTTTCTTGAAATGTGAAATATGGGTAACACATAACCATAGCACTATTTACTATTCCCCAGTTACCATGTGACTCAGCTGTCTTACACAGGACTCTCTTTGGTCTTATGCATTTTTTTGTCTACCCATTTCTTTAGCAGTGGTGTTGACAGGTAGGAAGGCTAGACTTGCCCTTGTTTTTCCTTAATATTGTCTTGATTCTTCCTGGACTCTTATTATTTTTATTTTATTTTATTTTTGAGACAGGGTCTCTCTATTATGTAGTTCTGGCTGTCCTGGAACTCACTATACAGATCATGCTGGCCTTGAACTCACAGAAATACACTTGGCTCTGCCTCCCAAGTGCTGGGATTAAAGGCATATGCTACCGTGCCTGGCCCTGGACCTTTAAGATTTTTAAGGAAAGTAAAAAACAAGAAACAAAAACCAATCAAACAAACAAACAGCCCCCGCCCCCCGATACACACACAAAACACCAGACTGCCAATTTGCAGAAGAGATCTTGCAATTTTGATTGATATTGCATTTGAATCTGTAAATATTTTAGGAAGAATTGATATATTCACAATATTGACCCTTCTAATCCATGAACATGGTACCTCCTTACTGATCTGGGATTCCTTCATACTTTTTGTTAATTTTTTTCCACAAAGAGATTGTACCTTTTGTAGATTTATTATTGGGATGCTTTTGCAAATCATATTTTAAGTATATTACTTTTTAAATATTGGTGTTTTGCACATATGCATATATGTATAATTGATTTCTGCACCTTGATGTATAATTACCTTCTGCACTAAATTCATTAACTACTACTTGTGATATTGATACATTTGTTCTATGCATTCTAATTCTTATGCCATTTGTTTCTTTCTCTGGCCTCAACTGTGCTGGTGAGAAAATGTGTGAAGTGATCCTTGTCTCGATTTTGACCTAGAATACAAATATGTCATTATTTTACCAATAAATCTGCAAGACTTTCTTCTCCATTGTTCATATACCAGCCCCTTCATTATATTTTTATTTTTCTATTTTCCTAGGTACAGTCTGTATACTTTCTTTCAAGTCTTCTTCCAACTCACTAATTCTTTCCTCAATTGTATCTAATAAACTCCCTGTAGTTTAATGTTTTTGTTTTCTGAGAAAGGTAAGGGGGAACATCTATCTATCTGTGTATGTATGTATGTATGTATGTATGTATGTATGTATGTATGTATGTATCTACATAGTGTGTGTGTATGTGTGCTTATGCCATGTGTGTGGGTGCCTGAGGAGTCTGTAAGAGGGTGTTGGGTCCACTGGAGCTGGAACTACTAGAGGTTGTGAGCCACACAGTGTGGGTGCTGAGAACTGAACCTGGATCCCCTGGAAAAGCAATATGTACTCTTTACTGCTGAGTCATTTCTCCAGCCCAATCACTTCTTTATTTATAAGTTTTAAACATCTGTTTTTTAACTTCTATTGACACACAATAATTATATGTATATATGGAAGTTTTACTGTTCTGATTATTATATTTTTAAATCCATAAGCTCAGTCTGCATCTCTAAAACTTGCTAAACTATAAGTTACAGCTTATTGTGCACTACAAATATTTTGATGCTTGTGTATTATTTTTCTAAACACAGTACATGGGATTGTTTTTAAATCTGTAACTGAAATGACAGTTGGAGGCTTAAGAGTCCATTTGTTATTTCTTGTTTATGCCTACTTCAATCACGACAAGTTGCATTGTTATGCACTTGACTATTTTTTATGGGCGCACCTCCAAAGTATCAAAATAGGTATAGATATAGGAAAAGCATGGGTTTGACTGGGTTGGTTCAACCAATCCCACTTACGTTTAGCCACTCAGAAGCCTGCAATAGCAGGGACATCATTGGAAGTAGAGGGAGAAGAGTTGCTGAGGCTTCTCATCCATCGGTCACTGGAAGAAGCTGGCCAGTGAGTGCTCAGTCACCATGACAACAGAGAACCATCTGGAATGAGAAAATGTGACATGTTAGTCACCTCCATGTACACTAGTTCTAAATACCATCCTCTTTGACAAATCATGTTGGCTTAACTGTGTCGCCTCCAAAATCGAACATTGAAATTCCAACCCCAGTACTTCAGAGGGTTACTGTGTTTGGAGATGGGGCCTTTAAAGAAGTAACTGAGTTGAACTGAGCTCATTAAGCCGAGCCTACACCAACACAAAGGGGGAAACTAGGTCCATTCCTCAGATGTGTGCAGAGGGAAGACCATGAGAACGTAGCTGCCTCTCAGCCAAGCTACAGGCTTTTGGAGGAATCCTGCTCACACTCTTGTCTCAGACTTCCAGCTCACAGACTCTGAGGAACTAAAGACCTGTATTTCAGACTGAAATGTGTGATATATATTTTTTTCTGTAGCAGCTTCAGCAAATGAGCACAGTGGCTCCCACAAAGTCAGTGCCACCACCAGAGGATTGGCGTGTTCTCCTGGTAAAGATATTTAGCAGAAGGCATGAAGGATGAGGAGCAATAGAATAGGCCCCGTGGTGCTTTCAGAAGGGACCACATCACCCAGACAGCCGTTCTCCTTACCCAGCTCATGGCCTGAAAGCAGCAAATGTGTGTTTGTACGGGGTGTCACAACCGTGGCACCTGTCCAGTGCTGTCCTGTGACCCACTTTGTCAGTGATGGGACTTTTCAGTCTTGTTGCCACACAGGGTCATAAGGTTGTTGCTTAAAAACAGTCCTATTATGTCATATATTTCATGTGACAAGTTTACATGTGATCTTCTCTGGGAATTTTATTATCTTTGGCTTCTCAAAGAGATCTACTATGGTCAAGGTTATTCCGATCAAAAGCCATCAATATTGACACGATGATTAGACATCTTTATAATTTGGGAAATTATGCCTCATCTTCAGACTTAACACTAGGCCATTTAAAAAAGGCTATGTCTTGCTACTGTCCTCGGTGGCCTTGTGTGTCATTCCATCCCAGTAGCTGCAGATAATAACCAAAGGATTGTCACCCTCAAAGCTTAGGAAGGTGCTGGGACACTGAATGGATTATACCGCCAGAATTCACTAGCTGTTTTTGCCTTCCACAAAGGGGGCCAGTAACGAAGTGGAGCATCCATGCATCCAGGTTAATAGGAAGCCCATATACTATGGTTGGTTTTAATGTCAACTTGCCACCAATTAGAATCACTTGAGTAGGGAGCCCTACCTAAGAATTGTCCTGACTGTGTTGATTGGTGTGGGAAGGCCCAACCTGATTGTGGGTGGCACCTTTAAGTAGCAGCCCAGATTTAAAAAGGGTTTTTCAAAAGGAAGATCATCTCACCTTGTGTGTGCTTGGCTGTCCCTCTTGCCACAGAGTTTATTTACTCCATTCTTGCTACCACAGCCAATTCCTTTGCAGATAGCAGAATCAGTATTTCCAAGCTCTCATTATGGTCTAGGGACCAGTTCTCCAGGAACTTTCTTGGCTTCCATCATTTGCCCTGCCCTCAAGAACATTATCTTCTAAGCTCCCACAATTGATTAAGCTCTGAGCACTTGATGGCTTTTCTAGACCAGATTGCCAAAGTCCTTCCACGGTCCTCCAAAAACACGTGGTCACGTCTGCCACAGCAATCCCCCACTCCTGGTACCAAATTCTCTCTTAGAGTTTCTACTGCTGTGATAAAACATGATGACCAAAAGCAACTTCTGGAGGAGGGGGTTCATTTCATAGCCCATTATCCAGGGAAGCCAGGCAGGAATCTGGAGGCAGTAATGAAAGCAGAGGCCATGGAGGGGGGCTGCTTACTGGCTTGTTCTTCATGGCTTCCTCAGTCTGATTTCTTCTTTCTTTCTTCTTCTTCTTTTTTTTTTGGGGGGGGGGGTTTGAAACATGGTTTCTCTGTGTAGTTTTGGAGTTTTGGTGCCTATCCTGGCTCTCACTCTGTAGATCAGGCTGGCCTTGAACTCACAGAGATCTACCTAGCTCTGTCTCCTGAGTGCTGGGATTAAAGGCATGTGCCACCACCACCTGGCATCAGTCTGATTTCTTATAGCACCCATGACTACCAGCCCAAGGGTGGCACTGCCCACAGTGAGCATTTCTTCTCCGGGCTGCCCATCACTTGCACACATGTCATGGTTCAGTTACTTATATCAAGGGGTATGCGTATTCACAGCAGGTCCATCCTCCCACTTCAGGCAACGTGGCCCCAAACAATAGCTACCTCTGGTTACCCTCCTCAAGACTGCTTCCTAACAATCAGGCTTACTGCAGAAGGATGGCCAAAATTCCACTTTGGACTTCTCTCAGCCCGCAGATGCTGTCTGCTTCCCCCGGGAGGAATCCCTCGGATGGCCCATACTGAGGTTTCTTAGAGGAGGCCAATTTGGTGGGCCTCATCAGTCAGCAGCTCCTTGAAGGCAGATTGACAGCTCACCTGCCATCTGGAGTGTCTCAGGAGAACTGCCTCCTACCCCTTGTTTTTGTAGCTGTTTATACTTTCTTACCTGATGTCATTCACAGGAGACCCGAGAAGCTTCCTCAGTGTTCTGACTGGGATAAAGGACCAGACGCAGAGGTACCAGCTGATGTTATCCGTCCTGCCCGGAGTCTTCAGTGGGTCTTAAGGTTGTATCCCGGCACCAACCCCTGCCTTCTGGAATGGTCCACTACAGCAAGCCCTTCCCACTGGCTTGCAATCCCCCTCTGGGTAGGACTGGAAGAAAGGAAGGGGGATTCAACAGCAAGGGGAGCCACAGCCTGTGTCCATTGTGTTTCATTAGAGAGTTAGGCTTAGGAGTTCTGGGGGCACAACTTGGAAAGTCCCCAAGAAGGATGGAAGCCATCCTGGCTTCCAAGGCCTGGGAAGGGCTTCAGGGGAAACGCCTTGTCTCCAGGGACCTGTAGATAGACCCAGCCCACAGGAGCATTTCGATGGAGTGTGTCAAGGTCATTCAGCAGACCCATCTGTCTGGTTTCAGCCTAACTCCAGAACCCATCTCCATGTCTACTGTACAGTAAGGGAATCTTCATCTCAGCACGTGGGCTTTCTTTTTCTCACCAGGGCCCCTATGTTTTTCTCATACCTCTCCATCTTTCAAGGACACCATCTTCTCTGCCTCTTCCAGTTTTACCTCCCAGCCACATAGTCCATTGGGGAAACTGATGCCCAAGAGTGGTGGGCTAGTTGGGCTTCCTCATATCCTTCCCATGGAAGATCACTGTCTAAGCCTGGCCAATGCTAGTCTTTGCTTTCTTCCATGTGCTTTTGGTCTACTCAACAGTGAATGAGGCTACTTTATCACACTCACTCGATCTGAGAAGAAACTGAGGCATGGTGAGGTGGAATGCCTTTTTTCATGTCATGAAGCAAAGACCAAGTGTCCTGGTCATCTGACGCCCGAAGCACTGCGTCTATGCTCAGTGGCACTCACATGGGGAGCAGGATGGAATGTGCTGGAAAGGTCCAGACTACCATCAGCTGGAACACAAGCTGTTCTGACTGTGGACTGTCATGGCCATGACTGGTCAAGTCACAGTTGCTGGCAGCTCTGGACACTGGGCGGTCACAGGCAGGGAGGACAGCCAAGGCTGTGTGTGTGTCCCTCTGCAGGCTTTCTCCTGATCCTCAGAGAAGCAGTCTTGAGGACGTCCCCAGTGTTCCTTCCATGTCTGAGTCGGAGGCTCGCTGTGGGGTGTAATTAACACTCCTGACAGCCAACTTAACACATGAGCTGTCTTCATTCAGCTACAACCCACGGGGCTTGGTGACACAGAGATGCTGCCACTGTGGGGGTTGCAGTTCTTGATGCTCCCCATTCAGTCACTCCAGGGCTTGTCCCCCGCAGTCCCTTTCTCTGTTCTTTCTCAGACTCCCTTTGTCCTGTCTAGGGGGTGGTTGTGGGGGTCCATGCATCCCACCAACTGCTGCCTACAGTGCCCCTTGAACAACTGTGCCAGGTTGCCATGGGCACGGCCCCCCAGGCGCAGAGAACAAGAGCGCAGCATGGAGAGCTGCTCCCGGGCCTCAGGCTCCAAGCTGCTCATTATGCTGCGTGTTTTGTTTTAAATTACCTTCCGCCGTGAGGGTGTGTTTTATCCCCACTCTAAGTACTGTTGACAGATGTGTTAATTCATGTATTTAAACAGATATTTAGCAACTGGCAGAAGATTCGACTAAAAATAGGTCATCTTTCTAAAGGGCTCTTTAGCGTCGGGCTGGTCCTCATAGCTGCTGCTCATGGATGCTGACATGGGACTTGGGGAAGCCATTTTCAGCACGAGGCCACATCAGTGGGGACAGGAGGTCCAAGGGACAGATAGCAAAAGTACAAGCCCTCCGTGTGGGTGCACACCTGACCAACTGTTTGGCATAGAAGAGAGCCCAGCCTCCAGGTATTTGCATCTGGAGTGGTGGACCTGCTCCAGACTGTGAGTACCTCTCTGGTACTGAGAGTGGTCCCTTTGTAAGCCTCAGTGTGTGCGTGTGTTTAGAGATGAGCACTGCCTGCTCCCTGTGAAGAATGAGACTGCCAGGAGGGACTCAAACTCCCCCCAGGGGCAGCAGCCTTGGGGACAGGGCTCCAGCAGAACCTGTTTCTTGTCCAAGCAGCTGTGACCTGCGGACCCCCAGGATCCTGCTTGGCAGAGGCTCCCTTGGTCAGTCTGAACAGTCAGAGCCACATGTGAGTTGAAGATCATGAACTGTCTGAGTGGGGACACCGAATGGCTTGTCTTCAGGGCCCCTGTTTCTTGTGTCCCCCAGAAGAGGCAGAAAGGACCACATTTAAGGAAAGGTGTAATGGAGGGCTCCTTCATATCTCATGAGGAGGGCTCAAACCCGAACACGATGATGACCTTGCTGCAGGTTCCTAGTGGCAGAGGCAAGTTCAACTTAGGCCTTGGTGACAAAGCTGTCTACCTACAATCCTCACTTCCATCCCTCATAGGGGCCATCGGAGCTACACACACTGCAGTCCTGTCTGTGGCGTGTGGAGGGTGAGCAAGAGCCAGGAGGGAGGCCAGGAGGAGTGAGAGGCTTGTTTGGGTTGGGCCCACATCCTAGGCAGGCAGGACGAGAGATGGCCTTGCAGCTGGGGAGCCGAGAGTAGAGAAGGGATCGTAAAGGAGCCACCCTGACCTGGAGCTCGGGAGGGGAACATACAGAGGACATCTCTCTGTATGAAGGAAGCCAGAGAAGAAGCACGTTTGTGGGAGTGGAAACTTCAACTCAGGGCTGTCTGGTGACCTCAGAGGACAGATGGAAGTGGGGTGGATTTGCTTCGGGGTCCTAGCTCAGGTTTGAGTACAGCTGGTCAGTAGAGTGCCACCTCCTATTGACAGGAGAGTCCTCGGGTTGGCACTACATGGGATGAGGGGGAGGAGAGGGAGGTTGTTTAGGGAGGTGGCTGGGTGGGGCATCCAGCCATGGAGATGGGGCGGCGCTGGTGCCCCCGACAATACAGTGTTCCACCATCTCCCACACATATTTCACTTCAGTCCTGAGGTGTACCTTGGTCCCCTCTGGCCTCTCTTGGGACACTAGATCACTTGTTTATCATAGAGCTTGCTGTCCTTGCTGTCAGGGTCAGGAGCAGGTGGGAGGTGGTGGGTGCTTGGCAGAATGGCATGGGTGGTGAGCTGTTGGCATCCCTTCTCTGCCCTACAAAGGGTCATCTTCCTCGTCCAGACCATCAGAGTCTTTTTGAGGAAGCCAGTCACCCACTCTATACAGTCCTGTATACAGCAGGACTGAGGGCCAACCAGGTTTCCCTTAACCAGTGTGAACAGTGGCCTGTGAGGTAACCTAAGTCCTCAGTTCCTATCCTCAGTCCTCCCTGTGGTAAATACAGACTCCCAGGACCTGATGTACAGGAGACCCAGGGAGGGGGCACAGCTACCCCAGCAGGACACAGGCAGAGCGTGCCCAAGGCTCGTGGTTGGCCCATCTGCAGACCCCATGGCTACTCATTGCCACTCCAGTCCAGCCAAGGATTTTGTGAGGCCTCGGGGCTCCTGAACACGGAGCAGGGAGGCAGCAACTTCTGGTTCTCCTTGCTAATTAGGAGCAAGGCTCTAATTTCTTGTGCCTGTCTGCAAACTTCGGTAAAACCCACGCAGGGTGACACGTTGGAGGGCCCTGCGCCCTTGTAATTAATTGATATGGCCAGTTTCCATTTGGTTTCATTATGCTGAAGTCCCTTCTGCCCACCTGGTGGCTCACTGGCCTCATGCAGTCCCAGCCTACCTAATCCAGGAGCCAGAACTAATTAAGGTGGACATTGGTGCTAGGCAAATAGTGGGAAGTGTACAGTGGGGCCTGGCTTCCATTCCCACACACTGGCTAGCTAGAGTGGCCCATGCACTTCCTGACTCTATCGTCCCGCTCAGTGCTCCTCTCTCTCTAGAGACCTCTCAGCTGCTACCGATTCATAATGCTACCCTCTCAGTTTACATCCAAGTGCTGGTGGGTAGGAGCAAGAATCACGGGGCATTGCTCAGGTGGGTGTGCTTCTTCCTCAGGAAGTCCCTCTCCTCAGACAGGCCCTTACCTAGGCAGGCCTCCTCCTCAGACACACGCTCATTCCAGGTAGGCCCCTTCCTCAGGCATGCCCCCAACCCCGGAAATGCCCCCTCCCCAAGCATGTCCCCCCACTCCCTAGGCTGCAGTGCCGCAGCCCTGATCGTTCTCAGCTGTTTCATAGGTAAGTGACTGGTTAACCTAGGCAATTCCAGGTGTATTATAACTTGGTGCTAGTAGCCAAGCAGTAGGACATGTCTCCAAAGACTTGTGTGATAGGGAAGGAACTGGGTGCATTTGTGGGAACACCGGTTGAGAAGGGGAGCCAGAACATGGCATGTGGCACTTCTGAGAGATGAGGAGAACTGTGAGAAGTCGGAAGTTTCCTCTGGGTGTGATAGGGACCGTGGGGGGTGGGGCATGATCTGATTTATGTGCTGAGATGTCCCCTCAGATTGCCATGGGAAAACGAGGGTGTGTGTGTGTGTGTGTGTGTGTGTGTGTGTGTGTGTGTGGTCTGTATAGTGTGCACATGTGTCTGTAATGTGAGTGTGTGGTATCTGCAGTACATGTGGTGTCAATATGTATACAGAATGTGTGCGCCTGTGTGTTTATATGCTTGTGCTTGTGCGTGTGATGTGTGTGTGGTATGGTATATGGTATATATACATTTGTGTGCATGTAGCATGTACATGTGCAGTATGTGTGAGGTGTGTTGCATATGGTATGCAAACATGTGCATGTATATATGTGATGCTTGGATGCTAAGAGTTGGTCTCAGCAGGCTGCTGCAGGCCTCCTAGTCAGAGATCACATTATTAGCCACCTTCCTAGCAGGATTTTGGGTCACAAGAAAAACAATGTTCCCTGGCCATTCTGAAGAGCAGGACTCCTCAGAATGGATTAGAAATTCTGAGCCATAGAACCACCTTCACTCTGGGAAAGACAAGGCTTCCTCGTGGTCCTTGTTGAGTGGGACCACCAGATTATCACAGTGAAGTCCCCAAGCACTTGGTGGGTGTTCAACAGTCTGTAAGGTGCTTCTGTGTGTGGTGCCCAGCTCTCCTTGTGGGGAGACCCCAGCCCATTCCTGCTACATCCCCGACATTGAGACTGGAGATGGTCCCTTCCTCCTTCCTGAGGGGCCTCACATTTCCAACCTCGTGTTCTCCGCACATGCCAACTGACTGTTTTCCATTCAACACTGAAATTAAAGTGACTTTGTAGGGCTGTTTAAGCTACAGATGCGTCTAGTGTAAGCCATGTTTACGTGGTGACTGGTGACCACTTAATTACATGCTGATTATAGCATAGCAGCCAGGCGACCGTGCAGTAAGTGCTGTGTCATTGGTCCTGATTATGCCATGCCCCAGTCTCATGGAGGCTGTATGGCAGCCGCCGTTGGCCCTTCCAAAGACACCCAGACACCCACAGTGTAGCCTGTGATTATCCAGGGCACATGTGAGTTGTAAAGACAGACAGCATTCAGGTGTGTGTGTGTGTAGGGTGGGGGGGAACACATGTGTCTGGTACGTATGTGTGTGTGTGTGTATATATGTGTGTGTTATGTATGGTGTGTCTTTTTTGGGGGTAGGTTTGTGTATACGTGTGTGTGTGTGTGTGTGTGTGTGTGTGTGTGTGTGTGTGTGATCTAGCACAGGGTGAGTTGTATTAGAGCTTGTAGGAAGTTGTTATGGGGTATTTATTCACTTGCCTTCTGGAGGGCGGCCAACTCCTTAGCTCCAAAGCCACAAGGTTCTACAACATCTTTAGGTTCAGGGGAGACTTAAAGATCCAAGGCTCGAAGCTCGAGTCCGATGATACACGGATTGATGTGTTCTGTGCTCCAGGCTGGGCTGCTTCTAGCTGAGGAGAAGACAGCCTGTCTTGAGGAAGTGCTCTCTGCTGAAAGAAGTGGAATGGAATTAGAGGTGGGAAACAACGTGGTAGGTACCGCAAACCAGTCATAAACACTGAAATTCCTGAACTGGGCAAAGAACATGGGGGGCTCACTGAAGCTTCCTGGGTGTGGACAGGTAGTAGAGTCTCTAGGGATGAAGAAGGAAGGGAGGGTGGGAGGACATGCCACATGGTGTCCTGGTAACCCTGGGCCTGGAGGTCTGTTTCCAGATCCATGAAGTCCCGGGATCTCTCTTAATCAGGGAGGGGTAGAATTCTTTGTCTGGGGGAAGCTGCTTTGAGCAGGGATTCTGTTCCATGCATTTAAATTGCCCTTGTGAAAACATTGAGTTCAGGGGACAGAAGAGGGAGCCAGGCCTCAGAGTGTTCAAGTCAGGGGGAGAAATGAGAGTGGGTGAAGGGTGTAGATGGTACCAGACAGAGCAGGTCCAGTAACAATGTGATCCAATCATCAGGAGATGTTTAGAAGCAGCTAGGCTAGCCTCTGGTCCCCATGCCACATTCCTGACTCCTCTTCCCGCCACTCTGTAGACCCCAGGATGCCCCTTGACGGTGACTAGAAGGATGGACCACCATGGAGGCTAGGAGCTGCCTGATGGGCACCGAGCCCCACCCTGGGCACACTAGGCATTGCATGAACTGAGGGTGGCGAACCCTGCTCCATGCTAGGGGAACCGGCCAGGAAAGCAACAGAAACTGATCCTGCCTATAATGAGGGCATAGGAAACAATTTGGAGGTGGGCAGGGGCATTATTTTGGCTGCAGGAAGACAACATTGCATAAAGGATCAGTCAGCATTCCTGCAGCATGGCACGGGTTGGCAGAGCCAGGGGGCAGCTCCCTCTTTTCTGCCCTGAGTCTGCTCCTTCTGTCTTCACTTGCTTGTGTCTGGTTCTACTAGAGACACTGGGGTCTAGTCAGGCACAGTCCGAGTCTCTCTCTATGATGGGAAGCTTCTCCACCATGGGCCATCTGTGTGCTGCTGTGGCTCTGTCTTCCCTTCCACCCAGATCTCCTCTCTGGGCTTCAGTCCTCTTCCTTCTTGTCACATGGCATGTTCCAAGGGCTCCCAAGCCTCTACGACCTGACCAGACAATGTCCTATCCAAATTCCAACCCAGTCTCCACCACAGCCCCCATCTCCTGGACACACTGGCCACCCTGGCTGCCTTTCATTCCACAGAACATACCATTCTTCCTGTGGTCACAAGCCCCCCTCCCTGGAATGCTCCATTTTTAAATTTCTTCTCTTTAACTTTGCTTTCTTTCTTCACATTTCAGTGTAGGCATATTTCTTGGGGGTTCCTGATCCAGATCCCTGGTCCAGGTTGGATCCCTCTTACAGCAGCTCCTCTTTCTGATGGTGCTCATGCACAAGTTGAATCATTTGGTCACTGATCGCTGCATGCTCTGGGCCATAAACTCCTGAAGTCATATGGTTTCGCTAATCACAGGATCCATGGCTTCTGGCACCTGGCACATAGTAGGCACTCAAAAATATTTACCAGCTGTGTGAATGAGTTGACAGGGCTTGTGAGGGGTTGATAGGTCGGGGGCAGGGAGAACAGGGGTGCTTGTCTTCTGTCCATCAATCATCAGCAGCCACTGGTGCCTGCTCTATCTGTTTCCAGGAAGCTCTCCTGCCCCTTTATTCTTCCTTCTTGGCTTCTGGATGTGACCTGATGTCCCTGGACCACCTGATGGCACTTTTGGCCCTCAGGGCACTTGTGACACATGGTCGTTGGTGATCCTCTGTGGGCACAGGCAGAGCCTGCCATGATTCTGCCACCTGCCACTTCTCTTGATGAGGGGGCCCATGGGACCAGGTGACATGTGCAGTCCTATGATCTCCGGATTCATGTTTTTACCTGTTCTCTTAGGTATCATGTCTTTGACTAATCTCTGTGACAAGAATCAAGTATGCATGCCTGAGACCATGTGTCCGTCAGCACGCCCATGACCTCATGGCCCTTCATGCATCTGGGACCAGATGTCGTCTTATGTATCTGTGGCCACATGTCCCTCTACATGCCTGCAGCTATGTGTCTGCTCATAGATTAAGGCTGCATGTTCTTCCATGCGCCTGAGGCCATGAGTCTGCTCATGTGTCCAGGCTGCATGTCCCTCTATGCACCCAGGGCTGTGTGTCCTTTTGTGTGTTCAAAGCTACCTGTACCGTGTGTCTGCTTATGTGTCTGAGCCTGCACATCTACTGTGTACCTGGGACAACGTGTCCATTTGTGTCTGGGACGTGTGTACCTGGAGCTTCCTGTTGTACTTCTTGCCAAGCTGAGGGGCAGATTCCAAACTTTTCTCTCAATGCTTCTATGCCTACACTGAAATGTGAAAAAAGAAAGCAAAGTGAAAGAGAAGAAATTAAAAAATGAAACATCCCGGGGAGAGGGGCTTGTGACCACAGGAAGAATGGTGCAGCTCCAGCTTTTAACCTGAGCATGGTTCCGGGAAGCCAGGCGACAGGGAAAGGCTGAGGATGTTGGGACCTCTTTTTTTTTTTTTCTGAATTTTTTTTTTTTTTTGGTTTTTTTTCGAGACAGGGTTTCTCTGTGTAGCTTTGCGCCTTTCCTGGGACTCACTTGGTAGCCCAGGCTGGCCTCGAACTCACAGAGATCCGCCTGGCTCTGCCTCCCGAGTGCTGGGATTAAAGGCGTGCGCCACCACCGCCCGGCTTGTTGGGACCTCTTTTACGCCCTGTGTGTATGTAACCATGACAGCACCCTGCGGGGCTTCAGCCTTCCCAGGGCAAACTGAGGTCCCAGCTGACAGCGGCAGCCTGCCTGTCTACTCAAGGTCAACGGGGATCTGCCCAAGTGAGATCAATGACGTGGAACAAGACTAGACAGACAGTGAGCTACCAGTGCACAGTCAGCAATGAGGGACGTGCCTGCTTGTTGTAGAGTGACCCCTCCACTGGGTGCCATTGACGTCAGCGCCTGCAGGTTGTGCTGTGGATGGACTGAAATGAGGTAGGGCAGCTGACCGAGTAGATCCCCTGGAGGCTGTGGAAGGAACCATGAGTGCTGGGCATACCTGGGGCGGAGGCAATCTGGTTGAAAGACTGCAAGCAGAGTTGGGACATGGAAACTTCATGTTTGGAAAGGCTTTAGTTTGGAGGACAACAGGGACCCAGTGGAGGTTTTAGAGCGCCGCAGTGGTGGGCCTGAACCCGCTCTGCATGCCACATTCTCTACTCTTGGTCCCACGTGTGCCGAAGCCTGTTTCACAGGGCCGTGGATCATCCGGTTTAAAGAGGTCTATTGAACTAGGTCACTAGAGAGCCAGCCCAGAGTGCCACAAGTTAAAAACAGAGAGACTCTCTGGAGAATAATAAACCATGTGTTAGTATTCCCTGTGTTTGTAAACAGAAAGGTACTGAGATTACCTTTTGCCTAAGAGCTACAAGAGTGGCTGGGTTGGATTGGGGGTCTTGTGAACTAGGAACTACTGGCTATGCACTCTGCCTTACCAGCTGCTCCAACCTCTAGCCCTGCCATCTGCCATGCCTTAGTGATGTTTCCTGAGCCTTCCTCCACTGCTAGGGTCAGACTAGGGGTGGGCAGTGGTCCAAAGGGGTGGCTGCGTGCTGTGCCATGTAGCTGATGCCCATCACTGCCTGTCCAGGGCAGCAGCATCACGACAGCTTCTCCTGAGATTTCTGGGTTCAGTTGCAATTGACCAGGTCTCTGGTCACAGCTGCAGACACAGAGCAACAGAACTCAGACTCTTTTTATTAAATTTATTTATTTAATTTTATGTGCATTAGTATTTTGTCATGGGTTTTGGGTCCCCTGGAAAGGGAGTTACAGACAGTTGTGAGCTGCCATGTGGGTGCTGGGAATTGAACATAGGTCCTCTGGAAGAGCAGTCAGTGCTCATAACCACTAAGCCATCTCTCCAGCTCAGAACTCAGACTCTTGCTCATGAATGTGCACCAGCAGCAGGTACATGAGCAAACACACTGTTGTCCATGCACATGACAGGGGGTGAGTCAGTCATAAAGGGAATGAAGCACCAATACCCACCACCTGAGAGTGAACCTCAGCCACTGATAAGTGAGGGAAGCTAGTCCCCAAGGCCATGCATTTGTGTGAGAAGCCAAGACAGGCTGCTTAGACTGGGTAGGGGATGCGGGTCATGGGTGGGGCTTCCTCTGTTTTAGAATGCTGTGACTACCAAATGCCACTAAATTGTACACCTTAAATGGCAAGTTTTATGTTGCATGGATTTTGCTTAAAATCAAGGGCTTCTACATGGCTCTGGCTTATGCTTGGAAGCTGGGCATCAGCAGGGCCACACTCAGGAAACATCCACCTGGGAGCTGATGGTGAAGAGTAGGGTCTCCAGGCTGTGTGGGCACTGCATAAGGGTCATGCTGAGAGAATGTGTGTGGGGGGATAAAAGGTGGTGTTTGGGTCTCACTCATCCACAAGGCCATATGGGTCTTATGGGTCTTTCCTCTAGTCTCTTGATAAGCCTTCCCTCTGTCTCCTGAGGGGGTCACTTGGAACCAGTTGCATGGTCTCCACGCCCAGTACAGGGATTGAGGGGCCAGAGAAAGCTGGGGATGAGTGTACTGGGAAGTCCACATCCCTGGGGACTATGTGGGTCCAACTCTCTTAGGTGAAGACAGCCCACAGATTCCCCCGTGGTGGTCCAGAGTCTCTCTGTGGAGGAACAAGACTAGTAGTCAAGGGAGCTTTGGAATAAGGGTGCACATCATCTGCACCCTTTGGGGCCCTTGGGTGCCACATGTGTCTTCGTGTTTTGTTGTTTTCTTTGAATATGTCCCCCAGATGTAAAAGTGAAAACTGCTCATGACCACGCCCGGGATTTCCTTTTGCTCAGCACCCAGCTCTCTCATTCCTTTCTCCTCATAGCCTTTCTTGTCTAGGCCTGTGCCCTCTGCTCTCCCCTTTCCCTGACACTGCTGCCTCTTTGTTGAGCTCCATCTGCCCACTGTGCATGCCTGCTCTTCTTCTGTCTGCTGTGGTCTCCGCTCTTAAGTGTGGCTGTGTCTTGTCACGCTTGCGCTGTGCCCAGAAGGAAGCAGGCGGGCTCAGTCTGTGTTGAAGTGGGCTTTGATGACTTCATAAAAGCCAAAAGCACAAATGTCCTGTGGAAAGAGCTGTCAGGCCAGAGCCAGAGTGACTGCCATGGACGCAGGCCAAGGGGCCCATTCGCTCCAACGCTGTTTTCTTTCAGAACAAAAGCAAACACCTACTATGGACTTTTCAGAAGCTTATTATGGGATTTGTGTAAACAAACATGTATGCAGGAGAGATGAGCCTGGCCACTGAATCACTGCCTCTCCTCACCTCCCTGTCTACCCCACCATCGTTTGGAACACCTCTCTCTGAAGGTCCTGGATCTCAGCTCTGAGTGATAAGGTCTGGCCAAGAAGACTGACCACACTCCCGCTGTCACCCTTTAAAAGTGACAGCTCCATGATGCCTTTGCCTTTAAAGGTAGATACAATGTCTTGTGTGGGGCATTGTTCTTCAGTCCCAAGAATTGGCTGGGGTCTTCTCCCAGCTCCTGTCCTTCTCACATTCAGACCCCCAGGGCCTGAGCTCAAGGCTCCTCTCTCTCTCTTCCTACCCTAGGTCCCCACCACCCTGCATAGGAAGAACCACTGTGACCTCTGCCTTACTCCTCTTCTGTTATTACTTGACCCTCTCGGTCCCCATCCTACCCTCCCACATGCCGGGGATACTATCAGGCTTGTCCATCATCCTTCACTGCTGCTGGGTGACTCAAAGCAAACATGAAAGGTGGTGTTCGAATTCCCCTTACATCTGTGCCTTTTGTGATCTGAGCTTGACACCACTGTGGGTGGATTGTGTCCTTTGACATGATCTTCCTACTATGAATAGATGCTTGTGTGACTAAGCCTGAGAGAGAGCAACACTAATCTATAGGCACAAACATTTAGAATGCAGTTTGGTGGACACAGCATGCCCATTTATCAAAACAACGGTAGTTTTGTTCCCCTTCCTGTATGGCCTATGGCCTCCCCAGCATAGCCTTGACTAAGTTTACAGTGCCAGACATGAATCCCTTCCCTCACAGTAGGCCTGAAATCCAATCAGAAAGTGGTTGGTTACCTCATAACAATCATGCCATTATTATACTGGGTACATCTTGCCTAGCAAGTGTGTTGTGCGGACATGGCTGTTAGAACTCATGAACTCACAGTGGCTTTGATTGTCTGAACAAGGTTGATCCAGTCTACATTCCTCTTTCTGGGGGCTGGGAGTGAGAGTATGGTTCACGGTTACACCCTAAAAAGTTAAAAGTTACTTCTTTAAGCAGCTTCTGCAACTGGAACACTGGCTTAGGGCTCCTCAGGGCCCTCCTGAAGTCTGCATGAGATGACTGGGGTTTTCTTCAAAGGATTTTTACCCCAAATCCAGGCTCTTGGATGGAGCCTGTGCTGGGGTGGGACTTCCTGTGGCATGTATGCTTCAGCACTGTTAGCAGCTCTGCAGCATGCCCATCTTCCCTGGGAACTTGTTCTTTTGACATCTCAGTTCTATGGCACCTGATTCTGAGCATGGAGCCAAGGCCTACAGCGGCAGGTGGGGTCCGGGTACCTTCTGCCTATGAGCACGAACCGGGCCTGTGGTGGCACATGGGTTCTGTGGTCCCTTCTGATTCTGAGCACAGAGCAGGCTCTGTGATGATAAGCCCCTTTGGTCAAAAAGTATCAACAAGCTTTGGATCCACTAGACCCTGGACTCTGAGAGAATGACTTTTCCCACTGGTCTTATCAATCATGCATTGTTAATAGATTTGTCTGAGTAAAAGGCAAACTTGGAGAAATTTTTAAAGAAAACTTTATCCTATTGATACAAAATGGTATTTTTGCCAAGTTGTAACCATGGTGAGCAAATGTAACTAACGCTTGAAAGAAACTTGTTTCCCTGACTGTCTCCATGTCAGTAGACCTATTGTTCACACCTTGTTAAAAAATATCTTAGGGGTGCTGTTTAGACCCTCCTCCCCAGGCATGAGTCATTTCTTAGCAACCACCAAGGCACCATGTGATCAGCTGCCAGTGCTGGGGTAGCAGTTGGATGCCACATCAGCCACAGTGTCCCAGGTATTCACGTCAGATCAACACCCGTTATCTTCAACACCGATGGAAAACAGTGCAAGAAAACTGCAAGAAAACAACCAGCACAAGAAGCCATCTGGAATGAGGCACATAGGCAGCACAGCCCTTTCTTCCCCACCAACCCCTCAGCCCCATCACCTGTCCACGGGCAGACACCCTTCATGAGAAATCTCAGGCTTAAGACATGCCTCATATGTGTCCCTCAGACACATGAACGCTTGCTGCCTAAGGCGTGTAAGCTGTCTTCCCTGCAGTAGGCGACATCCCTCTGCTCTAGCTGAGGCTGCGAGAGCTCTGGTCAGAGTCACCCTTGATAAGATCTGCCATTGGGACATTAGGGATAGAGAGGTGGCTGAAGAGCAAAGCCAGGAGGCTGGCTTCTTCCAGCCATGGTCCTTTCTGGTGCTGGAGCTTTTGCCCAGGAGGCTCGTAGCTGCTCTCCTGTAACCTCGTGGGTGGTAAAATGAATACCAGGGTTAAGAATTCAGTCTCCAATCATGCTGGATTCTAGGGCAGATATATGACAACTTCTACAGCCACCTCAGCTTTGAGGGATTCAACATGGGCTGAACGCTTGCTTATAAATTCAAATGGAATCACAAGAAGAATGAACAAGAAGCCCCAAGGAAGTAATGGGGCAGACTGTTGGGAAAGAAAAGAGTTTTCATAAACTATAAGAAAACGGTAGAAAACGGGAACCTGCAACTCGCAATCCAAATGTTTCTCAACAAGGTAGCTTTCAAGAAAGCGCAAAATGGAGCTCCGGGAGTCAAGTTGAAGAGAGGGAGGAGGGATTACGTGAGCAAGCAGTAGGGACAGGGAGTGTCAAGATCATGATGGGGAAACCCACGGAGACAGCTGACCCAAGCTCGTGGGAGCTCATGGTCTCTATAGACTGAAGGCTAGGGAGCATGTGGGTGATAGTTGTGTAGCTAAGGTCTGTTTGTGGGGCCCCTAGCAATGGGACCAGGATCTGCCCTTGGCACATGAACTGGCTTTTTGGAACCTGTTCCCTATGGTAGGATGCCTCTCTCAGATGCAGGGGGAAGGAGCTTGGTCCTGTCTCAACTTGGTATGCCATGCTTTGTTGACTCCCATGGGAGGCCTTACCCTTTCTGAGGAGTGGACGGGGTGGGGTGGGGTGGGGGGAGTAGAAAGGAGGTGGGGGAGGGAACAAGATGAAGAGAAGGGAGGGGAAACTGTGATTGATATGTAAAGTAAATTTTAAAAATTAAAAAAAAAATAGCAAAATGTACTGTATGGTCAGAGATTCCTGTATGTGTCTTGAAGTGCTTCCCAGCAGAGGGCCCACACCAGAGGGGCCTCACATGTGCTCCATTACCACAAACAACCCCAGAAAGCACTAGACCCAGAAATGGCCCAAGGCCACCTCTCTAGGAGCAAGCGAACGATATGACAGGCAAGAATGCAGGGCAACAACGGCGGGGGGAGTGTGGGGGGAGCAGGGGGGGGGGACACCTGAGAGTCTGGAGCAAAACCAAAGAGAGCAGCCTGGCAGGATGCCAGGCAGGCTGTGTAGAAACTGCTGGGCCTTCCACACAGGCTACTCAGGAACTGGAAGGGTCACCACAGTTGGGGGAGAGAGGTGAGTCTGACACAGCAGTGTCTCATATGACAAGATGTGTCCCTAAGAAATGTTTGGCCCCAAAGATCTGCATGAGTTGGTATAGCTAACGAGTCCCAGTGTGTCCTCAGCTCTTCCACACAGTCCCTGGAATGAGAGGCTAAGCGTGTAGAAGGCCTGGAGGGATCAGGTCCAAGAGGAGTGGAGCCGGTAGATGGTGTCCAGGAGGACGTCTGTGACCTGAGAATGTCACATGATGCAAAAGAAGAGCCATAGGCAGCATGCCTCATGCTTCTGCCTTGAAGCACACCACACCCATCCTTGAATGGAATAGATGGCAGAGATGGAGACTTTGGCAGAAGGAAAGCAATCCCCCCCACACCCCTCCACTTCTAGAAGTGCTCTGAGGAGTCAGCTCATTAGTGCATCAGGGAGCAGGAGAGGGAAACCCCTCTACTAGCTGGACTTGCTTTATGCAAAAAGCAGGTCAAGGATTTTTCAATGAGAAAGAGACACCTAAGGAAAGAAAAGGAAAGAAAAGGAAGAATGTTTGCTGAATGTCTTGGTGGTCCCAAGTTACAAATAGCGTTTCTTTTCTAAACTCATGCAAAACCAAAACAAACCACAAACACTAAGAATTTAAGACCTTGGAACACTAAGTAAAAGGCATAAACAGGACCAGGCCTGGCAGATGGGGAGGGTCTGAATGCCAGTGGAGGAGGGGAGAGGAGGAGGCAGGGAGGGAAGGAAGGGAGACAGGGAGAAGAATAGATGATGGGGAAGCGCTGAAGTCTCCTTTGGCTCACGTTTGTGAGCAATGGCATTTCTTACCCACTCCTGGCTTGGAAAGGTCCCTATCATGACTACAGGGGGTTGGGTCATTGTTGCTAGAGCTAGGATCCAGTCTGGCACGTTTATTATGCCTGCTGTTCCATTTGTGTATGCTTAAACTGTCCACAGTATAAAACAAGGTGGGCCTGGTGCCTCAAGCTGGTCACCTCAGTGGCTTGAAGGTTGAGGTTGGAGGATCACAGGCTCAAGGCCCGCCTAGGCTGCAGAATGAGTTCACAGTCAGCATGGTTAATTCAGTGAGGCCCCGTGACAAAACCATGAAGTAAAGGAAGGATTAGGAGTACAGCTCAGTGGCAGAGAATTTGCCTAGCTTGTGTGAAATACACCCAGTACTGCAACAATAACACGTATATACATATATGCATACACGTGTGTGTATCATTCACTGACCACAGAGAGTCTCCGGAGAGTCCCTGTCACCTATCATGAGAAAAGCCCAGAGATAGGGACAAGCTACCCCAACTGCAGCCCAGGACAATACCCTGCAGCTGAGTCTGGGACAGAGGCAGGACCTGTTCCTTTGGGGTGAGGGGCTGTGGATGGATTAAGCTACATGGCCACAACACATCTCTTGAGATGATGAGGCTGGGGCCTTTCTGCTTGCTCTCTTTCTTTCCTGAAGAAAAGGGCTTGCTGCCAGCATTCCCAAATGAAAGGATGTGGAGGCTCTGGTGTCTGCAGCAAGGTGTGGCAGACAAGGAAAACGTTATTTCAGGAGCTTGCACGAAGGGGTTATTTATGAAACATCAGCTACCATATGCTTTCCCATGCTGGTTCACGGGGTAATGATTCTTATAATTACCTGTGTTTAGAAATACCTTCATGCAAAGAAATAAATATGCCTCCCACTGAGAATAGCAGCAGCCCTTCCTCTCTACTAATAAACAAGTTCTTTTTTTTCCCTCCAGTGCCTGGAATCCTTTTTGGCTTCTCATGGCAACATGGGGTGGAGAAGTCACTGAGCTCAAGCCTTGCTTGTCCCCGCCCAACAAAGATTGTGCTCCTGTGTCTTGGGTGAACTCATTCATGGTCATCTGAAGGAGCACTTTCAGCTCTTGTTCCTCGGCCACTTGTTATAGTGCATCCCTGAAGCCAGCAGTACCAGAATGTTGGAATGATACAACTTGGGATAGTTAGTTGACACTAATCCTTGGTCCTTCACTCAGGAATGAGGCTTTGCTTCCCTCTTCCAATTAGAATGTTCTCTGTGAATTAGAGTTCTCAAGAGGTCTCTCCTCGCCCTAAAGCCTGGTGGCTGTATTCTCAGATGAGCAGAGTGTGTGCTTGGGGGCTCACGGGCACTCGGGGGACACACTCATGGATGTGGATGACGGGGAGTGGGGTGGATTCTGAGTCAATCCATGATGGTTTGGCTTTGGAGGGGCTGAATGCTCTGCCTAAAAGGGAGACTCTAAGGTGCACTAGGCCATGGCCAGCAGAGGAGCCCAAAGCATACACACATGATCGCATGGAAAGGTTATGCACCGTGGCACAACTGTGTGTATATGTGCACACCCACAGGAGCATCAACATCTTGTTCTTAGCTGACAGTGTTTGCCGAGAGCAGCTGCGTGTAACCTGTGCTGGGTGCACCTGGTGCGACATTCCTCAGGCTGTGGTGCCCAGTGTTGTGCAGTTATAAAGAGAAAGGACTTTCTCTGCTCTTGTGAGTTTTCCATGGAAGCATGACCTGGCTTCTCTAATGGGTCAGCTTCTCTGACTGGTGGGCTTGGAATCTTCCACGAATGCCATCACAGCCAGCAGCACAGTACTACTCTCTGTTCTTGTCTTTCTATGACAGTGCAACGTGTAGTCTAAGGAGGTGGGGTGCTGAAGAAATGAAGTGTTGCACTTTTGCCGTGTGTAGCATGAAGTGCTCAGTAGAGAATGTTTGGCCCTTTTGCACCCAGGGGTCCTCTAAATGCCTCTGAGACCCAGGGAGGATTTTAACCCTGTCTCAGAGAAGGCGGCCAGCATACGGCCAACTTGAGACAAGGGGCTCATTTCACTGCAGATGAGCCTGGCGCTGGCTGGTCAGCGGGTGTTGGGTAGACTCATAAGGACACAGCACTTCTCACTCCAGCAGTTACAGCAAAGCCCGTGTCCCTGCTCTGTCCCCAGAGACTTCAAAGGCCTGGCTCCAACCCTCAGAATTGAGGTTCAGGGAGGCTGGTTTCTACTCAAGACCAGCAAGCTGAAACACACACACACACACACACACACACACACACACACACACACACACACACACATTGGCACCACCAAAAAAAAAAAAAAAAGGTCCATGCCCTTTAGACAAATTTGCATAAAATCCACAGTATATGAGAGGAGCCTCTTGCAGCCAGCATGCTATCACAGCACGACAATCATGACATCAAGCACAGCTTGACCAATGGCTGGAGGGTTCATGCTCCTATCTAGCTACTTGTGTGTCCTCACATTCATTTGTCACCTGACTGAACCCCCATGGGCCAAGCAGTTGCCCACTGGACCCTTTCTGAGACCCATCACATGTGACATGTGTTTGGTTCTGAAGATCTAAGATGTCCGCATTTGGTGAGGGACTCACTGTTTCCTGAAGGAATTGGACAAGCACGCAAATAACCCCAGGATAATGAGATAAGAACACAGATGGCTCCAAGCTAGGTTTAGGGTTAGGCATAATTAGGGGAGCAGATGGGAAATTCGAGTTAAAATTCAGTAAAATTTTAATTAAAAGAGTATGTGTTTCCACCCCGAGATCTTACAAAGATGAGCTCAAGTCTCACGTGCCTGCCACCCCCACCATCCCCACAAGCACAGACCTGAACACAATCTGTTTTGAGCGGAGGGGCATCACCCACCCTGGAATCGGTGGTCTGGCTTCACCACGCCCCACTCACGGCCTGGGGAGACTGACCCGGCCACCACTCTTTATCTGTGAGTCCTAGGAAGGCAGCAAATGTGAAGGCAGGGGACTGAAGGGAGAGGAGGTTGGAGAGATGAGCATTATCCAGTGTCACCCTGGGCCATGGCCAACTGAGATTTTTTTCCTGTGGCTCCTAGGTGGTCCCAGATCCGTCCCCATGCATTAGGACTGAGTTCCTCCTGAATGGGCCAGGATGACCTTCTCTGTCTTCGCTTCTGTGATCTGCCCTTATCTATGGCCAGGAAATGCTCTTTTCTTGGAGGGGACTACCTAAGGGCTGAATTCCAGAATTCTGTGGGTCCCTGGCTTTGGGTACATTTCTATGATTCTTGGGGTGGGTGGGTGGAGGGGCCAGGGCCTCTGTGCTGCAGGGCTGTGTGTGGGGTGCTAGTCCCAGATTCCTGGGGGTGGTAAGAAATTGCCCTTCCAGTTGCAGTTCCTGTCACGGTGTCTCTCATATGTCAGAGCATATGTGTTGGAACTAGATTTCAGAAGATCCATCCCTTTCTCTCTGTTCTTGTCTTTCTATTTGGACAAAACTCTATGCCACAAACCTGCCTTTTCTTAAGCACCTCTGCCACTCCAGTAGGCTGACGCTAGCAGGCTGGCCCTACAATTCCGTTGGTCTGTTTGTTTTCAGAAAGTCCTGAGGGGAACCTGAACAAAACTTGCCAAAAAGCTCATTGTAGCCTGACTTGATGCTGCAAGCCTATAATTCTAGTTACTATGCAAGCTGAGGCAGGAGGATTATAAATTCAATGCTTGTATAGTCAATAGAGTGAGTTAAGGACTAGCCTGAGAAACTTAGAGATACTGCTTTAAAAAAAAATGAAGGGACTGGGGATACAACTAAGTGGCAGAGTGCTTTCTTAGAATGAGGAGTGTGGACCCGGGTTCAGCCCCCAGCACTGGGAAAAATGAATTGAATTTTCTTTCAGTCCATCCATCCATCCATTCATCCATCCATCCATCCATTCACCCACCCACCCACCCACCCACCCATTTATCCATTGAATCACTTGCCCACCCATTTATTCATTCATCTGCCCATATTTCAACAAACACTGGACTTATTCCCTCAAGATATCATTGAGACAGT